>NC_043024.1:12232042-12307042 GCF_006345805.1 Octopus sinensis
TAATGGCTTTGTCTACTGCACTATTCCACCACCACGTAACTCTAGGTCTGGAAGTGACTTTGCACCATCCACAGACTTGGTCTGTGGCACTCAGCAAGCTGTCCCGTTGGAATTTCCAGCTACCTTCTATGTCCGACGTCTGTAGCTCCTCCTCCCTCTCATCAAATTTCTTGATGAGGATGTCCCTAAATCTCTGACCATGTGAAGGGTTCTTTAGCTTCCAAATCCTTCTTTTCTGGATTCCAAATCCTTCTTTTCTGGATATATATATATATATGTGTGTGTATATATATATGTTTATATATATATATATATATATGTGTGTATATATATATATATGTATGTGTATATATATATGTATGTATGTGTATATATGTATGTATGTATGTATGTATATATATATATACACACACACACACATATATATACACACATATATATATATATAATATATATATATATATATATATATATATATATATATATACATTGGGGCCACTGCTGTTCATAGTGGCCCTTTCAGACATGCCCTCAGTTGCTAAGATGGCCACTCTTGCTAGCTATGCAGATGACACAAAAGTCTCTCACACAATACAAAACCCTGGAAATATTGCACATCTGCAATGGGAGTTGGATACAATATACAGGTGGGCTGAGGACAACAACATGCAGTTTAATGCAGAGAAATTCCAAGCCCTGCACTACCTGACACAAAGGTGAACGACATACAGACCGGATACACTGGCCTGGGAAAAAATTGTAATTCCTGAGTCACAATCAGTGCGTGACCTGGGCATTTACATGAGCAATGAAGCATCTTTCCAAATGCATATTACTAACCTGGTGATAAAATGCAGATGGCTAGCTGGATGGATTCTCCAAACTTTCAGAACAAGAGAGAAGGAGACACTGTTGATCCTTTGGAAGACATTCGTCCAGCCAGAGGGAAGAGAGAGAGAGAAGCAGTAAAACCTTGATATATGTTTCTCTCCCTATTTCTCATGAGCCTTGGATTCTTTCTCTATCCCTGCATGCATTCATTTACTCATTGCCTGCTGGGCATTCATCTTGCCATGGCTCTAATGTCGACTCTCTCTGTATTTCTATTATCCTCTCATTTCTCCTCTCTCTATACAATGTAGAGCATGACTGAAGAAACCAACCAATCAGTCAATCAATCAACCAAACGACCGACCAACTATCTGCTTTATTTATTCAAAATTATTAATATTTATCGCCAAGCTTACATGGCAGTCCAGATAAATAGGACGAATGCTGTCGTTGATTAGCTCCAATTGGCCATCGCCTCTAGCTAGCTATGTGACACACAAACCTGTATCCATTATAACCTTCAAACAGGGGAGGTCAGCAGCTTCCCCTTGCTGGTCTGGCATCCACAGACTAGTTTTGAGGTGTTTGTCTCTTATCAATATGGAATCCAGCACACATCGCTGCTGACCGACTGTTCGAGGGATTGTTTACCTAAATTCAGTGGAATACATCCACTGGTTTTCAAAAATCAAAATATCATTATTTCTATATTTAAAATTATTATATAGAAATATGTAATAATCTGTTTAAACCAGATGAAAGGAGTAATGTAACCTACATTCCCATGTAGGTTTTTAATGATGAGGTCAACGCCCTAGCTATGACACCCCATCTTCTGTCTATGTAATAATAGTTTATATATACTATTATAGAACAGATGCATAATAACCTACATTTAAAACAACAACCAAAAGAAATGACATAATCTGTTAATATTGTTTACGCTTATTTTTTACTAGTTTTAGTCATTGGACTGTGTCCATGCTGGAGCACTACCTCGAACAGCTTTACTGAACAAATTTCCAGAACTTCTATTTTAAGCTTGGTACTTATTCAATTGGTCTCTTATTGGCGAAACCACCAAGTTGTGAGAACAGAAATATTGATACTTTGATACAATTGAGCACTCAATATAAATTCAGTATATAATATTCTCACACGTACATACAAAATAGATGTATGCATATGTATTTTTGTATGTACGTATAGATAACAACACACCCCTTTACTCTCTCTCTCTCACACACACACAAACACACATACATAAATGTTGACAAACGTACGTACAAAAACCAAACGTGTGCGTGTGTGACTGCCAACAAATACATAGATATTGAACATGGCGTGCAAGTTGTGGAATTTAACAAAGTGTGCGGGTTCAAGCGAAACAATCTCTGTAAGGTAATAATACCCTATCCTTATCTTTCTTATCATTTATTGACATCACTTCATATATCTTGATTAACAAGTCATCGACATTGCTCAAATATTTTCCAGCATTTATCTCTTTTATACATACTGTAATGCTTCAAGCAAATTAAAATACACCTTTACACAGTGTGTGTATATGCGTGAGCATACGTTTTTATGTGTGTTTAAATATAAGTGTATATTCTTATGGATATATACGTGTCTCAATACAAACGTGTGTGTATATAGTTATGTTTATGTTCAGGGTGTTCGAGCTAAATTTGACAGTTTGCGTAAAACGAAAAGAAAACTAATAGTCACTTCCCAAATTTAAAGTATTATAAAAAAAAAAGCCAAAATCTTAATCAAAACGGTTGTGGCTGGGATAAAAATTTCCTCAAAATGACCGCCCTCGGCTTCCACAACAGCCTCAAAATGGACCAGGAACCTAGCGCATGTGTTCCTCAATATGTCACAAGGAAAATCTCTGAAAACCTCCTTGATCTTGACCACCTACTCAGCCTTGGTGTTGCAGAAAGAGCTGTTGGAGTCTTTTTCAACCACACCTCACACATAATAACCCATGGGACTATCAGGGGAATTTAGAGGCCAGAAATTGGGGCTGGATGAAGTAGAAATTCTCCGACAACCCCCTCCGACCCTTCCCGGAGGTATGGCAAGGAGCAGAATCCTGTCGCCTTCCAGCAGCAACTCTCTCCAGCAGGCTTTGACCACAGCCTCCAGCAGCTTCACATAGCCATCTGGGCAAACCCTAAAGCTCTTTTCAAATGTGTGGGGCGATATCACGTCACCCTCAATGGAGACACTTGGTTTTCATGTTACATGAGACATCCCATTGGTTGTAGGCAGGTCATCTGGTCTGGATGTTGTGCAACTGGACATGGCAGAAGTTATTTTTGTATGAGAAGATCCAAATCATCCCCGGCTCAACAAGATGCATCAGTTTGACCAGAAGACCAGACTTTCCAATCAACAAGCTTTCATGTCCATTTTCTGTGGATACGAGCGAATGATTTTAGAACTTGCCCCTTGCGCCTCGTGTACGAGTAGTGAAGGTCTTCTTTTAGAGCGAGCTTCATAGTCGCAACTCCAACACCCATCTCTCTCGCCAAAGCTCAGATTCCTTTGCTTATTTCTTTGAAGAAAAATTCCCAGAATTTCTATACATTTCTCAAACAAATTGCTGAAATTTATCAACACTAAACTCTACCTTCTCCTCCTTAATAGCTTTGAAGTACAAGATCACGATGCCATTGTGAAAAAGATCAAATCTGAGTTCTTGACCTGTGTGTGCACGAAAACAGCGGCAAAGGCATACACAAGTATGCCACACCAGAAACCATTTTCACAGCTTTCTTCAAATTATGCCAATGTGATCTTTTCGCTCGAACACTGTTGTATGTTAAAGTTCCCGTGTACTATACCTGGGCACACAATAAATGGATCAGATGCAAGCAAATAGCTTGCGTTGAGGGCTGGGAACAAGTATTTAACAGAACGGGCACTTGAAATCCAGTTTGATGAAGAGGCTACAGAGGAGCACCAAAAGCTTTATTGCGCCAGTTTGTAAATGCTTCTAGAAACAGTTTGCAACCGTGGTAATCCATATTTCGCATTCTTACTTATATTATTATTTGTAGTTTCAGAAATGAGCACTCGAGTACTTGTTCCAACTCCATCTTAAACTTTTTTCTTAATGCTGGAATGGCGAATCGTGCTTCCACTGCATTCGGTGCTGGTTCGTGATCATGACTATTGATTGTTGAAATAATTATAGGTTTACCTGCTTTATTCTCTGTATGAACACAAACACGACATGTATTGCGAATCTCACAGCGCTACAGATTCCATGTCTCATCGGAACTAAACTTATGAAAGTCGTAAACATAAGTTCATCAATCAATTTGTCTTTGTTTTTCTCACTTTTTAAATATTTTGCCGTCATATTGGGGTTTCTTAAAATTGGAAATATTTATTATCCTGTGGACGAACGAACTCAATTGTGGACAAAATGACCGGAAAACGATTTGAAAAATTGTCTTGGACCAAATTTAGATTGATGAAATCAGTAAAATATGTTACCCTTTACTTAGAAAAGGAAATTAGGGTTTGCATCAGAGGGGTCAATGGGAAAGGAACTAAAACGAAAGGAAAAAAAATTAAACTATGTAGAAACCCTGGATTATGTTCCCTTGATTGGGGATTATCTAATTACTAAAGCAAAGCATTAAGGATGAGGAAATTTAGATAAGTTTTATAAAGGTAGTACGGTAAATTTTAAGGCTCTACCATGCTTGCATCTTATATACACGATCTAATGAGGAATAATGAGAGTTATTCTCTGGAATGGTCAATTATTTCGAGAGCCCCTTCCTTCAGAGTATATATAAATCATTGTAAGTTGTGTGTAAAAGAATCCCTTGTCATCCTTAAGTCTTTTGGGCCAAAAATTTTGAATAGATTTACTGAGGTGACCCCTTTTTGCAACAATAAGTTTTCCTCCACCTTTTTACAAGTGTATAGAAATAAAAGTAGATGTAATAAAATTGTGTAGCGTTACGGGGATTTGAAACCGGCGAGGTTGAATTTCTGTTAACTACAGCCACCTAAATATTTAGCGATAGACTTTTTTTTTCAGTAGAAAATTTGGACTGGTCTGTCTATTAAAGTATATAAGCTTTTCATTAACCGTATAAGCTTTTCTGTTGGTTTCTGAGGTGGGGGTCATCGCTGTGTTGCACTTTAGTGTAAACTGCAGTGGTGACCCGAAATGGCCATAGATTATATGTGAATGTTGAATTTGACCTTTTGGATGTACCTGTGTGGAGAGATTAAAGGACTTTATTTTAATTTTTCAAGATGTCTGTGAATTTGACCCGTGGAAGTTTGTTTATTTCGGAACTTTGGACGTACTCGTATGAGGTAAGTAAAAGACTTTTGTCAAATATTTTAAAAATATTTTATTCGTCTGATAAAGCTTTTTTTTGATACTACTTAAGAGCAGTGGTCCCGGTGCGCGCACTCGCGTATCCGCGCTAGCTAGTCATGACTAGTCGATCCTTACTTTGAGTTTTTGTGTTTTATTTACTTTGTTTAACAAAATTTATTTACTTTGTTTAACAAAAATTATTTACTTTGTATTTCATTTACTTTGCTAGGTAGTCGTTGGATGTTTATTTTATTTTTACCTTATTTTATATTTGTCTTAGATTTTTGGTTGTTTTTGAATTTTTAGCCCTTTATACATTTTTGATAGGCCGTTTTATTTATATTTTATTCGATTATATATTTTTACCTTCTGTGATTTTATGTATATGTATTATTTTTATGTATTTAGGAACCATGGTGACTTTTATATACGATTAAATGTTTGTGGGGTGATGTTGTATGTAAAGTCATTGGCCCAAATTTAAAGTTTGTTCTATAACCAATGCTCTTTGATATATATATATATATATATATATATATATAATATATATATATATATATATATATATATATATATATATATAATCGTTCACGTAACATTTATGTAAATAATGATATTTTGAAAACAGAAGTGTTTAATATCTAATTTCATCTGTATATATGTGTGTGTGTGCGTGCGCATTTGTGAGAAACTGATAAATACAATTTATGTCAAAACTTCGGAGTTTATCAGCATCTCTCTCACTGGCACTCTTTCCCATTCTGTCTGTTGTTTTACTCTTCTTTCTTGGGATACTGGAAGGTTTACTTGTGGAAACTCCTAGAAGCTTGTTCACCGGTCCTTTTTCCTTAGTACAATTAATTTGTCATGTGTAGTACAACACTTCGACAGTTGTAGCAAACAATAACAGACTGGGTCAAATTTTGCAGGAAGCTCCCTCAGGTGCAAGTCAAGCCTGTTTTTGAAGGCATTGACCGATGGAGCTGCGACCACACTGTTCCAGGTGGCGGTCACACGCTGTACGAAAAGGCAGCTTCTAATGTTGAGCCTGCATTGTGATCTTTCGCGTATACTTATACATGTTGATCCTATTCCCCCTGAGACGGCGATGTTCGAGACGAGGCAGGTTTAGTGCAGCCAAGCGCTCTGGGGGTATAGCTTTCTTTCAAGGATGCAATGAGTTTGGTGGCACACCTCTGAACATCCTTCATCTCACAATACAATGCCTTATGCCGGGGTTGCCAAAGCGTGTGTCCATATTCAAGAATCGGGCGAAATAGAGACTTGCACAGCTGGATGAAGACAACAGGGGTGATGAAGTCAAATGATCGTCGGATGACTCCAAGGATTCGATTTGCTTTTGCAGTCGCTTGGTTTATGTGGTTCCTGAAGGTCAGCCCTTTGTCGATCAAGACGCCCTTCCACCTCACTTTCTGCTAGCTCCACCACAGTCCGTCTTCGGGTTCTCCACTCTCAAGACGGAACCACATTTGCCGGTTCATCGACCACTCGCGAAGGCGATCCAGGTTATCTTGTAGCGTTGTCATGGTCACATCAACGTTACTCCTTGCGAAGATCTTTGTGTCGTCAGCAAATAACCTGACGTGGCTCTGGACATGCCAAGGCAGATCGTTTATATACATGAGAAACAGTCCTGGGCCAATGACACTGCATTGTGGGATGTCACTCACACCGTTGACACAGACCCATTGTGACCAGTGGCTCAAGAAGTCCTGGATCCACTGAAGGACATTTTCCTTGATACTGTGAGCTTCTGCTTTGGCTACAAGACTACAATGTGGGACGATGTCGAACGCTTTCATGTTTCTCCGTTAGCTTTGTAGCAAATGCTGTCACTGCTTTAGCATCTCCCATTTCATGTTTCTTTACTCTTCTTTCCGTTCAGTGTGACCGACACACTATGCATTTTATAAGATATAACAGGCTTTTTTCAGTTACCATCTACCAAACCCACACACACAGCTTTTGTCAACTTGAAGGCTATAATAAAAGACACCTGTCCAAGGTGCCACAAAGCAGGACTGAACCTGAAACCATGTGACTGGGAAGCAAACTTCTTACTGCTCAGCCATGCCTGCATTATTCCAGTAAATGTTAAATATCTATCAAACAAAGAACTGGTATTTTCTAGACGTATATAAAACCCTTTTCTACAGTTAAAGGTAATAAATTTGGGAAATGGTATATCTGATTTCTGAAGTAAAAGGATTAACCTACAACTAATTCTGTCACATATTCTGGACACTTCTATGTTACCCCACCATTTCTCTGCTATTAGTATGCCTACTCCACTTAAACTGGCATTGTTACTTACCTGAAGAATCTACACCTGTATTCTTTACCTGTGATGGAATGATTGGATGCTCTTATGACAACAGCCTATTTGATGCAACATGTACTGTTGAGGCTTCATGTGAATGGAAAGGTGCTATTCTTACCATGACTCTAGCTTTTGTATGTAGTCTTGCTTTGCAACGATCTCTCTACTCGCATTACCAACATTTCAATTTATGGTTTGTTTTTGCTTACTTGGTCTGTATAGAAGAAATCCACTGGAAAAAAAACTTTAATTATCTACATTTTGGCAATATTTCACCAGCCATAAAAGCAGTGAGCTGACAGAATTGTCAGCAGGCTCAGCAATATTTTGTTTTATTTGTTCTGAGTTTAAATTTCATTAAATTCGACTTTGCCGTTCATCCTCCATATATAAATACACACAAACACTTGTATACAACTCACATAGTCTCGTATGCATATAATTATGTCAGGACAGAAGCAAACACACCCAATTGTCATAATTCTACCGAAAGCAAGACAGAGTGTCTAATGAGCTGCCAAGAGGGGAACATTCATGACTCTTTCAATCAACAAATGAAGGGAAGTGGGATACAAAGGTGTGTGCAGCTTTGGCAGTCTGAGTGTTAGAGCAGGGGTCACGCCTGTCTGTCAATCATCACAAAATATCAAGGTACAAAGCAATTCTTTGAAAAATAAATAAGAAACACAAATAACAAATTCAATAGAATTTTATTTTATCTTAAGAATCCATAATTCAACGTGGCAGTTTGCTGCAAAGTCTCTTAGAGTAAAATAGATGCCTCCTAGCATCCATGAAAATCATCATCACCATTTTCATATACACTTTCCCATGCTTGCATTGGTCGGACAAAGCTTATTATTGGCTGATTTTGCACATCTGTCAATAATATCACCTCTCTTCTGTATGAATGGATCTGTGTCTAGTTAAGTCTTTCATTTGACAATATGATTTTCCACAGATATCACAGTGATATGGTTTGTCTCCTGTATGAATGCGTTTGTGATTAGTTAAGTTACTTGCTACAGTAAATGATTTACCACAGATATCACAGGTATAGGGTTTCTCCCCTGTGTGAATGCGTTTATGATTTGTTAAGTTACATCTAACAGAAAATGACTTACCACAGACATCACAGTGATATGGTGTCTCTCCTGTATGAATATACCTATGCCTAGTTGAGTTACTCTTCAAAGAGAATGACTTACCACAGATATCACAGGGATATGGTTTCTCTCCTGTATGAATATATTTGTGTTTTCTTAAATTACTTCTGACAGAAAATGATTTACCACAGACATCACACGGATATGGTTTCTCTCCTGTATGAATGCGAATGTGATTAGTTAAGCTACTATTGGCGAAGAATGATTTGCCACAGATATCACAGCGATATAGCTTTGCTTCTTCATGATTCTCTTTGTGACTACGGAGGAGATTTTTATCAGAGAAAAATTTACCACAGATGTTACAGTAACAACGTTTCTCTCCAACATGAGTCAGTTTGTGCTGAGTTAAATCTCCCTTTAAGGAAAACAATTCATCACACATATCACAGTGATAAGGTTTCCCTCCTGTGTGAGCATACTCGTGTGCAGTTAAGTACCATTTTTGAGAAAATCCTTCACCACAGATACTACAGTGATATGGTTTCTCTCCTGTATGAATATATTTATGCGTAGTTAAGTGACTGTTTTGAGAAAATGATTCACCACAGAAGTTACAGTGAAACGGCTTTTCTCCAGTATGGGTCCGTATATGTTTAGCTAAAATATATGTCTGAGAGAATGATTTATCACAGAAATCACATTTATATGGTTTTTCTCCTGTATGGCTTTTTATGTGTCTTGTTAAGTGAATAATCTGAGAGAATGATATACCACAGATATCACAGCGATATGGTTTCTCTCCTGTATGAATACGTTTGTGTTTAGTTAAGGTACTTCCATCGGAGAATGAATTACCACAGATATCACAATGATGTGGTTTCTCTCCTGTATGAATATAGTTGTGTCTAACTAAATGATGTTTATGAGAAAATGATTTACCACAAATTCCACAGCTATATGGCTTTTCTCCAGTATGGGAATATTTGTGTGAATTTAAACTATCTGCACGCGAAAATGATTTACCACAGACATCACAGTTATGGGAATTAATGCATTTGTGAGTGGTGAGTGTAACGGCCTTACAAAATGACCTTTTACACATATCACAGTTGTAGGATTTTTCTAATACTTTTGGCATGTCTCAGGGAAAAGATGGACTCCGTTGGAGTTTCTCACATAAATTTCCAAGTGATTTTCTTCTTTTACCAGATTAACCAGAATTCACCATGGATTTATACAAACAAGGTTAAAAGTTATAACTGTTCTGTACATCTTTTCTCTTAGTCATTATAAGATAATAACAATGATGTGGCTGAAGTTAATTCTGTTCTGCCAATGTCATCTGAAATAAAAAACAGAATAAGATATAAGGGACACTTAAGAAGTTAGGATTCAACAGTAGAAATTTTACAATGTTCTTCTTGATAAAATGTAAACAAAACTCTTTACATGAATGACTCAACTTATCCAAAGTATCTATATTTATGATAAGAGATAGATGTGTGTGTGTATATATATGTAAAGGTAAGATCCAAGGATCAAGGTATAGGAAGTTGGTAAGCTTCAAGCAGTCTGTAGAAAATATAAAAGACAACTTTCAGAAACAATAGTGCTTTATTGACGTAGAAAGTTCAATAAGCTGAATAAAAGTTATTTTATAGTTCATGGTTAGCAGCTGGGGTTGCTGTGTATGTGAATAAAAATCCAAATTTAGGAAATGAAGTGAATAAAATCCAGGCTACATGTTTCATTGCTAGCAGAATCTCACATGTAGTAATTGCCCAAATATAATCTAATGAAGTTTGCATTGTAATCAAGGGGCCCTATATTAACTCACAGGAGATAAGGTATCTTTGGTCCGACAAGTAGCTGGGGGGTTACCCCTCATTTGGGAAATTATTACTTCTGATGTTCTGCTAGCTATGAAAATATATGTGTCCTGAATTTTGGATACATATGTATATATATACATACATACATACACACAAGGGTTGGATAAAATAATGGAAATACCTTAAAATTTCAAACAAATTCATTTTAATAGGGAGTAGGACTGCCTTTGGCAGTAATTACAGCTTGAATTATACAAGGTATGGACTTGTACAAAGTTTGAATTGTTTTCAAAGGAATTTTTGTCCATTCTTCAACTAAAACAGTCTCCAGTTCTTGTAGAGATGATGGTGGAGGATATCGACTCCTTACTTGTTTTTCTAAAATACACCATAAATGTTCAATAATTTAATATTTGGGGACTGTGGTGGCCTGATAACCTATGGGTTCTCTAGGTGGTCATTAAGCTCTGCAGTAATTTTGTGATCCTTTCTAACAATTCGGGTAGGAATCCGACAGACCCTATCTGAAAGTTTTGGTTTTCTTCTGGAGTTTTGTTTCAATAAGGTTTTTACCCTCTTTGTCAAAGGCTGTCATTACTTTTGAGATAATACTTCTTGCTACACCAAACATTTCTGCTGTTTTCGTTAAGCTAGCACCTGCCATATGAGCACCAACAATCTGACCTCTTTGAAAGTCCGATAGATCTGTCATTTTCATGAATTTTAATTACCTTTTTCTGATGAAAACAGCAATTTTAGCAAAACATATTAAGCAATACTAATAATAGATCAAAAAACATGAAAATAAACAAGCTTTTGATGTTTTTATAGAGACTCCAAATTTATGATGCTAGGTGTTTCCATTATTTTGCCCAACCCCTGTATGTATAAATTTGAGTAATGTTTCTCTGTCTGTTACATTATGTTCATTAACTCCTCCTAAATCATTAGTGCATGGACAACAAAACGCAAACCAGCAACTCCCCTAATCCCAGGCAATGTCTTTAGAGGATCTATTTTTTTAAGGGCCCCACTGATCCCCCACCCACTATTTTTACTGCAACTAAGTACATGGCATTGGCGACCAAACCAGAGCAATAACAATGATTTTTATACCATTAACTCCTAGGGAGTATCACAAGGAGGTTCAATTTCTGAAGGGCTGCTTAAATGGGGACCCACTGATCCGTTTACCTCGCTCCTTCACTTATTTATTAAACTATGATCAGCATCAGTGCTGAACACATTTGCAGAAATATATTTTATTACACAAGGGTAGAGGACTATGAAGCTGCCCAACTGTGGGGCCTGAAGGCCTCAAAGGTGCTCTCCACAGGAGATAGCTTGAACGCTGCCCAAAGGGCGGTTTCAGAACTAGTATATATTTATATACATACATACATATATATATACACACACACATATAAACAGTCATACCTATTTCTTTACTGCCCACAAGGGGCTAAACATAGAGGGGACAAACAAGGACAAAGGGATTAAGTCGATTACATCGACCCCAGTGCGAAACTGGTACTTTATTTATCGACTCCGACGGGATGAAAGGCAAAGTCAACCTTGGCAGAACATAAACATACATATATATATATGAAGTTCGGTTTATAGGAAAGATATAGGAGAACAATTAGAAGGTAGCCAGATGTCACATAAGTGTCCTAGGAATGAGTGATCACACTAGTGTGGAAATTATTAATTCCAGGGAGAAGTGACACATATTTTGGAGAAGATAGGAAAAGCTGAAAATGGAGACAAACGCTCAAGATGAAGTTGATTCATATCTTCGTATCACCGACATATGTTTCGACGGCTGCATTCAAAATAAATTTCAAGTTGCCTTTTGTAGATGTATGTCAGTTGGTATGTGAGCGCCCGACAATTTGTCTCTTTGTCCACATTAAATTACAACGTTATCGTAATCTACACGCTCTGAATGATATATATGTAGAAATTTCATTAAAAAATACTAATTTCTCTGGAAGTTATGAGGAAACAAAACCCGATTCGTGTAAACTTCCCGAAACTCCTTTGTCCCGCTCGGAAATGTTTTCACAAATTCCCATATATTCGTCATCTACACCACCTGAATGGTATTTGTAGAGAATTTCATTTTGAAAATAATTTATTTTTCAGTAAATGACGAAGGATCAAAGCTGGGGTGGGCACACATATGTAGGTGTACCAAAGTAGCATCACATTCATAAATTACTTGAATAAAAGGCGGTTTTAGGTTTCAAATACACATATAAGCATATCTGGGATCCGACAGTGCGGCCCAGGTACAAGAGTTGTAGGGTTTTGAGGAATGAGGAACCGTCTTTTAACAACTGTTGGTCTTCGGTCTACTCTGACAAGGATCGGTAGCACCTGTTAGGGTCCAATCAATGGGATAACTAGCACGTGAAGCCCTGGGAGTAGTAATGGGTCCTTAGTTCTCTTTAGTACTTACTTTTAGAAGGTAAACTCGTATAAAAACAAAAACCTGAAGTGGTGTTTGTTTCTGTATTGTACCCTTGGTTTTATAGCTGACTGCGCCAAAAAGTGGGCGCTGTGCAACAGGCACAGAGAAGTCTTGGACTTAATGAGTTTCAGAAATGGTTAGGGACCCTAATTCGGTCGCGAGTTGACTTCCACCAAATCCGAATTCCTTTGGAAAGGTTTTGGGGCGATCTTTGCACCAGAGATCGTTAAACAGTCTTCCCCAAACGATACAGTAAATAAATACAGAATGGCAGGTAAACATGTATTAGAAAACAGTAGATAAATATGATTACTTTACCATGTGATTATGTTTCATCGGAAACGGATTTTCTCTCCGATGAATCGGATGAAAATAAAGACATTCGCCTGGCGACCCACCGCGACGGCATCAAGTGGCCAATATCCGTTTGCGCATGCGTATCACGAAATACAAGGCTAACGAATGTGAATTGACTGCAGCAGTCTCGCTGGTCCAACGGATCGAAGAGCTCCAATCGAACAAATTCATCCCCAGGACTTATTGATTGTATGTGTTTGACGAACCTCTATGTTACAGGGACATAAAGAAACAAGCACCGTTTGTTAAGAGGTGTAGGGAGACAAACACACATATATACCTTTCGGCTGTTTCAGTCATTACAGTGCGGCCATACTGGGGCATAGCTTTGATTTTTTTTTTTATCAAATGAATCAACCTCAATACTTCTTTTTTAAGCCTGGTTTTTATTCTATCGATCTCTTCCCAACACTGGTTGTCAAGTAGGGGTGGGGGAACAAACATAGACGTGTATACATACATATATACAACAGTCTTCTTTCAGTTTCCATATAGCAAATTCACTGTCAAGCTTTTGCTCAGCCCCAGGATATAGTAGAAGACACTTGCCCAAGGTGCCCTGCAGTAGGAGAGAACCTGGAACCATGTAGTTGGAAAGCAGGCTTCTTCCCACACAGCCATGCCTGCACCTATAGCCACGTATGACATATCTTCTTTCAGTTTCCGTCTAACAAATCCACACGAGTATTTTGTTGTCCCAGGGCTATTAATTGAGAAAGCTATTCAATGAGACGACTACACCTGCATTTTGCATGAAATTTGTCACAGGTAAGTTATCCAAAATGCTAATTACAATTAAGATGACGGAATTTTTTTAAAATCCAGTATTTTTATACTTGGACCACCTCGTTGCCTGGAAGTTGAATAAAAACTGTCTACACCGTTGTTGCTTGGATGGATGTTATGCATTTAAGGCTGGCTATGAATGATATAACACCAATAATTTAAATTTTATTTCACTGCACAAGTAACATTGTGGCTGGTCATGAATTATAAAAGTTCCACAATAAATCAACACAATTTATCATCAACGTCCATTTTCTATATTGGCATGGGTTAGACCAGATGTGCTCAACCCTTTTCTATCTATGGACCCCTTTGATTACTATTTTATTCTGGTGGACCCTTATACCTATTCGATGTTTAAAACTTGTTTTATAGAAATTTCTTTCAAAATTCCTAATTTGTTTTTCACACATTAACTTCTGTAGCTTGAACTATGTAAAATGTTAGAAAAAAAACCCCAGCAGTTTCTTGCAATACCAAAACAAAATATTTTCAGGGGTCCTTAAAATATTATTGTGGATCCTCAATTTACTGTTTTGTTGCATGGTCCCTCGAAAATCTTGTATGGACCTCACTTGAGAACCATTGGGTTAGACAGTTTGACTGGAGGTGGTAAACTCGAGGGCTTCCATGGCCCCTATTTTGTTCTTAGTTTTTGTAACAGTAATAACCTGAAACCTGTGATTTCTGACAGCTACTAGTATTGGTTGTTGTGGATCTTCTTGAAGTAGGGCTGGAATAGATGGTATCAGGTGAAAGTCCATTGTCAAAAGGGTTGAGTTAGCAGGAACCCTATGCTGTTCGTTGGGTATCATATGTAGGTCCTTAGAATTCCTAAGCTTAAAGTTGTTAGTGTCAGCAAGGTTAGAGGTTGTGGAGTAAGAGAGATTATGTATTTTTTGAATATTTAATAGTATTTGTAGTGTTGTGGAAGTTTGTTTTAAGTAGATGAAATTTTACTTGAAGATTGAAAGGGGGAATTATATCAGGTAACTTTCTCATTTCTATTTTTCTTCTCTTAATGTTGGTGTTATTAAAGTTTCTTATTCTGAGGAGTTAGGGTTTTAACTGACATGGTGCAGGAGTGATTTGTGGGGCTGGGCACAGGATTCTCAAGTTGATTTATTATGATTATGCAAAGAAGTTTTAGGGTGTTGAGTTTGGTATATAAAGGATCTTTTCTGAGTATCCACTCCTGGTAAGAGCTTCACTGATTCTGCAAAGAAAGAGGCTTGGAAATGCCATTATGAAAGGCTGCTAAATGAAGAGAATGAGAGTCTTCCAAAAGTTAACCCAACTAAGGGACCAGCTATCCATATCAATAGTACCTTGGTGGATAAATCAATTAAGGATATGAAGATAGGGGAAGCCCCTGGTCCATCAGGAATCACCACTCAGATGCTTACTGCTACAAAGGTAAAGGTGACACCTTAGATAGAAATAATTACAGAGGTATCAAATTGTTGGATCAGGTGATGAAAGTCATGGAGAGGGTCATGGCCCAGTTAATTAGTCTAGATAAGATGCAGTTTGGTTTTGTGCCAGGGAGAAGTACTCTTCTATATTTCTGGTAAGACAGCTGCAGAAGTAGAGAAGTTTCAGGTGTGGAAGCAAGGTCTAAAATCGAAGGACCTTAGAGTTAACCTAGCAAAAACCAGTGTTAGTAAGTAGGAAAGCAGATAAATCACAAATACCCTCAGGTAGATGACCCTGCTCAGTCTGTAGGAAAGGTGTAGGTAGAAATTCCATAAGATGTACCCAGTGCAAGCAATGGATACATAAAAAGGTCAGCAATATCAGGAAAGTTAACAGGGAAAATAGTTTTTGTGTGGTAGGTGCACAGGTACAATTAACACTAAAAACGTGCAGAAAATAGACTCCATCAAATGCCAAGGGGGGAAACTGGAAGAATCAGGTCATCAAGAATGAAATATTCTATTTTCAACTGAAACTTTATTTTATCTCAACAAAAAGTAATGCACCTAAATTATCAACACAATTTTACCATTTTATTGGTAGCTTATTTATGCTAGCAGTGAAGAATTCTAGAGGGCAAGAGGTGACACAAAATGTTTCCTTGCAAAAAATTGTCTAATGCCTGGAAAATGTGTCCGACAAATGGGAACAGGAAACTCTGAGTAACAGTTTAGTGTGCAGCTTTATTAAAGCATATTACTCTACCTCCAGGATTCAAGTATTATTTTTTCCACCTTGTTTCATGTCTATGTGCTTACACTGGTATATATATATATATATATACATATACAGTATGTAATAACAAAATATTTTCTTTCATGATTTCGATATTTATTTTGAATATAACAGAACAACCTTCTGAGAATATATTTCTCACCTACAGACCAACAATGTCCCATGAATCTAAAGTATATTTTGTCCTTTTTGGAAAATATCAGATGGAGTATATGTCAGTATTATAAAAGTCAGTGATTCTTTTGTTTGTATGAAGAAATAGTTGATAGTTTCCGTTACCTAGGTGACCAAGTCAGCAGTGGGGGCGGGTGTGCTGAAAGTGTAACTGCTAGAGTAAGAATAGCTTGGGCAAAGTTCAGAGAGCTCTTACCTCTGCTGGTGACAAAAGGCCTCTCGCACAGAGTGAAAGGCAGACTGTATGATGCGTGTGTACAAACAGCCATGCTACATGGCAGTGAAACATGGGCCGTGACTGCTGAGGATTTGCGTAAGCTCGCAAGAAATGAAGCCAGTATGCTCCGATGGATGTGTAATGTCAGTACTCACACTCGGCAGAGTGTAAGTACCTTGAGAGAAAAGCTGGACCTAAGAAGCATCAGTTGTGGTGTGCAAGAGAGACGTTCGTGCTGGTATGGTCATGTGGCGAGAATGGATGAAGATAGTTGTGTGAAAAAGTGCCACACCCTAGCGGTTGAGGGAACCTGTGGAAGAGGCAGACCCAGGAAAACCTGGGACGAGGTGGTGAAGCACGACCTTCGAACTTTAGGTCTCACTGAGGAAATGACTAGAGACCGAGTCCTCTGGAAGTGTGCTGTGCGCGAGAAGACCCGGCAGGATAAGTGAGTCCATAACCCGTGGCCTTCTACATGGGATGGAGCCAGCCTATGTATGCATACCTTCCCTTCTTGGGACACAAAATTCTACTTGTGAAGACCTGTTGAGGCAAGTGAGGATCAGAATCGAAATCGATCAATGGAAATTGCAGATGTGTTACCAGTGCCGGTGGCATGTCGAAACTCTACTTGTGAAGATCCGTTGAGGCAAGTGAGGATCAGAATGGAAATCGATCAATGGAAATTGCAGATGTGTTACCAGTGCCGGTGGCATGTAAGAGAACCTTCCGTTTCGCGACCGTTGCCAGCACTGCCCCGTTTCGTGTCCGTTGCCAGCCTCGCCTGGCCCTCGTGCCGGTGGCACATAAAAAGCACCATCCGTTCGTGGCCGTTTGCCAGCTCTGTCTGGCACCTGTGCGGGTGGCACGTAAAAAGCACCCACTACACTCACGGAGTGGTTGGCGTTAGGAAGGGCATCCAGCCGTAGAAACACTGCCAGATTTGACTGGGCCTGATGAAGCCTTCTGGCTTCACAGACCCCAGTAGAACCGTCCAACCCATGCTAGCATGGAAAACGGACGCTAAACGACGATGATGATGAAGACTCTGTTAAAGATGTTAATTTTATTACATAAATTGACTTTGAAACAATGGTTTGCCCCATATACTACAGAGACATAGCTTTCTTTAATGAAGTGCTGCCATCAGAGAATGAGTTACCACAAATGTCACAGTGACTTGGATGCATTTGTGAGCAGTTAGGATGATTATGTACTCATTCCAGTGAGTAAAGTAGAGAAATTTTGCTAGTAATCTTATTTAGAGCAAATATTTCACTATAATTCCTCACAGATTTACATAAGTGTCTGTTCAGTATAACATATACTTTTGATAATCAATATTGACGATGTGTCTGAAGTTTGTTACCATACTATTTTATTATCTGTGTATATAATGTATGTTTACATATTAGTTTCATAGAATGAGTTGTGACATCAATACAAATGTACAGTTAATTGAGAGGGTATTACAAAAACCATCAGTAATATTACTTCTCTCCTGTATGAACGGATTTGTGTTTAGTTAAGTCCTTGATCTCAGAGAATGTCTTATCACAGGTATCACACTCATATGGCTTCTCTCCAGTATGAATAGACATATGTTTCTTTAAGTTATTTGTTGTAAGAAATGATTTACCACAGATATAACAGCGATGTGGTTTCTCTCCTCTGTGAATTCGTTTGTGTTGTTTTAAGGTACTTCCTAGAGAGAATGATTTACCACAGATGTCGCACTGATAGGGTTTGTGTCTAGTATGAATGCGTCCATGATTAGTTAAAGTAGACTTTATAGAAAATGATTTGCCACAGATATCACACTGATATGGTTTCTCTCCCGTATGAATAGATGTGTGTTCAGTTAAGCTTTCTTTTTCACAGAATGTGTCACCACAAATCTCACAGCGATATGGTTTTGTTGTTTCGTGAATCTGCTTGTGCCTACTTAAGTTACTTTTATCAGAGAATGTCTTATCACAGACATTACAGTGAAATGGTTTTTCTCCAGTATGGGTCCGTACATGGTTAATAAGAATAAATTTTTGTGAGAATGATTTATCACAAAAATCACATTTATATGGTTTTTCTCCTGTATGGCTTTTTATATGCCTAGTTAAGTAAATAAGCTGAGGAAAAGATTTCCCACAGGTCACACAATGATATGGTTTCTCTCCTGTATGAACGTGTTTGTGCTGTTGTAAGACGCTTTTCACAGAAAATGATTTACCACAAATCTCACAGTGATATGGTTTCTCTCCTGTATGAATGCGTTTGTGATTAGTTAAGCTACCTTTTACAGTAAATGAATTCCCACAGATATCACAGGTATAGGGTTTCTCTCCTCTATGACGGCGTTTGTGATTGGCTAAGTAAGTGCTTACAGAGAATGATTTACCACAGATATCGCAGTGATACGCTTTCTCTTCTCCATGAATCTCTTTGTGATTACGTAAGCTACTTTTATCAGAGAATGATTTGCCACAGACATCACAGTGATGTGGTTTTTCTCCAGTATGGGTCCGTACATGTTTAGCTAAAATATATGCTTGAGAGAATGATTTATCACAGAAATCACATTTAAATGGTTTTTCTCCTGTATGACTTTTTATGTGTCTAG
Source organism: Octopus sinensis (assembly GCF_006345805.1). Taxonomy (NCBI): domain Eukaryota; kingdom Metazoa; phylum Mollusca; class Cephalopoda; order Octopoda; family Octopodidae; genus Octopus; species Octopus sinensis. Next base: position 12,251,354 of record NC_043024.1, read on the forward strand.
TTAAGTGAATAATTTGAGGGAAGGATTTACCACAGATAACACAGCAATATGGTTTCTCCCCTGTATGAATGCGTTTGTGTTTAGTTAAGGTACTTCCATCGGAGAATGAATTACCACAGATATCACAATGATGTGGTTTCTCACCTGTGTGAACATAGTTGTGTCTAACTAAATGATGTTTATAAGAAAACGATTTACCACAGATTTTACAGCTATGTGGCTTTTCTCCAGTATGAATATATTTGTGTGAAGCCAAACTGTCTGCACGAGAAAACGACATCCCACACATATCACAGTGATATGGTTTCTCTCCGGTATGAATGCGTTGATGTGTAGTTAAGGTGTTCTTATCAAAGAAGGATTTACCACAAACATCACAATGACAGGGACTCACACATTTGTGAGTGGTGAGTGTCACGGCCTTAGAAAATGACTTTTTACACACATCACACTTGTATAGCTTTTTTTTCTCTTTTGCCATGTCTCTCAGAACAGAGTGACTCCTTAAAATTTCTTGAAATTTTCTTCTTCCAAAATTTCACCAGAGGTTTACACAAACAAGGTCATATCTTCTGTGAAACATCCTCTTTCTTAAGCCTTTAGAAGATAATAATGATGATTTAAGCCTGAAGTTAAGAATTCATTTCTGCCAAGGTCGTCAAATGCTCTGAAACAAAAGAGAGACAGAAGATAACAAAAATATGGTTAACATTAAACTGTGGATATTCTCTAACTTTCTACATTAGTTTCAAATATTGGCACAAGGCCAGCAATTTCAGGGGAGGGTGTAAGTTGATTATATTGATCCCAGTGTTCAACTGGCCCTCATGCTAGTGGCACGTAAAAAGCACCCACTACACTCTTGTAAGAGCATCCAGCTTGCCAGATCAGACTGGAGCCTGGTGTAGCCTCCTGGCATGCCAGTCCTCAGTCAAACCGTCCAACCCATGCCAGCATGGAAAGCAGACGTTAAACGGTGATAATGATGATATATAATATATTGCTATACCATAGAAAGTTTCGGTAAACTTTGTCACTCACTCTCTCTCTCTCTCTTTGTTTCTTTCTCTACAATTTCGGAAAATTGCAAAGGGAAACTGTTAGTGTTTCAAATCTATTCTGCAACCTGGGATTATTATTATATCCAGTGATTCTATCAAAAGATAATTTTGTTTTAATATACTTGTTTTATACACAAACTGTTTTTTTTTTTTTTTTTTTTTTTTAGATTATCTTTCTTTATCTCTCCACTGACTTCAGTACCACTCTAACTTCTATAAAGCATAACTAGATTTCTGTAGCCCCTGACTTTGGAAATATGGAAATTTTCTACGAATGTGTAATATCATGTAGATTCCGAATATACAAAATTTTGGGAGGAGGTGGGGGATTTCGAAAAATTCACCGGAGTCCACTTCAATTTGCCTTAACTTTCAAGATAATGGATATTTTTTAATGATATTCTCTACAAATATACCTCGGACTATGTAGATTCCAAAGAGATAGGAATTTGGGGTGAAAGCAATCGGGGGTTATTTTTGAGAACAGTTCATTGCACGATTGTTGCTTCAGTAGAAATCTACGGATGGACAAAAATTTCCAATGATTTCGGGATGGGGGGGGGTCTAGTTTCCAACACACCCTTTTTTTTCCTAACAAAAATAAGGGGTTTGCAGCATATTAGGAGGTCAGGGAATTTGATTCCACGCAAAAAATCAGATTTTTTTTTTCTTGGTGAGAATCGTACGGATGAAAGGAATCAAATAATAACGATTGTTCTTACACTTATATAAAGAACTTTGTACGAAGTGATCCACGGCTGATTGAAGGGAAGTTCTGGCGGTGAGGGGCAACTCCTTCGTCGAGTCCTTTAATGCATTGCATAAAAACATTATTTATCCATTCCTTTATTTATATTTTTAACAAATCAAGTCTCTACACACAATACAACGAAAGTTATAACAATTCTAAAACAGTAGGTCCGTTGTTCCCTGAAAAATAATGCAGCTTCAGGAAAAACTATTGTAGGGGCGAATCAGTGTTGTAAAGGTTCGCATCTTACCCCAGGGGCTGCATCCTGATCATGACCCCCTGACTGATCTTCTGCTCTTTTTAGCCAATTGGATATCGGACACAATTTGTGCATTTAAACCGCCTTCAGAAATTTTTAGTCAAAAGAAATCGACTTTTTATCTCCTTTAAGTGGGGGGGGGGTCGGTCTTTTAGGCCGAACCGCTAGGTTACGAGGACGTAAACACCGGTTTCAAGCGGTGGTGGCGATCAAGCAGAGACAGTAAGACACACACACACACACGTATATGGTACTCACCTATATATTGTCTGTATTTTGTTGGGGAGTTTTTATATGCTTTCGGAAGAGATTGCAGATAGAAAATAAAACCCGAAGCTCTGAAAGAAATAAGGCTTACAGACGTGTAAGTCTGCCAGTCTCACTTATTCCAGCCATAAAACAACATCTAACCCCTAAATATGAGGGGTCAGATGGGGTGTTTGAACCAGAATCCCGCCAACCGCAGTCATTACGTATCAAAACAAAGACTGGAATACGAGATAACATTTTAATTTAATGGTGCATATTACAGTCTTTGTTTTAATAAAGTAAATATATATTAAGAAACTGTAGATAAATACGATTACTTTACCATGAATATAAGCTTCATACGAAGTAGACTCTTCCTCTGATGAACCCGATTGTGATGACTTATTTCTCTGCTCGATCTCGGTGAAATGATACCATAAAGGAAGTATTTATTTACGCATGCGTATGGCGAACTAAACGGTTATACAAATGTAATTATGAACACATAGACGTATAACTACACTTTAGTGCTCCATCAATGTATTTCCTTGCAGCCAGTTAGCAAAGTTGTCAGTATGCTGATCGAAATGTTTAACGGCCTTTCCTGCATCTTTACGTTCTGAGTTCATATTCCGCTGAGGTTGACTCGGCCTCTTCTCTTTTCAGGGTCGATGTAATCTGCTAGTTCCCTTCCCTAAGTTTCTTTAGTAGAAAGTTTTACTTAATAATGTATTTGGGATCTTCGCCTTTTGACCGACAGATTTAAAAAATAATCTTTTGTAACTAAACCCTTTTTTAAAACTGTCGGTCAAAAGGTAAAGATCCAACATAAGATCTGGGTTTAGCTGCTATTTCTAAAATATTCAAGTGCTGGCGTAGTTTTTTGGTAAGTTTGCTTTCCAACCACATGTGCTTCGATTCAGTTCCCACCGTGTAACACCTTGGGCAGCTGTCTTCTATAAATGCATCACAGGACCAAACCATCGTAGTCTTTTCTCTTGCATTCTACACCTGGTTACTCTTATGCCTAATTTTTCGATAATTATCTTCACACTTTGTCATTAATGCACACTTGCAGTGGTTAAGGTGTCTATCAGAATGTGCTGAGGTAAACAGATGCGATAGGCAAGTGGATGCCTTCCAAGTAAATAATGAAATGACATCGATTTATAGTTTAAATAATTTATTTACGGGACTTGCACTTGCTGTTGGTATATACAATTTTCCACTACATCAATTTGTTGCTAACTGCTTCGAGCTGGAGAAGAATTTCGACATATCTGTGTGTGTTGTTCATCGGAGAAAATACTGGTCGGCTGGGTCCCAGGTTTTTTCTACCTGTCCCTTTGCTGACCACGGTATTTATAACAGCCGTGGCAGCTAGAAAGACAGACATACTGCAGGAGAGATTGTGTCTAAATAGGTCAGCTCCTGTCCATTTGAAATTCGCCTGACATGGCTGAGGTCGTAGGTCAAAGGGAGACGATTTATAATTTTTTGACATGACAAAGAAAATTCTTTCGCGCCTGTTTGGTCAGTGGTGGCTCAGACGAGCGAGAATTCTTACATTTGGTTTCGAATCTAAGCTTGGAGAAAGGAAGTGTTAGTTTTTACACACTGATGTTGCACATCCATCAGAGCTTGACCCTGCTTGAGATTTGAAATCAAATCCACCGACTTGTTGCTTGTCAAAACGAGTGGGAAATCTACACTAGATGATTGATGAGGAAACACTCCAGCCCTTAGGACCTGTGCTGGTCCTTTAAGGTTTGATCTACATTACTGACCATAGTCTATATAACAGAATGTTGTCTCTTCCTCTTATGTGTCAACCAGACCAAGGCGCAACAACCGCTTTTGCATCAGCCTTTACCAAGAGCAGCACTTGCCTTCTCTTGACATGCGAAGAGAGGCTTTCGACCGTAAGAAAAGCGATACCGCATTTTTCTTTTATTCCTTTCTAGTCAGCACCATGACTACCTTACTCTTTCTCTCTCTACTGACAGACAACCTTTTTCTACATATCAACACCTGAGTCATCCTTATCACTAGAATTGCTACTGTCTCTGTAACAACCTGTCGGGTAAACGAATAAATATATGTAGATAACATTACTTCCTTCTTGGTGTTTATTCTTCAATGTACTCTGGTTACTCCGACGGGAGAACCTGGAAGCGTTACATCTATACGCTACATTTAGTGGGCTACAACGTATCAGATATGGCACACCGCATCCAGCCTGCTACATTTGGTGACCCTGTCAAACAATCACAACCTTCACATCGCCCGGCAATGAATTAGAACTGGAAAATATCTCTCCCGGAACACATCCGTGGTCGACATGGCATTCCAGGCGGCGATTACGTTGAGGATTCCCCCATTTTGGATGCACGACCCCTCTGCAATCAGAGCCCATATCTCACTACTATAGAGGATAGTCATCTGTACACAAGCATCATACAATCTTGCTTTCACTCTGGGAGATAAGCCTTTTGTTTCCAGCAGAAGTAACATTACATGTATAATTACGAACACATAGACGTATAACTACACTTTAGTGCTCCATCAACTTATTTCCTTGCAGCCAGTTGACAAAGTTGTTAGCATGCTGATCAAAATGTCCAACCAACACCTAACCAGATTTGATGAAGAATTATATAGTATAGTCAAGAAAGTGAAGTTCAGGAAGTACCATAGAAGGTGTAATATATACCAACAGAAAATTACTTGTTGACTTCAAGAAAGCTCCAGGGGTACTTGTTCCAGCGGACAAAACAAGTAGCATTTATATTGTTGATATTGAACTGTATAAGTCTATGATTAGGAAGGAATTACGCAGCAGATGTAGACATGCTAGTAAAGATTTATTAAAAAGAATTAACAATACAGGGCCACAAATCATCAGAGATCTGGCTCCTGGCAAACCGTCCAATCCTTGCCTGCATGGAAGGCAGACATTAAATGATGATCATCAACATGATATATGTATTATGTTATGAAAAACTGCTTTCTTTTGTAGTTAATATATTTATTTAAAAAACAAGTGATTTCTGAGAATACATTTCTCACCAATTCATTAACAATGTCACATGTATTTTGTGCCTTTTGTTGAAATATATTAGAATAAGTATGTCGGTATTATAAAAGAATGTTTTATTTTTATCAAAAAATATTAGTGATAAATTAACTGTTCCAGATAAATGGATAGAAAATGTAGTTCTTGAAGGTTCTTATCACCATTATAGATTTTTTTTTTCCACCAGTGACAATATATTTAAATTTATATTAGATAAGTGTCAGAGAATGAGTTGTGATACTGGTTTCAAGTTTTGGCACAAGGCCAGGTATTTCAGGAGAGGTGTTAAGTTGATTATATCGACCCCGGTGTTCAACTGGTACTTATTTTACTGATGAAAGGCAAAAGTGACCTCAGTGGAATTTTAACTCATAATATAAAGAATTAATGGTTATTTTCATCATCATTGTAATTTAATGTCCATCTTTCATGTTGGGTTGGAGAGTTTGTCTGGAGTTGGCAAGCCAGAGGACTGTAACAAGTGCCATTGTCTGTCTTGGAATGATTTTTACAGCTGAATACCTTTCCTAACAGCACACAGGAGATAAGCCATGCATGGACAGTTAATTGACAAAGATTTATTAAACTTAGTTCTTTCTCATATGAATGCATTTGTGTCTAGTTAAGTGAATAATTTGAGAGAATGATTTACCACAGATATCACATTGATATGGTTTCTCCCCTGTATGAATACGTTTGTGTTGTTTTAAGTTACTTTCTACAGAGCATGATTTATCACAGATATCACAATGAAATGGTTTCTCACCTGTGTGAACACGTATGTGACTAGTTAAATTACCCTTTACAGAAAATGATTTACCACAGATATCACATCTATATGGCTTCTCTCCTGTATGACTGCGTAAGTGATTGGTTAAGCAACTACTTACAAAGAAAGATTTACCACAAATATCACAGCGATATGGTTTCTCTCCCACATGAATCTGTTTGTGATTACGTAAGACACATTTATCAGAGAATGATTTACCACAGATATCACAATGATATGGCTTTTCTCCAGTATGGGTCCGTATATGTTTAGCTAAAATATATGTTTGAGAGAATGATTTATCACAGAAATCACATTGATATGGTTTTTCTCCTGTATGGCTTTTTATGTGTCTTGTTAAGTGAATAATCTGAGAAAATGATATGCCACAGTTTTCACAGCGATATGGTTTCTCTCCTGTATGAATGCGTTTGTGTTTAGTTAAAGTACTCCCATCGGAGAACGAGTTACCACAGATATTACAGTGATATGGCTTCTCTCCTGTATGAACATAGTTGTGTCTAACTAAATGATGTTTATGAGAAAATGATTTACCACAAATTCCACAGCTATGTGGTTTTTCTCTTGTATGAGTAAATCGGTGTGAATTTAAACTATCTGCACGAGTAAATGATTTACCACAGACATCACAGTGGTGGGAATTAATGCATTTGTGAGTGGTGAGTGTAACGGCCTTACAAAATGACCTTTTACACATATCACAGTTGTAGGATTTTTCTAATACTTTTGGCATGCCTTTAGGAAAAGAATGACTCCTTCAAATTTCTTAAGTCTCTCACATAAATATTATTTTTTTTTATAAATTATCTTCTTCCACCAGATTAATCACAGTTCACAAAAATTCACGATAGATTCATGCAAACAGGGTTATATCTGTTCTGTATAACATCTTCCCTCTTAGTCTTTAGAAGATAATAACAATTCTGTTCTGTCAATCTCATCCGATGTTCTGAAATAAAGAAAAAACAAAATAAGAGACAGCAAACACTAAAAAAAAGTCATGATTCAACTGTGGAAATTTTACATTTTTATAATGTGATAAATTGTAAATCATTAGAGAGGCTGTTCCAGGGTTCACTGGCCAACATTCCCCAGTTCCCTCTCTATGTTGTGTGGCATACATGCAATCAGCCAGGCTCATTTGCAGTCCATTCTTTGATGCTATCAGTCCACAAACGTCTTTGATAACTCTCTTGTTCATGTATGTATGTATGTATGTATGTATGCATATGTATATATATATATATATATATATATGAACGATATATATATATATATATATATATATATATATATGAACGATATATATATATATATATATATATATATATATATTATATATATATATATATATATGTCTCTCACTGTTATATATTTATTTTTCCACTGTTTATATATATATTTTTTACTGTTTATATGTTTGTACTGTCGTTACCGTCTTGCTTTTTTTTTTACCCCTCTGCGAAAAGATCTCAGAATTTTAATTGATTTGCTTTTCGCGGGAAGGAAGTTTTCTTCGAAGTATACGTCTCGCTTTTATCCTTCGAAACGTTTAGTAGATGAAACCTTAGCGACTGAAGAAGGGGATTTTTCGTTGTGCTTATTGTCCTGTATCTCTCTTTTTTTTGCTTGTCTTGTTCCTTGGTTTGTGTCTATGTGTTTCGTCTCTCTATGTGTTCGACGTCTTTTTGGTGTCCTGTACACATATATGCGTGTATATGTACATGTAGAGGTAGGTACGTACATATATGTTTATATATATGCATATGTTCTATTTTATTAACATATATATATATATATATATATGAACGATATATATATATATATATGTATATATATATATGTATGTATGTATATATATGTATGTATGTATAACAAAACAGTCCAACGAACGGGAACGTGAAACTCAGAGTAACAGGTTTTGTTGAATTTCTGCTACTTTTAAATAAAGTATATATATTTATATATTATATATATATACAAATTGAGATAGGGGTTGTAAATGCAACCATCCATGGGATAACGTATATCCAATATACTGCTAGTGAAGTACCCAACAAAGTTAATACATAAATGTTAATGATTGCGATGCAATCAATTCATTTACTGTATTATATGGGCGAAGGTAATGTATGTATATATATGAAACGCAGAGTAGATGAAACCATGGCGACTGAAGAAGGGGAATTTTCCTTGTGTTATTTGTCCTGTACTCTATCTTTTCGTTGTTTAAGAAAAATGTCCAGTTCCTTGGTTTTATATTTATGTTTTCGTTTCTCATTGTGTTCGACGTTTTTTTGGTGTCCTGTACCCATATATGCATGTAGAGGTAGGTTTGTACATATATGTATGTATATATGCATATGTTTTATTTATTAATTTATATATATATATATACGCTTATGAATTTGTGTTGCATGATTCCTGATGTGAAGTTTTGCGTTGAAACAGATATTGTTGTATTTCGGGATGGTCATTTTTTATGTTCTTCACTCATTTATAACTGTTCTTATTCTAACTCATGTCCATTGCCCATAAATCTTTCATCACACGTCTGTGACCTCCTCAGCGACACTTTCTGTCTTCGTGTGTGCTCTTACTCTGCCTATTCCATTCACAAAGACAGAGTGTAGCCGTGGTGGTCACAGGTGTGTGATACAAAATAGACATTCATCAGAATAAGAACAGTAATAAACGAGGGAAGAACGAATATATAGAAGATGTTTATCTGAGATAAAACAAATGACCATCCCAAAATACAACACACAAACATATATATATAGGGTCATCCCATAAATAATGCAGTTTTTTCAATTGCTTGAACTAAAAGTCGGAGGTAGATATGATTAACAATCTGCATCAACTTGCTTTAAAACCCGGTAGTAATTTTAATTTTTCCTTATTCATAGTGCAAGTTTTAAGGAGTGCAGTTCGATTTCAAGTTAATTTTTCTCAGTGAGAAAGGTGCATATTCGGCATATTTTTCTTTATAAGTTCAATAAAGGCAACAACGGAAATTGCGAGGAATATTAAAGCAGTATATGAGGATCGGTCAGTAAACGTAAGCGAGAACCAGAAATTCCGAGCCTGAAACTACAGCCAAGAAGACAAGCCTTGTCCTAAAAGATCTGCAGAGCTCGACAAGGACGTCCTGCAAACCCTGGTGGAACGAAATCCCATCGTAACTGTTGAAGAAGTAGTAGAGAGGCTTGGATTTGGTCATTCAACTATTCATTGACATCTGTGTGCCATTGGAAAAGTCAGCAAATTGGGTCAATGGGTTCCTCACAAACTTTCCGACTGAATGTTTACTCTTCTTTGCTGTCACGTCTCACAAAGGAACCTTTTGGGGGACCAAACGGAGACTGGCGACGAGAAATGGGTTCTCTAAACGAAAGAATACCGAACTTTGTTTATAAAAAACCCCGCATTATTTATGGGATGACCCTTTATATATATATACACAGACACACGACGGGCTTCTCCCGTTTCCAGGTACCAAATCCACTCAAAAGGCTTTGGTCAGCTCCAGATTATAGAAGACACCTGCCCAGGGTGTCACGCAGTGGGAGCACTCGCCAGGTACGGAAATCAACAGACGTCGCTTAATGTGTTCAACGTTTTATGAATCTGGGGCAGAAGTCATTTTCACTCATTGAACAACATAAAATAAGATTTTGACGGAGATCAGCATCTTGAAGGGTCCAACTGGAGACGACGAAAACGGTGGGTTTTCAGGGATTTCAACAATATATTTTAAAACAATTTGCCTCGTCTTTTTTAGGGGCGTAGTGCAAAAAAAGAAATTGAAAAAGTTCGTCCCGGATGCCCCACGGTGGGATTAAAGAAAGTTATAAATTTTCAAGCGATTCTGAGAGAAAAAAAGAAATTTGAAAAATCCTGTCAAAACAGATAAAATCCAACTCAACTTGGAGACACATTCCAGGCCTCCGCATACTTTAGGAACATGATCACTCCCACAATGTGTGTGTATATATATATATATATATATATATACACACACACGCAATCACCCAAATGATACACATTCGCATAATACAGAAGATCAGTCTAGTTTAGCAAGTAAATATACATATATTATAAAACAGAAGATAAATGTCATTACTTTACCATGAATCTATGCTTCGAACCGAGCAAAGAAATTTATCGATGAACTCGATTATAATAAAAGGAAGGAAAAGCTTCGCTGAGCGATTTCAATGGTTGTCAGCAAGTCAACATGTTTGCGCATGCGCATGAGGAAATAGCAGCAACAGTTTTTTTTTATGACTGAAAGGATTTTTGGAGACAGAAATTTTGAGAGGAAGAAATAAAGTTGGGTCGTCAGAAGGAAAAGATGCAGACGGGATTGGACGGGATACGTTCGTTCCATCCAAATACTTTTACGATCAATAAACACATGTATATATTAAAATGATTCAAATAATAAAATTTAAATCAAGACATTCTATATATATATTTAGATAAAAAGAAAAAACTGGGTGCTATTTAAGAAGAGTGGTCCCGGTGCGCGCACTCGCGTACTCACGCATCCGCACTGGTTTGTCGTGACTAGTCGATCCTACAACGACCACCTATCCTATAACAAATGTTCATACAAAACCGGTTGAAAGTTATTAGAATAACGTAAAACGACGTTTTCAGAGTATGATTGGGGTAACAAAAACAGGTAGGGTGTTATTTATATTTCATTTCTTTAGAAAAAGAAATTTATTTACGTTGTTTAGAAAAAAAATATTTATTTTGTTTTTAAAACCCCCTATTTGTTAAAAAAACCCATCTAAGTTATGATGGGGTACCAAACGTTTATCTAATAACTTCCAACCGAATCTGTATGAACATTTGTTATAGGATAAGTAGTCCTTTTGGATCGACTAATCGCGAGTGCGCGCACCGGACCACTTTTCTTAAATAGTACCAAAAAACTGCGAATGTCAGTGTGTCACACATTTTCAACTTTATTCCTAGACGCTGTGGCCCAACAGGCCAACTCCGAGAGTAAATTAAAAACATTCCGGGCCGAATCAGGACCCGCAATCCTGAAATTTTGAATTCAAGACTTTTCAGTACTGCGTTTTTTTTTTTCCGTGATTTTTGCGACGAATTTTTGGTAAAGAAGAGTGGACCCGACGCGTGCACCCGCACTAATCAGTGGACCCGACGCGTGCACCCGCACTAATCAGTGGACCCGACGCGTGCACCCGCACTAATCAGTGGACCCGACGCGTGCACCCGCACTAATCAGTGGACCCGACGCGCGCACCCGCACTAATCAGTGGACCCGACGCGCGCACCCGCACTCGTGATTAAAAAAAAACCTCCACATGTATAAATATGTGTAAATTGTAAATCGGGGTGGCGAGATTTTCTGTATCCCCTTCATACTGTTGAATCTGCGTTTTGCATTTTTCCAGCAACATTCAAATGAGTTTCTTTGGAGGGAAAAATATGAGAAAATTGGGGATGAATGTTTTCAGAACATTGTAAAACATCTTTCAGAATGGTTCGCTTTTCTTTTATGACTACTTTTGAGTAAGATTTTATTGCAAAATTTGTTTTATTTTCACTTTTCGGATGGAGTCTTACTCATTCGCAAAATCAGCCCTCCCCAGTTTTGCTTCGATTGCTTTCATTTTTGGTGTATCGATACAACCCTGAATTTTGATTATGGTCAACCAATTACTTTATCTCGTAAATAAAAGAATCTGATGTTATTTGGAATTGGAGTTGGGTAATTTTAGCCAATCAACAGACAGCGTGGCATTAGCAGCTTGTTACCATGACAACAGGATGCTGTGTTGTGGTTCGCTTCACGGTTGCCTGTGAAGCACGTTCTTCGATCTTGGTTTTTTACAATTGATTCTTCACAACACAAATTTGAGAGAAAAATGGATGAGGGACGGGCGGAAGTCTTTCCCTGGAGTCGAAGTTACTGACCTTGTGCCAAAATTTGAAATCAATACTTAAATTAAAGTCAATATCTGTATGTAATTATGTTATCAAATTCACAACACTGGAAACAGTAAGCGCAACAGATAAATATTGGTTTTAAATTTTGGCACAATGTCAACAATTTCGGAGGAGGGGGTAAGTTGATTATATCTACCCTAGTCCACAACTGGTACTTATTTTATTGACCCCGAAAGCATAACAGGCAAAGTCGACCTCAGCGGAATTTGAACGCGGAACGTGAAAACGAACGAAATACCGCCAAGCATTTTGCCTGACGTGATAACAATTCTGCCTGTTCGCCGCCTTTTTTGCATCTGTTTCATATTATTAACCTGTTGAATCGTTGGCACGCTGGGTCAAATGCTTAGCTACTTTTTGTTTGTTGTTATCGCCTGAAATCAAAATCTACCGAGGTCGACTTTGCCTTTCATGCTCCTGGGGTTCGATGAAATAAGTACTAGTTGAGATTGTATTCAACTATATTCCCACCCCGAAACTGCTAGCCTTATATAAAAACGTGAAACGGATATTAAAAATTCTTTGTCTTTTTTTGTTCTGATGCTTCTTAAGGAAAAAGAATTAGTTATCGCTGCCTTCTGTGATCTAGATCTCGTAGGCGAAGGTAACGAATACGTACACCTGGTGTTTAGGAGTTTTTGTTATACCGAAAACGGGTGTTGTGCGTATTCTTTACCTCCCCCATATCGTGTGCACCAAAAGCTGTCATATGAATATAATGAACAGGGGCGGACCCGAGGGGCACATGTCCCCTTCAAGGAAAAGTGCGCGTACATTTCTCCTGGAAGTGTATTCCCGTCTGATCTTGTGCCCTCCCTTTGAAAAATTCCTGAAACCGCACCTGTTGAATTTATGGAATTTCATCAACTTCAGTTTCTATCATAATTTATTTATACTTTTACCGTAACACTAAACTTCAGGTTAGCTAACAACACATACTTGCATTATAATTTGAAGAAAGCAAGTCGATGGGGCACTAAAGTGTAGTTATACGTCTGTTTTCATACCTGTATTTGTATAACTGTTGCTGTTATTTCATTGTACGCATGATATTGTTATTTTCTATCGGGTTTGTTTGGGAGAAATTTGTTTTTTATTATGATCAAGTTCGTCGATAAACTCCCTATTTTGTATTCACGGTAAAGGAATCATATTTACCTACTGTTTCTTAATATATATTTTTTCTTTCTATATTATGTGATTGTGTTTCGTTTGGGCGATTGTATATCTTATCGGCTAAATTGAGTATTATGTCTATGTGGTAATCTTAGGAGTGGCTGTGTGGTAAGTAGCTTGCTTACAAACCACATGGTTCCGGGTTCAGTCCCACTGCGTGGCACCTTACGCAAGTGTCTTCTACTATAGACTGTGTTTTTTTTTCTCAGTGGAGTCCAACTCAGCAAAAATTATTTAAAAAAAAATATCAGTCAGATCATTCTAATTTTTTTTTGATTTTTTGCATTTTATACTTACAACTTTTTTCTAAGATAAAATAGTAGTACACAAATTTTGGGTTTTTTTATAGTGTCTTTATGTCTCATTGCAATAAAAATAAAATATACAAGTTAAAGTAAATTTTGATCAGTTTTTTAATCTAAAAAAGCGATAATCCTTTTCTCTTTTGAAGCTTCTTGTTTCAAAAGGTCGCGAAAGTAGAGAGGAAGCTGAGTCAATTGACTCTTTTGTCATTTTGTGGGTAAATGAAAACTTGAAAAATGTTACCAAGTTTTAATTTTGTTTTTGATGAATCAACAAAAATCTAGCAATGAATTTAATAACAAAATTATATTCTAGTTTACTTGTTTATGTGAATTTCTTAAAAATTATTTTAAAGCAATGGAATTAATAAATGGATAAAAATGTTACCTTTTAACCACACAAAATCAAATTCACTGCTAAAGAATTCTGAATAGTGGTCACATGATTAAATTCCATGAGGTAATAGTGACTTTTGACCTCTGAATAGGCAGTTAAGAATTTAAGCAGGATAAAGAATTGCTTTACTACTCCCTGTTTTGACCTTTTTTTTTTTTTCTCTTTTCACTCCCTAGAAAACAGCAGGTGAGTTGTCTATCTTTTGAATTCCCCAAAGGCATGCAAGTATATTTGCTTTCTTTAGTGGTCCTACAATGCCAATCCTTTTATTAATAGCTGCTGATCAATTCAATTCATTCTAATTACAGAAGTGTTCTCTTGGACAGTCAGAAGCAAATCTTTTTCTGCATTTTGTGTCTGTTTAGGGATCAAAAACCATAATTCATTCATGCAACCACAACCCAGAGGGAAACAGAAAAATAAATTCATAGGAAAGTTAAGATAATAAATAATTAACTTTACATGAAACCAAAATTTATTTATTATAGAAAAGGAAGGCATGCAATGCATCCGTTCCATACATAGATGCCTCGTGTCTGTAGTGCTGACCACTTCCCAGCACCCACACCACACTCAATCTTCAATAGTATCACCACACATGAGTAGTCGCATGTTACAGATGCACACACACTTACACACCCAGACTTGTTAAAAACTTTACAAAGTCACTGCCCCCTCCCCATTCACACACACGCTTTTCAGTTAGGGGGTCACCTTCAATGTATTATCAGCCTTTTTTCCAACCTCCTTTTCTAATCAGTTGCCATGCTTGATTGCTAAATCTACAGATTTTTCTAATTCTCTCTTATTCCTTTCGGTTGAAAGGCTTGAAACATAGTCTTTTTCATTTTTCATATTCCCAAATGTCAAACTTAATACACCTGCTTGTTGTTCAAACACCTGTCTTCATTTTTTGTTTTTTCTATAAATTTCATTTATATATACATATATATATATATATATATATATATTTGTAATATTCTAGGTTTCATAGAATGAGTTTTGACATCAATAAGGTTATTCTTCTCTTTTGCAATTAATAAACATTTTTTTTTTTTCATAGAGTGATTTACAATTGATACCACATGAGTTTCTCTACATGTTGTGTAGTTGAGTGACTATCTCTTGAGTATGCTTTACCACAAATATCACAGTGTCATGGTTTCTCTTCATGTCTGGTGAAGATATCTCCATCAGAGAAGGATTAATCAAAGACATCTGAGTGATACAGCCTTTCCCCAAGAGAGTGATTTACAACAGTTGATCCAGGATGAATGTTTTGTTGAAGTATTTCAGTGGGAAAAGGATTTCCTACAAACACAGTGGTTCTCCAGTGTGTCTAAGTCTGTGGTTTTTTAACAAACAATTTTCAAAGAATGATTCATGGCAGATATCACATTGATATGGTTTCTCACCTGTATGATAAAGCTTGTGTTTTTTTAAGAAACGATTTTCTGAGAATGATTTACCACAGATATTACAGTGGTATGGATGTTCTCCTGTGTGATTAAGCTTGTGTTTTTTTAAGAACCGATTTTCTGAGAACGATTTACCACAAATGTCACAGTGAAAAGGTTTCTCGCCTGTATGAGTACGTTTATGAACTTTCAAGTTACTACTTACAGTGAATGTTTTACCACAAATATCACAATTATATGGTGAATCTCCTGTATGAATGTACATATGTCTATTTAAGTTACTAGCAATGGAAAACGATTTACCACAGATATCACAGCGATGTGGCTTCTCTCCTGTGTGAATACGTTTGTGTTGAATTATGTTACTTTCAATAGTAGATGAATAACCACAAATATCGCACTGATATGGTTTCTCTCCTGTGTGAATGCGCGAGTGTTTTTTCAAGGAACTTCTTACAGAGAATGATTTACCACAGACATCACAGCGATATGGTTTCTCTCCTGTATGACTGCGTATGTGATTGGTTAAAGCTCTACTTTGAGAGAACGATTTACCGCAGATATCACATTGATGTGGCTTCCCTTTAGTGTGGATCTGTTTGTGATCACTGAAGACACTTTTATCAGAGAATGACTGACCGCAAATGTTACAGTGAAATGGTTTTTCTCCAGTATGGATCAGTTTATGTTTGGTAAAGGAACCCCTGAAGAAGAAAGATTTCCCACACATATCACAGTGATAAGGTTTCCCTCCTGTATGAACATAAGCATGCGCATTCAAGGCACTTCTTTCAGAAAAGCCATCACCGCAAACATGACAGTGGTAAGGTTTCTCTCCTGTATGAACATATCCATGAGCAACTAAAGCACATTTTTGAGAAAATCCATCACCACAAATATCACAGTAATATGGTTTCTTTCCTGTATGAATATACTTATGAGCAGCTAAGAGGTTGTTTTGGCAGAATGATTCACCACAAATGTCACAGTGATATGGTTTTTCACCAGTATGGGTTCGTACATGTTGTGCTAAAGTATATGCTTGAGAGAATAATTTATTACAGACATCACATTTATAGGGTTTTTCTCCTGTGTGACTAGTTATATGTCTAGTTAAGTGAATAATCTGAGAGAATGATATACCACAGATATCACAGCGATACGGTTTCTCCCCTGTATGAATACGTTTGTGTTTAGTTAAAGTACTCCCATCGGAGAATGAATTACCACAGATATCACAATGATGTGGCTTTGCTCCAGTATGAACATAGTTGTGTCTAGCTAAATGATGTTTATGAGAAAAGGATTTACCACAGATGTCACAACTATATGGTTTCTTTTCTCCCGTGTGGCTATATTTGTGTGAAGCTAAACTATCTGCACGCGAGAATGATTTACCACATATGTTGCAGTAATGGCATCGGTGTTTGGTGAGTGTAACGGCCTTAGAAAAGGACTTTTTACAGATATTGCAGGTGTATAATTTTTGCATTGTTTTTGCCATGTTTTTACAAAAACACTCATTCTTTTAACCCATTAATATTCAGATTACTTTGTCAAATGCAATGCTTATTTATTCAATTTTGAATTAATCATGCATTATATTGTAGCTTCAAAATTTCAATGACGTGTGTGTTTATTTTTGGGTGATAGAGGCTAATCTAAAACAGGTAGACTATTTGGGGCCAGATATGGCTGGTTTAAACCACCTAAAGGGTTATGTGTCTCAAATATTGTTTCGATATTTTTTCTCTCACCATAATAAATTAGCAGTTTTCTTATTTCTGTTTTTATAGTTCGTTGGTAACAAATATTTCTTTTGCTATATTGCCATCATTTGTGATCTGTCAATATCCAAAGATGGTGCAAATTGCTTTGTAAATTTATCCCTATTTGGAAAAGAGAAATTTTCTAGGAATCACAGGACTAAAGAAACAGTTTACCATCCGTTTACATAAAAAAGGGTTTTATGTTTCTTCTGCACAACATTTTCCTTTAATCTTGAGAAGATGGTAATGGTGATGCTTCTGAAGTTAACGATTCTCTTCTCTCAATGTCATCTGATGTTCTGAAACAATAAACAAACAAAATAACATATATGAGGTGCATTCCAGAAGTTTTGAGATTTTTTAAAAGGAGATGCGGTTACAACTCGCTTAGATTATTGTAATTTTAGTATCTCATTACTATCAGTGGTGGGCATGGTTTGTTTAGTGGATTGGCACTTTCACTAACTTTGGAAACCATTAGCAGACCAATTAGACGTTTGTTCCGGTCTGTTGTGGGCATGTCTCGAAGAGCCCATCAGGCACACTATTGGCTGACTACGTGTACACATGATTGGTCGATGCAGCAGCAGCAGAGAGTGCAATTCTGCAGTTTTGAGTTGTGTTCACTTACGATGTTGTCGCATTACAGACAGTCGTACAGTGTCACTGACAGTGGTGTGTATTATCAGCTTATCAAGTTATCATTATGGAAGGTGAAGACATTTTTGTTCAAGCTGAGGATGAAGGTCCAGTTTAGGAGTCTGCAACAGCTGTGGATGAGGCAGAGGTCACTCAGGTGTAGAGCCAAAGGTTGTGTAATGTTTAAGACTTTAGCAACAGCATGACATCATAGTTGTGTTGGCCGTTTTCGTTTTTTGTTTATAAATGTCTTACATTTTTTTCATTGGTCAATTTTACTGTCCATACATCGATTCTAATCTTTGTGATAAGTTTCTTTTCCATGAAGAAAGTTTCTTAGAATCAGGTTTATAAAAACCCTGATTTTTGGGAAATTATTCAGTGACCTTTGATTTGCCATATGGGACCTTGGCTTTGGTCAGCCCGAGGCTATTGTAGAAGACACTTGCCCAAGGTGCCATGCAGTGAGACTAAACCCAGAATCATGTGATTGGAAGGTAAGCTTCTTACCACACAGCCACACGTGCACCCCGTAGGAGAAATTATGATAAACATGTTTATATCATTTAACCCGTACCCCGTCCTAGCGCGGGAAACGGACGTTAAACGATGATAATGATGATGTACGTTTCACCGTTGTAGTTGTTTGGAACCCCAGCACTGGACGTTTGAAATGCCATTGGGCAGAAGTCTGCTTTAAATGCACAAAATAACCCTTCATAACTTTTTCATTTTGAGGAATTTTCAGAAACTTTTTGCGAATTTCGATTGTGTAAATATGATTATGCAAAACAAAAGGAAAAAAAAAGATTTTTTGTGTGATTTAAGGGGGTATTTAGCTGTTATTTTTAGCCCATCTCACGACAACCAAAATACCCACCTCCTTCGTTTGTCAATCTGACGTATCGATGTTTTTCAATATCTTTCTCGTCATAAATATATTGAATAGTCTATTGATGGGATTTAATAAAAAAAATAAAATTATGACTGTCCATATTTGAAATTGAATTAAATTTATTTTTCATAGTCGAATGAATTCCCGTGTGTAGAATACAAATTCGCAAACATTTTCTGAAAATCCCCAAAAATAAAGAGTTATGAAGTGGGTATCTGGCGTGCTTAAAGAGAATTCCTCCACACATCTTACTGTTTGTCGAAGATGACCAGTTTGCAGAATGTATTTAGGACACGAAGATAATATAGAAGCTTGCCATGCAACAGAGGTTTGTGTTAAAAATTATGATAGAAGAGCAAATGTGGGAGGGAAAATGACGATAAACAAGTTTATGGCATTTGTTGAGGATTGTTGTTGCTTGAAATCTGCTCTGGATGTTCCGAGTGCAATCGGAGGCTGAACCACAACAGACCATCGATGGTATTATTCTTTATTGCATTAAGTGATGCAGTGAAAAAGTATTTCCTGGTTTGTTGTGAATCACTCGGAACATCCAGGATTGTGGTTCCCAACAAACACAACAGTGAAACATACACAGGAAGATTAATGATATAAACTAGGGTTTATCGTGATTTCTTATATACAAATGTGTGTCTGAAGGTGCATGATTGCCCAGTGGTTAGGGTGCTGCACTCATGATCGCTGGACCGTGGGTTCAATCCCTGGATGCGTTGTGTTCTTCGTTTCTTGGTTCTCTGCCATCAATTCGAGACCAGATGTTTGGTAAGACTATACAACTGTTCGGGTAAGGTCGATCTGATGGGGTGAGTGAGCTAATTAATGAACACCACATACATTTGATCATTCCCCAAAAAATCATTTGCGCAAAAACTGAACAATTCAGACGTTGTCGAGAGATTCCACCACACATACACACACATATATATATATATATAATGACGATCTTTGGTTTATATATATATATATATATATAAACCAAAGATTGTCAATTTTCTGCTGCAAAATCGTAAGGAAGACCATCTAAAATGGTATCTCTAGAGAATTTAATTAATAAAGCATGTATTTTAAAGTTATGGGGGCAAAACAAAGTGTAATTACGGTTCTGTATTCTCCTCTGAGTAAATGGAGAAAGGGTCCTCGTGAAAGGAGTGCAACAAAGGGAGAGGTCGTCGTCGCTTTGCCAGGTGAGCAGAAGCATTATCAGGAACGATGCAGGAGATAAATATAATATAGGAAATAAATATTATGAAACCGTGGATAAGCATGATTACTTTACCATGACGTACAAAGTGGACGATTTCTGCGATGAACGGGATTAGGATTAAAGAATTTTTCTTAAAATAATCTTCGGAGCATCAAAGAACCCATGTCTGTTTGCGCATGCGCATGACGAAATGTTTTCTATTGACAAATAAGTACACATAGACACAACTACAGTTTAGGGCCCCATCAATTTTATTTCTTCCTAATTTGAATATCTTTTTTTTTTTTACTTGTCTTAGTCATTAGACTGCGACCATGCTGGAACATACTGTCTTGAAGGGTTTTAATCGAATAAATCGACCCCAGTACTTAAAAAAAATTCTTTTTAAAGTCTGGTGCTTATTATATTAGTCTTTTATTGCTGAAACGCTAAGTAACAAAGACGTAAACAAACCAGCACCAGGTATCAAGCAGTGTTAGAGGACAAAAACATAAACGCAGGTGTGGCTCTATGGTAAGCAACTTGCCTACTGTGGTCTTGAGCCATGTGAGTCTATTCGGTAGACGGAAACTGAAAGACTGTCGTGTGTGTATATAAAGGTAAGGTAAAGACCCCCTTCGGTCATGAATGACCATGGGATTGCACCTAGAAAGTTACCCTCCTAGACACAAGTCCGGGCAAGGTTGTTTATGGAAGACCAGCAGTCGCCCATGCATACCAGCCTCCCCTCTCCACGCCACCAGTGTTATCCAAGGGAAAGACAAAGGTCGATACGGCTTGGCACCTGTGACGTCGCAACTCATTTCTACAGCTGAGTGAACTGGAGCAACGTGAAATAAAGTGCCTTGCTCGAGAACACAACACGCAGCCCGGTCCGGGATTCGAGCTCACAACCTCACGATCGTAAGCTCATATATATACGAGAGAGAGAGATTCGTATTTGTCTCCCGCAATCACTTGACAACTGGTACTTAATTTATCGACCCCGAAACGATGAAAGGTAAAGTTGACCTCGGCGGAATTTGAACTCAGAACGTAGCGGCAGACGAAATACTGCCAAGCATTTCTCCCGTCCTGCTCGTCGCCTTTTTCCTGAAAGAAAATTACCAGAGAACTTTCTTCCGAATCTTTCTGTTAACAATTGCAATCTGTTCATTGCAGGTTGAATGCTGAGTCAAATCGAAAGAAAACCGTTTATTCGTTTCTTTTCGTCATTGAGTATTGGGGTGGTTGTGAGGTGTGCTAAAAATAACAGCTAAATAAGATGTTTTGAGTAAATCTTTTAAACTAACATAAATATTTAGTTACATGCGACATAACACGTGTTGTTGGATCTTTTCGGTTTGAACGGCACTCTACAGAAATTATCAAAATTTACTCCAGGTTAATAATTAAGGTCCCTTTAAGCCCTAAACTATAAAAGATGCTGAAGGACTTGTTAGAAGTTGAAAGTAGAGTTAACTCCCCTTGTCCCGATTCTCTTCATTTCCTGCTTTTGTTTCGTCTCTTAATTATGCGATCGGTTTCACTTTACAACTGATATTTATAAGAAAACCCACTTAAATATACGCATGATTGGTAATTAGTTGTGTAAAGAAATAGACATAGCATTCTTTATTATGTTGACCTGAAAAATATTAATTCAACGTTTGCTGTAAAAATCTCTTGAAGCTGTCCAAGTCTTGAAGTTCTGACCAACATATTGTCACATCTTTCTAATTAGCTTTCCCCAAGTTAATATGTAAGTATCATATTTATATAAACATTTATATTGTATTCGCGTTATTTTACGTAATTCCGTTTGTTTTGATTCACTAGAATTTCAAATGGACAAGATTCTCTGGAAGATAACATTTTCGTCTGTAATAAAGATAAACAATTCATACATTTATATCTTTATATATTTATATGTTGCTGTGGGAGTGTCAGATCTGGTTTTAAACATATAAAGGTACAAATAGTAAAATAAGTGAATATTCGAAACTGAAAATATACCCAGTTTCTGTTAATATACGTTGCGACATAAAAAAAATCATATAACAATAATAATCGTTTCTATTAAAGGCAGAAAGCTCGACATTTTGAGGAGGAGGATGCTCGGCGATTGCATCGACACCAGTACTTGAGCACTTTATTTCATCGACTCTAAAAACATGAAACGGCTTAAAGACAGACGAAAAGCCGCTAAATAATAATAATGGGACGAGATAGGAAAGTAATGGTGATACCGGTGGTTATTTAAGCATTAAGAGCAGTTTTCAAGTGTCTTGAGAAATATATTAAGAATATTGGAACTGCTGTCAGGCTCGAAGTGATCCAGAAGACAGCATCGTTGGGTACAGGTCGCATTCTAAGAAGAGTATTGTCTCTGAGTTAGAGGAGAAGGCAATACTTGAAACCTTTGGTGATTTGTTATTGCCTGCTTTCAAATAAAGAACAACCTCAAATAGAACAGCGAGAATCAAAACAATAATAATAATATTCTAGCAGAAATGTATATCTGTTGAATTACATAATGTATTTGAGCTAAACGATGTGCAAATAATTGGCCTTTTAAATTATGTAGATATTATAGGTGATGGTTAGTCTTATGGGTAAATTTTGATACTTTCACCCACACGATTTTCACTACGAAAAAAAAATCGCATTTTTTGCGTGGAATCAAATAGCCTGAACTAATATGCCGCAAACCCCTTATTTTTGTTCAGAAAATAGTGGGTGGGGTGGGGGAGGAACCAGACTTCCTCCTATCCCGGAATCATTGGAATTGTTTTTTCCTTTGAATGAATTATTTGAATGAATTATGCCACAAAACCTTATTTTTGGTCTGGAAAAGGGGATGAGATGGGGTGGAATCCTCGGAAATTTCACCCCCACACCCGTTAGGAAGTGTACCTGCACAAAGAAAGAAAAAACTGATTTTTTGCATACAATCAAGTACTCTGATCTAACCTGCCAGAACCCCTTATTTTTGTTTGGAAAAAAGGGTTGGGTGGGAAACCAGATCACCCCCACCCACCATATCCTGGAATCATTGGAAATTTTTTTTGTTTTCGTTGAATGAATTACGGTGACCTCCTAATATGCTACAAACCTCATTTTTTGGTCCAGAAAACGGGCAACAGGTCTTGCATGGCTGAGGCAGTAATGCTAGTGCATTAATTACAGTGCACAGTATTGAATATGCCACAAATTAAGGCAGTAAAGCTGAGGCTGCCAACCGATGCATGAGGTATTATATGCTTCGATCCTGCAGGAGCGAAAGTGTGGCATACTGGTGCATTGTAAGGGACAAACAACTTTCCCTATGTATGCATGACTGACCTAAGGTCTTACAGAGACAAGTTATGTTTACAAGGGCGCAGGGAGCATGCAAAACAAACGAGAAAGGCATGTGTTTGGGCATGAACGTGATAGAGTTGGTGTAACAATGTGTGCAGATGTGTGCAGAAGACCAGGCACTTAGGAATGGTGCATGCAAAGAAAGCAATTGCAGACATTGAAAAGGAGGACATTTAGCAGAAACCATGGAATAAAAACAGGTGAACAATGCGTATGCAGTGCAAACATAACAAAATAAAATAAGCAAAAATGACAAACTTGGTTAGAAAGTGTTCTGGTCCTGAAAAGCTAAAAAGTAGCATTTGAAATGCAAAGTAAATTCAAGTCTATGGCCGTTGAAAACGTTGCATGTGTGGGCTCCCATATTATCTTCCAATTTCTGGGCATGTAGCTGTCGAAATGATGCATTTATTGGCTGCCATGGTCGGCAAATTCCTTGTGCGTCTGCAGTGTTGCATTGTTGTGAAGTGCATCATAATGTGGATAGTAGTAGAGAGCTTTTTGTAGCGGGTTGAAGGTGGGTGCATCTTGATGGAGATGAAGGTTGTCATTATTTTGCCTTTGGTCTAGCGACTGTTGATATGAAGACTACAGTTCTTTTTTAAGCTGAGGTAGTGAGGAAAAGATAGCAGCTAATGTAGCTCCACAAGGCAGCAATTCTTTTTTAAACGGGGTCACCAATTTGTAAATTGGTGCCTGTTATGGTGCAACGTCAGGATTACCAATTTGTAACAGTAGAAGTTAATTAGTGTAACGGTTGAGTTACCAATTTGTAAGGGTAGAAGTTTATTTTTGTAATGGTTGAAGTTTAATTTGTAAACAATAGTATGGAACATCTGAGTCGTGATCAGTTTGTAACGATTCTTCATTGATTGCCATTATGTAAAGGTGAAAGAACAGTGATTGAGGTTGTAAAGAAAATATTTATTTTACCATTATATTGTAAAATACCTTGCCTCAACGGGCAGGTGATAAAATCGTAAAGCACACAAAGTAAAGGTAGATGTAGATTTTCCTTGTATAGTTTGTGTTCTTGTCATTGTGTAGTAGTAATTACAGATAGGAATATTGATGTAAGAGAAAATAAAGTGAGAGTGAGAGAGTGTGGGATGAAACAACTGCTTCGTTGGTGGGTTACCATGGTTGTCCTTTTGTGCTTTTTTCTTCTGAGACAGCGTTTTGTTCAGCCAGTCAGCCAGACTCGGTTTTCAGTAACTGACTTTTGCTTGAGGGGTTCTTGTTTTTATAACTATCCAGAAGGATAGACATATCATTGAGAACAATAGATTTCGTTGGTGGTGCTTGTTATCTTAATTCTAGCTTTTAGTAGTCTAGGAGAGGTTAGAAGGGTCAAGTGGTGAAGACATTATTTTGCTTAGCTAAGGCATCTGGCAAATGTAAACTGCTGTCAGAAAAACTATTGTTTTACCGTGAGAAAAGTGCAGTTGAACTGTTAATTTAAATTTAGCTATCTAGGATTGAATTCACACTATACCTGCATGATTCACAACACACACACACACACACATATATACGTGAGTCAACTAAGAGTCCATAACTCGGAAAAGATGCGTTTGTGTAACTGTCAATGGAGTGGGTATATTATCCAAAGTGTACAGTGTTATAAGTCCATCATGGCTGATCTTACCAATCGGTTTCATGCCAGGTGTACAATGGAGTGTTAGGTAACAATCCAATTATATAACCTTTTGCTCATCTCATTTGAATCTAATTTACTCAACTCTCTTCTTTTATTCTGTTTCTCTTTCATTTCAGAACATCAGATGACATTGACAGAAGAGAATTCTTAACATTACATTCATCATTGCTATTATCTTTTAATGATGAAGGCAAGATGTTATGCTGAACAAATATAATCCTGTTCACATAAATCCCTGGTGGATTACACTGAATTATTTCTTCTGAGTGAGATTGAGAAAGAATTATCTCTGTTT
The DNA here is from genome assembly GCF_006345805.1 of Octopus sinensis. NCBI lineage: Eukaryota > Metazoa > Mollusca > Cephalopoda > Octopoda > Octopodidae > Octopus > Octopus sinensis. The sequence goes on from NC_043024.1 coordinate 12,276,649, forward strand.
CAATGTGTGGAACATGAAAGAGATGGTTTAGTTTTAATTCAATTTCTACAAATTTACAAAAGAATTTTCACCATCTTCAGATTATCAAGAAAAACCACAGAAGATGAAAATACTGCAGTAGAAACATATTTCTGATGATTAAACTATAGAGACAAAAACAAGAAAATATCTATTGTGACGAGAGAAGAAAAGTTCTACTGAAATGAATTGAAAATTCATTTTTCTTTCCTGAAGAGATGTCAAAAGCGAAAGGAATATTATTGTATGAATGTGACATCTGTAAAAAATCCTTCTCTCAAAAATGCAACCTCACAACTCACAAATATATTCATACAGGAGAAAAACGACATCACTGTGATGTCTGTGGTAAATCGTTTTCACAAAATACTCACTTAACTAGACACAAACGTATTCATACAGGAGAGAAACCATATCACTGTGATATCTGTGGTAGATCATTCGCTGAAGGAAGCAACTTAGCTAAACATAAGTACATTCATACAGGAGAGAAATCACATCGTTGTGACATTTGTGGTAAAACATTCTCTCAGGCAGGTGCCTTAACTACACACAAACGTATTCATACAGGAGACAAACCATATAATTGTGAAGTCTGTGGTAAATCATTCTCTCGAAATAATACCTTGACTATACACAAATATATTCATACAGGACAGAAACCATATAAATGTGATATCTGTGGTAAATCATTCTCTCAAAGTGATACCTTAAATAAGCACAAATATATTCATACAGGTGAGAAACCATATCATTGTAAAATCTGTGGAGAATCATTCTCTCAATATAATCTCTTAAATCGACACAGAAGCATTCATACTGGCCAGAAACCATACGACTGTGATATTTGTGGTAAATCATTCCCTGAAGGAAGCAGCTTAGCTAAGCACATACTCATTCATACAGGAGAGAAACAATATCACTGTGATATCTGTGGGCAATCCTTTTCACAAAAACCTCACTTAAACAACCACAAGCGCATTCATACAGGAGAGAAACCGTATTGCTGTGATATCTGTGGCAAATCATTCTCTCATACAGGTAGCTTAACTACACACAAATACACACACACGGGAGAGAAACCATATCGTTGTGATGTCTGTGGTAAATCATTCTCTCAGAAAAGTAATCTATCCACACACAAATATATTCATACTGGAGAGAAGCCATATCACTGTGATATCTGTGGTAAATCATTCTCTGGAGGAAGTACCTTAACAAACCACAAACGTAGTCATACAGGTGACAAACCATTTCATTGTGATATCTGTGGTAAATCATTCTCTAAAAATGATACTTTGACCAAACATATCCGCATTCATACAGGAGAGAAACCATATCCGTGCGACGTCTGTGGCAAATCATTCTCAAAAAATAGTCATTTAACTAGACACAAACATACTCATACAAGAGAGAAACCATATCGCTCTGATATCTATGGTAAATTATTCTCCAAAGAAGGCCACTTAACTAATCACAAACACATTCAAACTGAAGACAGACCATATCACTGTGGTATTTGTGGTAAATCATTCTCTGAACAAAGCAGCTTAACGAGGCATAAACGTATTTTTAGCAATAATAAATGCTGGACACCAATGTTTAACAAGACAAGTTTGGACGAAGAAGATTAACTTGAATGCATGTGGATAAGGACCAGAATAATGCTTTTCTACTCTTGGCACAAGTCAGTGGGGTATTAAACTGTAGTTATGCCTTTTTTCAGTAAAAGTTAACATTAACGGGGGAGGGGGATAGTCGACTACATTGACCACTGCTCAACTAGCACTTATGTGTGTGTATATATGTATAACATTCCATTTAGAGTCGTCATCAAAAATGGCAGCAACTGAAAGATATATTCATATATTAATAGTTGAAAGTAAGATCCAGAATGATTTTCACATGTTTAAGTGTGTGTGTGTATATATATATATATATATATATATACACACACACACACACTCATACATACATGCAATGAAAAGTAGGTCTGGTGTGATTGTTGAAATACTTGATTGGAGCCAGGCTTTGAATGATGACCAGAATGTAACTGGGAACTTGTCTCTCATGTCAGTTCACAGTGTCTACCTTTCCAGTCTCTGTTGTTGAAAAGCAGACAACCATTCCGAAGTGCATGCATCCCACAATCTGGTTTGCGAGCAGTTTGAGCTGATTCTGTATTTACACCTATTTGTCTACTTCCAGAAATTTTCTCTTATGACAAAATACAGTGAATGATGGAATATGTCTCATGTATATTTGAACTGATAACAAGTTTGTATCCCTACATAACACAGCTTAATGCTGTCACTGCATTTCTTTTCATTTCCAGTGGGCCACAGTCATTGAATGGTGACGGGAATATCATAAGGGTGACCTGTCTCGCATGGGAGTTTGCAGCATCTGCCTTTCTGGTCTCTGTTGTTGAATGGGAGATAACCACCCCAAAAAGCATGCATTCAACAATGTAGTTAAGGGTCACTGTGAGCTGACTCGGTGTATTTACATCTATTTGCCTAACATGAGAAATTTTCTCCATGACAAAATACGGTGAATGGGTTTCTTATGGGTTCAAATTTGCTACAAAAGTTTGTTTTAGTGTGCGTATGTGCAGTTTACTTCACAACAACATTAGCAGATGCAGTCTTAATAAAAGAAGGCAGAGATTAGTATTATCATAGATAATAGTATTAGTAATAATGAAGAATTATTAGATATACATCTTTTCAGTGTTTCTCAAACTTTATTCTGCATTCCACATCAACATCTGTTCACTGTCCTCCCTCCGTGATTTATTCTTTTACTTGTTTCAGTCATGTGGCTGTGGCCATCCTGGAGCACCGTCCTAAAGGGTTTTTTAGTCAAAGAAATCAACTCCAGGACTTATTCTTTGTAAACCTAGTACTTATTCTATCAGTGTCTTTTGCTGAACTGCTAAGTTACGGGTACATAAACACACCAACATCGGTTGTCAAGCATTGGTTGGGAACAAAGACACACATAAATATTTACATATATATCATCATCATCGTTTAACGTCTGCTTTCCATGCTAGCATGGGTAGGCTTCTTTCAGTTTCAGTCAGCCAATCCACTCACAAGGCTTTGGTCAACCCAAGGCTATAGTTAAAGACACTTGCCTACGGTGCCACACAGTCGTCTTTACAACCCAATTTAATAGTTGCATCCTTAAGAATTAACATAAAGAATAAAATAAATTGAGCTAAAATAGTGCGATTAATGATAGATAAGTTTGCAGCTTCAAAAGATTGGGAACACTTTTACCACCGATCTTATAGTTTTGCTTTTCATTTTGATGCTTAACAATTTTGCTTTTTTACGCTGCTGTTATTTTACTGATGTCTTCTGCTGTCTCGGCAATCCTTCCTTAACAAATGGTGAAAATTAAGTCACACACTCCATCGTCTTTCCAGTTCATGTTTGATCATTTCCTCAGCCTACACCCGAGCATCAGAAATACAATAGAATTTTAGGCAATAGGGCAATTCGGTACAAGTATTAGGTTGTTTCACATGAAATGTCGCATTTTTAATTACTTGTTATTTCAGTCATTTAAAAACTCAGTTATATATAATTTGCATTTAATTTTGACTCGTTTTCTTTCCCAATAATATTGATATACAAAATTCGTACCCACAGACCTTATGAAAACGGTAACAACCAAACTATGTTGAGTGATTTTCTCGTATGAGTAGAAAGTGGGTCACTCTGCTGCAGAAGCTCTACGGAATATCAAGTGGGCCTTTGGTAACTGTTTAGAGATAGTTCCAAAGCTCTCATTCATGAGATGATAGCCTTGAAAATAAACCAAGGTGTAGGCCAAAATCAGTTATTTGGCATTGAATGCCCTGGTTGAACAAAATCCAGGAACAAAAGTTGGAAAACTTTCATCAGAACTCCAAACATCTCACACAACTGTTTTTGGACACCTGTAAAAAAATTGGAAAATGGATGGGTGTGTTCCTCATCAACTGAACAAGATTAAAAAAAACAGATCCCTCGAAGTGTGCTCTTTATTGCTTTCTCGACTGGAGAAAGACCATTTTTGCATCAAATTATTAGATATGATAAGAAATGGATACTCTTTGACAACAGCAGGAGAGGATAGTGATTAGATGCAGGAAAATCACCTAACCATTACCCAAACCCACCATTGCATCATAAAAAGTTAGTGGTCACTGTTTTGTGGTCTGCGAAGGGAGGTATTCATTATTCATTTTTCCAACAAGGACAAGTGGTAACAGCAACATCATATTGCCAGGAAATTGATTTTTTGCTTGAGAATTTGAAAAAGAAGCAACCCAGACCAGTGAATAGAGATGGATTAATTTTTAAAGCATGAATTATAAGATTTTGCAACATCCTCCCTATTCTCCTGATATCTCTCCTATTGATCATCACTTGTTTAAGCATTTTGAGCTTCTCATAAGCAATAAACATTCTTAGATAGAGAAGAAGTAATTGAAGCATTGGACAGTTTATCACAGCCAAAGGATGAATTTTTTGTTGAAGATGGAATATACGACACAGAGAAACGTTGGGTAAATGTCGCAATTGAACATGGATCATACTTTGATTAAATAAATCAGTTTTCTAACATGTCTGAAACATTTTATTGTTACCTTTCAAATACAACATTTCATATACCAGACTAAATGTTATGTCAATGGATTCTTCTCTTCTTCCGAGTTGCCATCTACAATATTTGTTGTAAAAATCTAGAAATTCTCTTGAAGCTGTCATTGTCCACTGACTACTTGAACATATTGTCCCATCTTCCTCCTAGACTCTCTCTATTAATAAGTATTATATTTATATAAACATTTATATTGTATACATTACATATTCCGTACATGTCTTTAGGTGTATTTAATGAAACACAATCTGAAGAAATAAACCAGTTCTGTCTGATATCTCAGTCATTTGTAATCTCCTCCATAAGGTTCAACGTTGAATGAAATCAGAATTAGCTGATCCTCTTGTATTTTCTTTTACTCTCAGACAGGAAATCTTCAACACCCCCTCATATGAGATAATGTGTGAGACCTCTACGTAATAGCTAGGACTGGTAGAAATAGCAACCAAAATTTACCTCAGATCACACCCTACTGTCTTATCTATAGATGTATGACAGAGTGCTGAAAAGTCCCTGGCTTTAAGTGTATAGCAAAAGGGCTGGTTGCAGGCCCAATCTTCTGAGTTCTTTTACAGAGCTTAGAAAAACTGAAGGACCATTGCAATAAGTGTGTGAATCTGAGGGGAATATTTTTAGTAAAATCATACTTAACAGATCCTCCTGTATTTTCTTTTACCCAACACCAGGAACTTTTCAACACACCCTCATATATATGTATTTATTCACCATGTTGGACCACTTACTCTACATGTTTTTTTTTTCATTCTTTATATATTCCTTCATATAACTTTCTGTTGAAGAGCATAGGCTCAAAATGTAAAAGAATTTTTCCTAGTGTCAAACTAATACACTTGCTTGTTGTCCTACACCTGTCTTTGTCTTTTGTTTTTCTATGAAACTGAACTATGTATGTGTATATATATATATATATATATATATAGAGAGAGAGAGAGAGAGGGAGATTTCATGAAAAAACAAAATACGAAGACAGGTGGTATAGAAAACAAACGTATTAGTATAACGCTCAGGAATTGAAAAAGTCTTTTACGTTTTGAGCCTACGCTCTTCTACAGAAAGAAACAAGGAGAGAAAAAACGTGTGTAGTGGCTACCGATCTATCATATATATATATATTGCTGCTTATATTAATTTTTTGTAGATGCATTAGCATTTCACTAATACAACCATAAATTTTTATGGTATATATACGCCATGATAGATTGTTAGCCACTACACACATTTTTTTCTCTCCTTGTTTTCTGTGTCCCTTTCTGTAGAAGAGCATAGGCTCAAAACATAAGACTTTTTCTATTCCTGAGCGTTATACTAATACATCTGTTTGTTTTCTACACCACCTGTCTTCGTCTTTTGTTTTTTCGTAAACTCTCCCCATATATATATATATATATATATATATATATATATATACACATTTGACCGTTATCAGCAAATCGTTTGTGCAGCTCATTTGGCAAATGCTAAACACTCATATGTCGTCTTCAACAGGAGAGTCTATTATGTGTGTGTGTGTGTGTAAAATGAGAGAGAGAGAGAGAGAAAGATACATACTTAAACAGATACATCATCATCATTTAACATCCATTGTCCATGCTGGCATAGGTTGAATGGTTTGACCAGGACTGGTTAGCTGAGGGGTTGTGCCATTGGCATGGGTCCCAGTTACGTAACATTGACATTGGTCACATTGCCCCTATGAGGCCCAGCACTTGAATGGTGGTTTTTATGTGCCACCACCATGGGTACCAGTTACATGACACCAGTATCGGCCACAACTACAATTTCACTTGGCTTCACGGGTCTTCTCAAGCACAGCTTATCACCAAACGTCTCGGTCACTAGTCATTGTGCCTTTGCACACAGTCTTGAGTGTGAAACAGTTTTTGACCAAAAATGGCAAGACTAGGTTTACTCACCCTCTCTATTCCCCCAATCTTATTCAATGCAACTTTCTTTTTGTTCCTCTGAATGAAAAAAGTCCTTAAAGGAAAACGCTTTCCAGATATTATGAGAAAGAGAGAGAGAGAAATAGTGTTCACATGTTTTATTGTTGCATGTTGTTTCTAATATGTATTCTTAGATTTGTCCAGTTTGTAGAAAAAAACCCAAAAATATGAGAGTTCTAATTCTGGCAGATTTGATATTGTTACGATGTAAATGTTGATCTTTGTGTCTGATCAGGGATGGTGGTAACAAGATGTGATTAATAACAGGACAAAAAGAAACGGTTGATCAATGTTTAATAATAATAATCTTTTTCTCAATTTGTTTCCTACACAAATGACACTTGTGAAGTCGTTCTCCACATTCTTTACAAGTGGTATGGCCACATTCAAAGACCATGTTCCAACGCCGCTCCATACATATTGTACATGTACACGTGGTTTGGTCGTCCGCTTGGGATCCATCTGAAATGATAAATACACAATTGTTGGTGTTATTTAAGCAGGAAACTATGAATCAGGAAATTATAAGCAAGAAATATTCTGTAGAAATATAGTAGAAATATAGCTGGAAGTTAAAAAGATGATGATCTATATTTGGATGTCCTTCCCATCATCAAAACTCACCCAGACTGAAGCAAGTTTTATCACAGAAAATCAAGATGTTTAGGAAAGAGCAGTAGGAATGGTTAAATGCAGTAAAGTGGATACACAGAGACTTGGGCTTTGAATGCAGAGGACATGCATGGACTAGAGAGAAATGAAGGCAGTATGCACCACCGGATGTGCATTAACGACAAAGCACAAATGTGTTGAGAGAAAAATTGGTCATAAGAGGAATCAAATACAGCATGCAAGAGAGGAGACTGCATTAGGTTAGACATGTGATGCGTATGAATGAAGACAGCTGTATGAAGAAGTGCTGTTCACTGAAAGTGGATGGCATCTGTGGAAGAGGGAGACCCAGGAAGACATGGGATGAAGTGGTAGGACTGATTTCAGGATGTTGTGACTCAGAGGAAAAAATACTGGACCAAGATGTCTGGGGATATGAAGTTCTGGAGAGGACCCACCCACATCAGAAGCACACATAATACAACTAATTCCTCACAATGAACTATAAAAAGTTGATGTTTACTAATAGAACCTGAGAAATTTATTGATATTTCAGTTAGTCATCATTTATTTTCCAGTATCATTCATTAGTAATGTTTAGTGGATGTACTATCACAGAGGAAAGACACCTGGGTCTACCCAACAATATGAAGTACATTATTCCACACTACAAAGTCAATGAGACAAACAGACAGGCCATTAAATAATATCCTTACCAAATCCACTCTTGCCAGCTACAGGTTGTCGACACTGGGGGCAGGTTTTACGCTTAATTTTGGAACAACATTCCTCACACATCACAGTATGTTCACAGGGCTGGAATGTTACAGTGGCCTCTTTATCTTCACATATTAGACATGGTAATCTATGGAACAAAATACAAACACATCTCTGTAATAAAATTAATTTAACAATTTCAAAATGTCTTCATTCACTTCACCATTTAGAACTACATTCTCCTAGTGGTTAGAGATCTTTAAAATAGGGAATTAAGAGAGGTATTCTAGGGATAGACAGTGAGATACAAATGTCAACACAACCAATTATGTGAATGTATTCAAAATAGTGTTCTTTGTTTGATCACCAAACAACTGTATTTTCTGTTTATTGTTTTTTTCGCTATTGCTGTGCGTCTTTGGTCAAGAACAATAACAACAGTAGAATGTATTGGCAGAATTAAAACATAACAAACGTATAAACAAGGATTATATACAGAATGGAAATTATATTGGATTATCCTGTCATTGCCAGTGAATACTTACTGCGGTGGTGGGAAAAATGCTTGTATTTGCTCTTTTAAATGCAAATTCTTAATGAGGTCCAGTGGGGTCACATTCTCACTGTTTTTATGGTAAAAGTTGGCTCCCTGATAAGCAAGATAGCTAGCGACTACTGTACCAGAGAGCCTGTCTTTCTTACTCAAAGAGAATTTCAAGCAGAACTACAAATGATGAAATATAAAATGAAGAGTTCAATATTACAAAAATATACATTATTGTAGCTCCGTTCTACTAAATCTAATTATAGTTTGCTGTGTATATCCACTGATTAAACTGATTATACAATATTGAGTTTCTACATTACCTCTAATTGAAGCCATTTCCCATTTCCATTTATTTTTATTTTCAACATTTCTTATATTGAACAGAACAAACCTTACTGATTAACATAAAGTTTATTGATACTTAATGAGTTAATATTTTCTTGTCAATCACAAATTTTACAAAATATTCAATAAATAATACAAAAACAAAATCATATCACCAAGTGACACATTGGAATTATAGTGGAACAGAAATCACACAAAACACAAAACCTATCTATGCAACTGGCCAGAGCAAAAATGATACTTATGGATGTGTGTGTGTTTTGTTTTTGTCTTTCTGTCTCTGTGCTTCCTTGCATGCTTGTGTAGTTCATAATCATCATCGTTTAACGTCCGTTTTCCATGCTAGCATGGGTTGGACGGTTCAACTGGGGTCTGGGAAGCCAGAAGGCTGTGCCAGGCCCAGTCTGATTTGGCAGTGTTTCTACAGCTTCCTAACGCCAACCATTCCGTGAGTGATTTTTACGTGCCACATGCACAGGTGCCAGACGAGGCTGGCAAACAGCCACAATCGGATGGTGCTTTTTATGTGCCACCGGCACAGATCAAAATCTGAAGTACAAGGAAACACACTTAGGACCTTGATTCATGGTACTCACTTTCAAGTGTTCTGCCATTCAACATTGTGGATATATGTTGTGTACAGGGCCTTGCTTGCAGATAAATTGAGACCAATTTTAAGCAGTTGACTTAGTGGGTTTAACATTTCATTTTTCGACCAAAACCTTGCTTGCTTGAAAATCTAATCCTCTTTATTTTTCAGGTAAGTAGCAAACTGTTTCAACAACATAATCGTTCCACCATTGTTGTTTTGGTGCATGCTGGGAACATTGCCAATAAAATTATTGACAAAACTTCTAAAAGCAACAGTTTATTGTGTATATAAACAATTTAAAGAAGAGGCAAAGACTGATAAAGAAAAACACAAGACTCAAAATGATTCCAAGCATAAAGTTTCTCGCTGGTCTCAAACGCTTGACTGAAACCAACCCATCCATATCCATGACAACTCTTGCAAAGAAACACTTGTCTCTTTCCACAGTATCCAGAGCTGTGAACAGGAACCATGGCATGACTCGCTATGTTTGATGCTGCCATCACCTCCTAACAGCCATGGGCAAAGCAATCAAAGCTGAGAGATGCTCAAAGCTTGTTATTCATCAAGCATCAAGGTGTTGGAAAAACTCTCAAGTTTGTGAACGAGAAGTTCCCTGTGGATGCTGAAGTGAATCACAGAAATTCTTGAGTGATTGCATACAACTGTGGCGAATGATGGAAGGGTCATGGATCCACACTTCATTGAAGTCTGACTTGAAGATCATTACAAAGGAGTATCTGGACACCCTGAAGACCTCTACGTTACTTTGAATGGAGCAGAAGTTTGGGTTTGACAATGTGGTGCTTATCCAGGACTCTGCATGAGTCAAAAGCAACATAGGCCTTCCTTGGTGAGAAGGAGCCATTTTTTGTGAGGGCCAACATCTGGCCCAGTAAAAGCCCAGATCTCAACCTTCTCGATTACTTTTTATGGAGCGTACTTCAAGCAAGGAGCAGTGCTTCACCACAATCAAGTGTCAACAGTTTGAAGACCAGCATCGTGTGTGCGACACACAAAATCAAAAACACAGAGGTTGTGGCAGCTGCAAAAAAATTTTGTTCTTGTGTGGAGGCAACCATATTGAGCGGTAACTGTTTTTGTACATAATATAATTAGGGGTCTCAGGAGAGACTGGATTACTAAATGGTAATGGAGGAGGGGTTGATGATGTCTGTCTGCTTCTCTCTCTCTCTCTCTCATATATTTGTAAGCAATTTTAAAAACTTACCTCATCTAAAATATCTAAGTGTTCACCCTCAGAATGAAACACCTTTTTCTCCACAGCAAGATGCATACAATTATTACCACCACCATCAACAGCATGTATGCTTGCTCTTTTGGAAATTAAGGTGTGGATCATTCCAAGATGCCCTCCGGAGACAGCTAGAAGCAATGGTGTCATTTTGTTACGATTCTTGAGATCCAGTTTCACCGAATCCTTAGTGGGAGTAAAAACAGAAAAGAAAAATGTATATGGAAATTAGGGTTGATATCAATGTGTCATTACTGACTTCCAACTCTAGCCCTGACTGACTATAAACATTTGATGTTTGCAAGTAGAGTCACCCTATAACATGCTATAGGTATGTGTTTGAGACATGATAGAACTATTGAGATGTTATTAACAGATTGTATACCAAGCCCAAACGTATTTGTTTGCACCACTTTCTCTCTCTCTCTCTCTTTCTATAATATATATTTATATACATATACCTGTGTGTATATACATATATACAATCACACACACACACATATATAGAACTGGAGAATTGCAATGCTACATCTTCATTATATGAAACCTCCTCTAACATGTGGCATTTCACAGATGAGGGAATTTGATGCTGCTGCTCACATCTGTGATTCCTGCTATGAGGTATACTCATCCAGAATCCTTGACAGGAGGAGATCCAGTTTTGTCTTGAAGACACATCCACACCATGCAGGTCAGGTCTCTCAGGCTTTTTGGAAGGATTTGAAGAGCTGTGGGCCCTTGAAACCCAAGCTTTTGCACTACCTGATCCTGTATCTTGATGGCAATGTTGAGATCTTTGGCACTAATTACTGGCACAAGATTCTGTTGTTTGTGTAACTATCAATGCCAAAGTTTGGTACAAGTCCCTCTAGGATTTTCCAGATGTACATCACAGCGCATCTTTCCTGTATTTCTTCTATGGAGTAGGATCTTAAACTTTTCAGCCTTTCCCAGTAGCTGATACCTTGCCTTGAGACAATTTCCTCTGTGTAGCTTCAGTGGTTTGTTTTGAGTTCTGATGTTAATTTTCTACCGTGTGGTGACCATAGTTGGGAGCAGTAGTCTAAGCAGCTGAAGACATAAGTCCCATCATGGTTTCCTGTTCTCTTGTTCTGAAAGTTCAAAGGATCCATCTGACCATCTGTCTGCATTTTATAGCCAAATTAGTAATATGCACCTGGAAAGCTGCATCATCACTCATGTCAATGCCCAGGTCATGCACTGATTTTGATTCAGGAATTGCAATCCTTCCTGGGTTGGTATATCTTGCCTGCATTTTATTCAGCTTTTTGTGTGCTGGTACTGCAGGGTTTGGGATTTTCCAACATTAAAATGCATGTTATTGTCCTCAGTCCACCTGTATACTGCATCCAATTCCTGTTGCAGGTGCACAATATTCCCTGGGTTCTCTATACTCTGAACAACTTTTGATGTCATCTGCATTGCTAGCAAGGGTGTCTATCTGAGAAGCTGAGGGCATGTCGGAAAGGGCCACTATGAATAGCAGTAGACCTAAGACAGTGCCCTGTGGAATACTACTTACTATTTGTGTTTCCTTAGAGGTGGTCTCATTTGCTACCACTGCCTGACTTCTATAATTTAAAGGTTCATGTAGCCACTCTCCAAGTTTTCCAACTACCCATAGCTTACGACAGATGCCATGCTTGACTTTATCAAAGGCTTTTGCATAGTCAAAATCTATCAGGTTTACATTTGTGTTGTTGAGTAACTGCTTTAACACCCAGCTGTAGTGCAGTAAGAGCTATGTCAGGCAGCTTCTACCTGGTTGAAAACCATACTGGGTGTTAGTCAACAAGTCATTCTCTTCAAGACAAGCAATTCATTTCCCGCAGACTACTCATTCCAGGATTTTGCTAATGTTGGGTCAGAGAGATATGCCTATAATTTTTCGTATTTGCTCTTCTTCCTCCTTTGTGAATAGGGCATATTATTCCTTATATATAGATGCTTTCGATCTAATTTGGATTCTTTGCCATCAAATTTGAATTCTTTGCAATCAAATTTGAATTTTTCAATTGGTGTTCAAGCCTTGAAAAAAAAGAGAGTTAAACTACATCAGCCGTAAGGGAATACATGTCTACCTTATCTAACTCGTCCAGTAGAGCCGACCAATTGATATCTGAAAAGTTCGATGAAATAACTCCTGAACACTGCGATAGCTTCTACCAAAAGATGCTTCAACATATTTACGTCTGGACAAGGGGAGATAATAGGAAAAGAATCATTCGTTGATTATCTCCCCTTGTTCAGACCCGTCAACGACGTAAATATGTTGAAGCATTTTTTGGTAGAAGCTGTGGCAGTGTTCAGGAGTTATTTCATCGAACTTTTCAGATAACAATTGGTGGGCTCTACTGGACAAGTTAGATAAGATAGACATGTATTCCATTATGGCTGATGTAGTTTAACTCTTTTTTTTTTTTCAAGGCTTGAGCACCAATTGAAAAATTCAAATTTGATTGCAAAGAATCCAAATTAGATCGAAAACATCTATCTATCTATCTACCTTAATATATATATATATGCACATACAGATATCAGAACTTGCCAGTATACTGCCTTTTGATCCTGTATCAGAAATGGTTTCTTCTCATTGACAACTGCTTGCAAACTGTTCTATGATATTTCCCTGAGTAGTTTTTGTATTAAGTCGTGTTGAACACCTGTGACAGGAGCTGGAAAACCATAGAGTTCAAGTCTGTCTCCACTGAGTGATCGAACTTTGTCTTCTATTAATCTCAATGCTTCAATGAAGATGTCATTATTGAATATGACATCACCCTCATACTGATATTGAATTCTTTGCATTTGTACCAGAGTTGTTTCAGATTTGACAATCCACAGTTCACCAGCATTATGGAGAAGTGATTTCTCAGCTGCATAGGACATTTGCACATTTGTGCCTCTCTCAATCTGGCGTCCCAGTGTGCATCAACTTCCAGAAGACCTCTGAGATGGCAAGCCTGGTGATATGTATGACATACTGTATTGCCAACCGCACATAAGGCTGTGAATGATGTGGGTCCCTGGACATGGTGTAACAGAAGCCTTAGATAGTAGCACTCTGACTAGTCAGGATGGACAGTATAGATTCAGCCAATTGGGTCTGATTTCTTGATTCCAGGATGATCTGTGGGTGTTCCAAATGCACATTGCTTCCATTCCTTTTTGTTCCAGGTGTAGTATTGTGGAGCTTCGTTGTATAGCAGTTTTGCAGCAAACTCATCATCCTGGCAGAGCTTGAAGAATGCAGTAAGTGTGGTATTCTTTGGGGCTTCCAATTGTTGTTGCTCTGTGTCTGGAGTGAAGTAAACTCTTTCTCCATTCTCCAAGTGAACTGCAAGGTGTTTCACATGGGGATATCTCCCATGAATAGGAACTTGAAGATTCTCCAACACACTTCACCACTGCTGATGAACCTCCCCATTTGGAAGGTCTTAATTTCATCATTGTTCTCTGAATCATGGACTGCAAAGACTGCCATGTCAGATCCCTTGTTGACATATTTGCTCACATACTTAATGGATTTCACTGAGTTACAGAACTCAACATTGATGTGTGCATTGAATATCTTAGATAGGAGGGGAAGTATGGCACCATCTACCTGTTGTCCACTGGAATTTCAGTATGAGATGACTTCTTGGTGGTAGATTCATACCCAACATCACCTAGTCTTTGTCCCCTGTAGAGGGGATAGCCACCATGTCCAGCCTGGGTGTCTTGAAGGAATTACTTTCAAAAGCCCTTTGTACACTTTCTATCCTGCATGCATGAAGCATGTAGGTTTATGTTCCCACATGGACCATGTACCATTTGGGTCTTGACCACACTGAAGAGTTCTGGATTTTCTCAAGGATCTGGAATTTCTCCACTGATGAATGTATCTGTCATGCTGGCATGGAATTTTTTTGTAAACCACAGCAGGATGTGTACATGAGGAAGACCATGTTTCTGCTATTCCATGGTATACATGTGGTATCTAGTGGCACCGAACACTTTATCTTTGGTCAGTAACTGCATGAGCTTGATAACCTTCTGATACATGAATAGAAAAATACATATATATACATGCATATACATACATATACACATGCATATATATATATACACAAATGCATATACATATATATAAATACACACATTTATATATATATGCATACATACACACACGCACATATGTGTAATACACATTATAACTGAAAGTCGTAGAAGTTGCTCGCTTCCAATCATCAGCTGCCAAAGCTTGGCTAATTTTCTTTTGAATATTCATTGTCTGAATATCTTTTTGAAATATGAAATGAAAGTCTGAAGGAATTGATAATTGTTATTCACTTTCATTTAGAAACCTTTGGGAGCGATGCATGCGAAAACAGCTGCAACAAGTGCACACTTTCGATTTCCTTTCTTGTTATAAAAGAACAAAGTCAGGAAATTGTGTTGACGTTTATGCAATATTCCAAATTAATACAGAAAATGTTATATATTTATGTTAATTTTGTAATTATCTTCTACATATGTCTGCATAGGCGTAGGGGTGGCTGTGTGGTAAGTAGCTTACTTATCAACTACATGGTTCCGGGTTCAGTCCCACTGAGTGGCACCTTCAGCAAGTGTCTTCTACTATAGCCCCGGACCAACAAAATTCTTGTGAGTGGATTTGGTAGAGATAAACTGAAAGAAGCTCATCGTATATATATATATATATATATATATATAATTTTAATCCAAAAGGGAAACAAAAAAACAACAACAACAGGAACAATTACAGTATTATTATTAATAGGCGCTCAGGAGATGGAAGCAGGGAGGTATGACGTTTCGAGCGGAGCTCTTCGTCGGAAACATAAAGAAGGAAGAGAGAGGAAAGAAAGATCCCAGAGCGGGCAACAGGGAAAGAGAAAAAAGACGACTGGTGTTTACGAGTTGCACATGGTGAAGGCGGATGTTGACGATAACAAGAGCAAAGTGGGTTTTTAAAGGCAAAAGAGTGGAGACAAGGTTGGTAACCCAACAGATGTGTGTGTATGTGTGAGTGTGTGCATGTGCGTGTGTGTATGTGTGTGTGTGAGGCGAGATGAAAAAACAAAAAAATATAGGTGTGTGTTAGTGTGTGCGTCTGTGTGTAGGCGTGTGAGGTAGGGCGAGACTAGTGGTCAGCTAGCAGACAAGAAAAAGAAGGAAGGAGGAAGGGAGGTCAGTAGTAAGAAAAAGAAGGAAGGAGGAAGGGAGGGAGGGGAAGGGGTGGGGGCGTATGTAGCGTGCCAGCGTGTGTTGAGTAGTAGTGTGTGTGTGTGTCCAGTGTCGTGGTGGTATTAATGAGTAGATTGAATGTGTGTAAGAGTGATGTATATATATAGGCAAGGTGTGTATATGTGTGCGCGTGTGTGTAACGAAAAAGGGGGGGGGTTAAGGAAAAAGGACTCCAGCTGAGGGGAAGATGGAAGAGTGGTACCGCGGAGACAGGCGTGGGGAAACCCAACGACACGCGACGGTCCCAGGAACGGGCGGGAGGTCTCGTCAGGTCCCAAGGGCGAGGTGTATGCGACGCGTATGCAACGCGAGCCGGCGTAAGTGCGTATGTGCGCGTGCCTGCGAGTATGCGAGTGCGTATGTATGTGTGTGGATGTGTGAGTGTGTCTGTGTGTATGTCTGGGTGGCAGTGTGTGCGATGAATGTATGTGAGTATGTGTGTATGTATGTGTGTGCATAGATGTATGTCCGTGTGTGTGTGTGTATGTGTGTGAGTGTGTATGTATGTACGTGTGGGTGTGGGGAAGTGTGTGTA
The DNA here is from genome assembly GCF_006345805.1 of Octopus sinensis. NCBI lineage: Eukaryota > Metazoa > Mollusca > Cephalopoda > Octopoda > Octopodidae > Octopus > Octopus sinensis. The sequence goes on from NC_043024.1 coordinate 12,293,164, forward strand.
TGTGCATGTGTGTGCGCGTACATACAGGTGTGTGAGTAAGTGTGTGTGTGTGTATGTATGTGTGAGTGTGTATGTATGTGTGTGTCGGATGCATGTATGTGTATGGGTGTATGTATGCGTGTGTGTATGTATGTATGTGTACGTGCGTGTGTGTGTGTGTATGCGTGTAGGTGTGCGCGTGTGCATGCATGCATGCATGTGCGTATGTGTGTGTGTGTGTGCATGTGTGTGGGTATATATGTATGTGCGTATATGTGTGTGTATGTGCGTACATGTGTGTGTGTGTGTATGCATGTGTGTGTATGTAGGTGTGTAGGCGTGTGTGTATAGGTGTATGTATGTAAGTATGTGTGGGTGTGTCCGTGTATGTGTGTGTATGTGTGTGTATGTGTGTGGGAGTGTAGGTGTGTGTGTGTATGTGTGTGTATGTATGTATGTGTGTGGATGTGTGAGTGTGTCTGTGTGTATGTCTGGGTGTGTCCGTGCATGTTTGTGTGTGTGTGTGTGTGTATGCATGTGTATGTGGGTGTGTGTGTACGTGTGTAATGTATGTGTGTGTGTGTGTGTGTGCAGGTATGTGTGTGTATGTAGGTGCGTGTGTATGTGTGTGGGAGTGTAGGTGTGTGTGTGTGCGTGTGCGTGTTTATGTTGGTGTGTACGTATGTGAGTGTGAGTGTATGGGTGTTTGTCATGCATGTGTGTGCGCGTGCAGGTGAGTGTGTGTGTAAGTATGTGTGTGTGTATGTTTGTGTGAGTGTGTAAGTGTGTATGTCTTTGTGTATGTATGTGCGTATAGGAGTATGTGGGTATGTGTGTATGTATGTATATGGGTGTATGTATGTATGTGTGTGTGTGTGTGCATGTGTATAAGTATATGTGTGTGTGCGTATGTGTGTATATGTATATGTGTGTGTGTTTATGTATGTGTGTATGTATGTGTGTAGGCGTGTGTGTGTAGATGTATGTATGTATGGGTGTGTGTCCGTGTGTGTTTGTGTGTGTGTAGGTAGATGTGTGTGTCTGAATGAGGGTATGGCTGTGTAGGTGTGTGTGTGTGTATGAATGTAAGTGTGTGTGTATACAAGTGTAATGTATGTATGTAGGTGTGTGTGTGTGTGTGTGTATGTGTACGTGTGCGTGTGTATGTGTGTGTGTGTATGCGTGTGAGTGTGAGTGTATGGGTGTATGTCTGTGTGTGTGTATGTCTGAAGTAGGTATGTATGTGTATGTATGTATGTGTGTGTGTGTGCAGGTATGTGTGTGTATGTGTGTGTGTGAGTAGGTGTGCGTGTATGTATGTGGGTAGGGATGCATGCGAGTGTGTGGGTATGTATGCATACATACGCACGCGCACATCCGAAGCAAGCCCACACGCACAAAGCGCGCTCACGCACACAACGCACAAGCAGTACAACGCAAGCCCAAGGGGCCGACCAAGCCCCCAGCGCGCGCCAAGGCGCGCGAGCGCAAAGGCCCTCGAACGCCCCGCTACGCGGGAACCGAGGATCCATCAGCCAAAACCGGAAAGCAGAAAAGAGGGGGGGCTGCCTGGATGCAAAAAGGTGTATGTGTGTGTGCATTCAGTGTAAGGGTGTGCATGTGTGGGCATGTATGTATGTATGTGCCTACATGTATGTTTGCATGTGTGTGTGTGACATACATACATATATATATATATATATATATATATATATATATATATATATGTATGTATATATATATGTATGTGTATGTTTTTGTGTCTGTGTTTGTCCCCCCCCCAACATCGCTTGACAATCAATGCTGGTGTGTTTATGTCCCCATCACTTAGCAGTTCGGCAAAAGAGACCAATAGAATAAGTACTAGGCTTACAAAGTCCTGGGGTCAATTTTCTCGACTAAAGGCAGTGCTCCAGCATGGCCACTGTTAAATGACTGAAACAAGTAAAGAGTATATGTTGTATCATAGGTGGTATCCCCCGTGGTGGTGGTCACCAACACCAATACCATCATCATGACCAATATAACGTTTTTCCACAGACATAAGACCTGTCCCCTAAAAAGGGGGTGGGAATACAGTTGATTAGATTCGTCCCCCAGTATTTTATTGTTACTTTGATGATATTAATATTAAGTAAATTAATAAAATGCTCGTGTATAATAATATGTATATGTTAACTGACCTGGGACAGCATTAAAGTCAGTATATCATAACGTTGCCTGAAAAGTAGAGAGGAAAGAAAATAAATAAAAATGAAAACATCCTCTGAGATTGAGATAATTAATAATTATTAGGTCATTAATTCATGAAAACAAAAGTAGTTAGGTTACCAAGACATAATTATGTTAATAATTATATAGACACAGGCACACATGTCCATAGTCAATATACACTGCAATGATATATATATATATATATACATACCTGAGAACACAGTGTATATATGGTACAATGAAGAGCTGTCATACAGACATGAATTTTACGAGGGGAAGAAGCACTGTAGTTGCCCAGAACATGACTGGTATTGTATTTTATCAACCTCGCAAAGGAGAAAAGCTAAGGAGACCTCAGCAAGATTTGAACCCAGATCGTAAAGTGTCATAAATAAATACCACAAGGTATTTTGCTCAACAGTAATAAGACACAAGAACAGGAGAGAGGGGGAGAGTTTATTAAATGAACTCCTCCTAGATATTACTAGCACAGCTTATATCGGTCCCAGAGTTACAATAGATACTCTGGCAGGATTTGAACTTGGAACATAAAGAAACAAAAGTAAATACTTATAGATTCTGTTTTTAGCCCAGGGTCAGAGGAAAGAGGATCACTACAAGAGAGGGAGGGAAAAAGAGAGAGAAGGGAGTGAAAGGAAGAAAAGAGGGGATTTGAACCTGTAATGTTGAGGTTGACAGAGGATGAGATGAAGTAAAGAATCTAATCAGGTAACAACAACACCAACAACGATTATGCTGATGGTTAATTAATGTTGATTAAAGATTCTGAAAAGTGTGGAAGGTGTGGTTAGGGAGCTTGCTTCCTAGCTACATGGTTCCGGGTTCAGTCCCACTGCGTGGCACTTTGGGTAGGTGTCTTCCGCTATAGCCCCGAGCCGACCGAAGCTTTGTGATTGAATTCGGCAGGCGGAAGTTACTGCCGTGTGTGTATATGTGCGTGTAGGTGCTTGTGCCTCTCCGAAAGAGAGAGAGAGGGAGAGCAGAAGGATGACTTCATAAGGGATTATGACATGAATTACTAAATAAAAACAAACAGAAAAGATAAAAGAAACAGATTTTGAATATTCTGAATGAATTGGGAACTTACCATAGAACTGCCACATGTAGAGGTGTGTTACCGGCACTGTCCACGACATGGACATCAGGCTTAGAGAGCAACAGTAATAAGTGAACGATGTCTGTGTGTCCACCAAGGCAAGCCCAGTGTAGAGGTGTGTAACCATATTTAATGTCCCCCACATTAACAGCAGGGTCTGGCATCTGTAGTAATAGGTGAACAATGTCTATGTAGCCACCACGACAGGCCCAATGTAGAGGTGTGTAACCATTGATGTTACCCACATTCGCAACAGAGTTAGACTGCAGTAACAAGTAAACGATGTCTGTCTGTCCACCACGGCAGGCCAGATGTAGAGGCATGTCGCCTTTATTGTCCACCACGTTGACATTAATGTAAGACTGCTGCAGTAATTTATGAATGATGTCCATGTGTCCCCAATGACAAGCCAGATGCAGAGGGGTGTCACCATTGCTATTTTGTTGGTTGATCTGAAGAAATAAACAAAAAATAAACACTTTCAAAATTGGTGTCTCGACTGAGAACCATTGTTTTGCGGATGTTCTACACTTCCTACCTCTGCACTTTCTTGCATAAGATTACTTTGTTCAACTTGTTTCTACAATTTTATTCCATGTATTGTCATCAAAAGAAAAATTAAATCTATTTTTATGTAGCAAATGTAGAGATTTTGTATTTACTCAGTATGAACTCTTGTGATAACACAACACACAGCCACATCAAACACATTCTACTATTTATATATGACACTACAGGTGGAATGATGGTGTGGGGAGTAAAGTTTATATTGTGTTAGGAAGGGCATCCAGCTGTAGAAACTCTGCCAGATCAGATTGGAGCCTGCTGCAGCCATCTGGTTTGCCAGCCCTCAGTCAAAATCGTCCAACCCATGCTAGCATGGAAAGCGGACGTTAAATGATGATGATGATGATATATGATCAACAATTCAATAGACACACAGAGCTACAGAATGTGTGTGTGTACGCTGTATCTGCAGGCTGTTACCCCAGCCATGGTTTTGTTTTCTGATTCTTCTCTTTAAAATAAACAGTTTCAAATAAAATTTTCCCAAAATCCATCCAATTGTTTAGTTTGTGGGGGAAAATATCAAGAGGTGAGAATGGAGATGAAACTCAGAAATTGCACACTCAGAAATGAATTTTCATAAAAAAAATATGAATCACCAGAAAGTTAAGAGGAAACGAAATGGAGTGGCAGTAAACTGTAGGGACATTTAATGTCTGTTTTCTATGCTGGCATGGGTGGAAATTTGATAGGAGCTTGGCAATCAGTGAACTGTGCCCTTCCTAACACAATTGGGTGTACTGGGTGCTTTTTATGAGGCATCAACATTATTGGGGGGAGGGGGTGGGTCACCAAGTTACTTGCAAAACAAAGACCTCTGGACTAGGATGTAATATTGAGGGCAGTGGCTTCCCGCCCAGTAATGAGAGATCAGAGTGCAAAGAGAAGGACAGAAATAGATGTAATTCAGTCGAGGAAGAGATATTTCAGCAGCCAGTTGGGAAAGGAGAGAAACAGTGGTGCAGATGTATTGATATGCATATTTCATATATATATATATATATACACACACACATATATCTATATATACATATGTATATATCTATTAAGCTTAGCTTAAGCAGTCACCATGCAATGGCTAAAGATAAAGGTCTAATAACGGGGCATAGAAGTCCTCGAAGGGAAAAGTAGGTTTTCTTGTGTGGGACTTGAATTCATATCTCTTCGTTTTCACTACAAGTGTGCTAACCATTTACACCAACGTACAACTTTGCTTCTATTTAAGAAGCTTTAAGAACTAAAATTAGTTTGTAATGTTGTTTTTGTAAACAAACTTCATGTGCTTTTCTGTGATGGTATTTGATAAGCAGCATTGATTTTTACAATTCTGTAAATAATAATAAGAGTATTTTATAAGCTTAGCTTATAAGTGATCACTATACAAATGCAATGACGAAAGAAAATAGTCTAATAATAGGGCATACACACACACACACATATATTAGGTCGTCAAGTATGAAATTTGAAGCACTGTATATGGTAAACTTTGACAGTTGCTCATTTTGTGCCATTATTATATTTTGACAATCTTTATATTTTGTTAGAAAGCTGACACATCTGTTTCTTTATTCTAACTCATTTTGTGCTTTATAAAGTATTTATAAATAGTTTTTTGCTATTTTTGCTTAGAGATGGATAAGTTAGAAATTTGTAAAGTTTTGAAAAATGAGTTTTTTCTTGGAAATATAGCATTACAGACAGCTCGGAATATTAATGAAGTATTTCATCCTAATGTCATTATGCAGCAGACAGTACCAAATTGGTTTGCAAAATTTTGTTCTGGTAACTTTGACCTCACAAATGAGCAAGGCAGTCAACCAAAAAAGGAAGGTGGATAATGACGAACTGAAAGTCACCATCGAGTCAGATCCATCTAAAATTTCCCGTGAATTACTGTTGTTGCTTGGTGTTAGAAAGCAAACAATACTGACTCACCTAGTTCAGATCGGTAAAGTGAAAAAGTTGGATAAGTAGGTTCCACGTGAACTCAATGAAAATCAGAAACAGCAACGTTTGTAAGCCTGCATTATGCTACTTTCTCGTCACAAAAATGAACCATTTTTTAATCGAATTGTAACATGTGATGAGAAATGGATCCAGTACAACAACCGTAAGTGTTCAACACAATGGTTGGACAAAGACAAGCCACCAAAACACAGCCCAAAAAGTAAAATTCAACAAAAGAAGCTGATGGTGTGTGTTTGGTGGTCTGGCGCAGGTATGATCCATTATGATTTCATTAAACCTGGCTCATCAATCATGGCCGAAGTATACTGCAGCCAACTGGACCAAATGATGCAATAACTTACAAAAAATAGAGTCTAGATTAGTCAACAGATCACTCCTATTTTATTGCAGGACAACGCCAGATCACACATTGCAAAAATGACATTGGCGAAACTAGAGGAATTGGAGTTGGAAGTTCTCTATCATCCACCATACTCACCTGCTCTTGCCCCCACTGAATATCACTTTATCCAGAATTTGGATAACTTTGTGATAGGAAAAAAATTTAATTCCAACGAAGCTGTAAAACAGGCCTTCCAAGATTTTATCGACTCTAGATTGCCAGGCTTTTACAGTTCCAGGTTGGACATGCTACTGCTGAAATGGAAGTGTTTTCACAATATGGGTGCATACTTTTCTGGATAAACCTATTCCTTGTATTTATAAAGCAACAGGAAACTTTTTTTCTACAAATTTCATACGTGACGACCTAAGATATTTATTAACCTGTAATATGTATTTTCCACGGGTATTTAATAGGACTTCTAACACATCTTTCCAGTCCTTCTCCTTCACTACCCGATGGAGAGGACTGTTGCCTCGGAAATTCTGACTGTTGACATTAGCTTGCCTGGAAATCATGAGGGCCACAGCATCTCGTTGGTGGCTGAAAGTAAAAAAATATAAACATTACAGACATTGGCAAAATAATTACATTAAATATACACAGATGTTCAGTACTTAAAAATTAAACACACAAAATTGCTGTATGGCCCACCACCATTCATTTAATGCCTACTTTCCATGCTGGGGACAGGACGGCTTGAAAGGAAGGGAATTGGTAAGCTTCGGGGCTGCATTGAACTCAAATCTTATCTTTAGCAGAGTGACTAATGTATTTTTCATAAATATTTACTCATTCATTTCAGTTGTTCAGGATAACCAAATTATTTTTGTAGAAATTCTCTACATATAAATGGCAAGCTGGCAGAATCCTTCGCATGTCAGACAAAATGCTTTCTTCTGGCATTTTGTTCATCTTTATGTTCTGAGTTCAAATTCAATTGACTTATGATTGACTTTGTCTTTTAATCCTTTTGAGGTTGATAAAACAGTGGGGGTCAATGTAATCAATAAACCCCTGTCCCCAAAATTTCAGGCTTTGTACCTATAGCACAAAAAAGAAAAAAATCCCAGCCCCTAATAATTTTGATTTCTTTCAAAAATTTCTCTAAATTTGTACATTTTTCAAAAAACAGGGATCACAATTCTGATAGTTTTTGTTTTGATTTCATGACTTAAGATGCTGGTAAGAAAGTTAGAAAGAAAAGAGATGTGAAGATTTTATTTAATTATGAACTTACTTCGTCACAGCATAATGTAAAGCTGTGTTTCCACCTTTGTCACTCATGTCTAAATCAGCCCCAGCATCAATCAACAAATTTATTAAATCTGTGTTGCCTTGTTGACAAGCAACCATCAGGTAAGTCAGACCCCAAGAATTTGTTTGGTTGATCTGAAATGAAGATAATGAAGGCATTTCGAAAATATTAAAGGAGAGAAAGTAGAAGTGTGCGTAAGGAAGATGATTGGTTAAGAAAAGAGAGATGGAGAAGAAAGCTACAGAAACCATATTAAAGGGGACGGAAGACCTTGGTGCAGTCTTTTGATTTGCAAGTTTGTGCTGCTGAACCAGTCAACCCATACCAGAATGGTAAATGGTCCCAATTGTTTCCTAGCTATTCACTTGAAGTCATGGAAGTAAGCTGAAGTTGAAACCACGTCAGATTCTTTACCAGAGTTTCCTTGCAAAGAAAGGGATTCAAAAGCCATACCAATGATGTCCTTTGATTTTACAGTTTTGATGTTGAGAATGTTCACTAGCGTCTCACTGATGAAAGTCTTCTCAGTGCTACCGCTATCAATTAATGCTTTGGCTTTGTAAGTATTAGTCACACGGAATGGTGAACCTGCTGATGCTGATACTGCCGAAAGTAGATCATATTTATCATCTTTATGTGTCACAATTGCTGAGTTCTTCCTACAAAGTTTTCCAAAATGTCCTATTTTTGGCATTTGTGGTAGACTCTGTGAGTGTCTGAAATAGCCCCAAAACCAACACTAAGAGGGTTTTCCTTTTTGGATCACAGCAGAGTGTTCTTCTTCCGGCTTTGGGGAATCAATTGTCTTGGCTATGATGAGTGCCGTTGGACTGAAGTTGGCACACTCAGAGTTTGAAAAAACTCTGGAACTCTGTTGTGCCACAGCTAGCAAACATGCTTGATCATAAGCTGTACTGAGGTTGGCAATTTTGTTTTCTAATAGTCTTTATCTTATCAGATTCAAAATGAGTCCATTCATAAACACATCTCAAAACATTTCAGACCAGTACTGCTCAGCACTCATTGCAGGTGTTTTGAGTTCATTCAAGAACTGGTCTAGAGATTCTCCTGCTTTCTGTCTTCTTGTGGCCAAAAGATGGCATACCATTACGATGTCCTTTGGTTTAATATACACACTCTTACAGCTTGTTCATAGTTCTCAACTTCACTCATGAATTCGTTTACATTCAGTTCCGCATAATCAAAAGATTGAATTTATTCCTGTCCTGGTTGTGAGTCTATAAAGTTGGTGAAAGTTCTAAGCCAATGATTGAAAACCTTGTCAGCATTTGTGGATTTTGGGTCAACATTCAATCTGTTCGCTTTCCATTTGTACCTGTCTTTCCATTAATTTTGTTCTTTATCGGTTATTCAACAACTTCTTCAAAATTAGTTTCTTTCATTGTTATGAATGACCAGTAATTCTTGGTTCAATCATAATCCAAAACAGCAAAGTGTCATATAGTGCTATCCACGATATTCTTGATTAAATGTATGTTATTCAAAATGGCTCCTCGCTCTCCCTGATCATCAAATGGCCATGCCCTCCATGTCAAGGGAAATCACTGAAATCGTAGCACAATTTGCATAACAGTCAAGTAAGCAGATGCGTAACACAGTTTTTATCACATTGTGAAAGGGTTTTGAGGCAACTTCAAAGTCGATGGTTCTGTATCTTGACTTTGCAAAGGTAGATCATGGCATTATCTGTCACAAGCTGCAAGATTTTGGCAGAGTAAACTAAGAGAGTGGCTACATGGTTTCTTAAAATATAGAAGTCTGACAGTTGCAACCAATAGTGCCCTCACTAGAGAAAGACAATTTCTGAGTGAAGTACCCCAAGGAACTGTCCTGTAGCAGCTTACAGTAGCTCTCTTAGACCTGCCCATGGTTACTTAGACAGCTGCACTACCTACGCTGACATTACAAAATTATCACATGCAATATAGAGACCCGGTGATGTCACAAGCTTGGAGCAGGACCTAAATGCAATATGCAAGGGAACTGAACAAAACAACATGCAGTTTAATGCTAGAAAATTTCAAGCACTGTGCAACCAGCTCACAAATACACAACATCCTGCATCTATTGGACCCAAGGGCAATGAAAATCCTAAAGTCACAGACTGTGAGAAACTTAAATATCAATATGTGCAATGATACATCATTTCATGCACACATTATGAAGACAGCAACAAAGTATAGAAAATTGGCAGGATGGACACTAATGATACTGCAGGACCAGAGGCCAAGAAGTCATGTTGATCCCATGGAAAGCTTTTGTCCTCAGCTGCCTTGATTACTGCTCTCAGCTGTAGTCACCACATAGTGTCAAACTAACAGCAAAGCTTGAAGCAATTCAATGCTACTACAAAAAAAGTTTGCCACACTACTTGAGTAGGCTGGAAACAAAAATTATGAATTTATTCTCTGAAGTGATGATGTGAGAGATATGTAATAGTTTACATGTAGAAAATTCAGGAAGGACTCATACCTAATGTCAACATCCAGATTTATGCAAATGCCCATACTGTACGTCATCGTGTAATACCAAATTTAGCATCAAAAGTACTGCAATAGCTTAAGATTCAAAAACCCACAGCTCTTTAATGTTGTGCCAAAAGAATTAAGAAACCTAGTCAATGTGGATGTCTCCTAAAAGAAACTGGGCATTCTTCTATCCATGACACCAGAGGAATTAACATCCTGGGATGAAGTTCAGTGCATCTCTGACCCTTTTTTTTACTAACAAGTTTTCAAAGACAACTTTCTTTGCTATAATTCAATTTTTTAATGGACAAACATCAGGTGAGAGTAATTTAGTTCTAGGTAATAGCCTTTACAGGGATGATTACTCACCATAGTAAGCGAATATTTGACGTCTCACCACTTCACTGTAGTTACTGATCCAAACTTTAGTACATGGTTTCAGCTAAACTCAGGTAAACATTCTTTATGTTTTATATATTCATACCTCTATTGGACCCTTAGTCCCCAGTATCCATAGAAAATTTTCCACAGCTCCTACATAGGGTTGATGTTACCCTCTCTGAGAAGCCCTGCTCTATATTCTTCCAGTGTCTCAGCTGACTACTGGCCTGTTATTCTAACTTCCAATATTTCAATTATTCAGTGAGCTCCAGTACAATTCTCTGAAGCCAGATCAAGTGGGAAGTTTCATTCTTGTATGACACCAGTATTTTCATATGTTTGACAACTTCTGCAAAAAATGGTGTAGCACTTCAAATCCGTAAAACCTTTGCCTGTGTGACAGTAACACCCATCTTTTGATTCCACCTGTCTCTCACCTGTTGAGCTGAATATTTCCTGTCAGAATATTCCATTGCAGTGTGTGATGAGGGGCTTCCCTGTCACTCACATTCCATCAAAGCTGGCAAGCCTCAAGGTTTAAGTATTTATGAAAACTGACAGGATTAGACAAAAGATGTGAAGAAATAAATAAAATATCATGGACAAATACATGTGGTTTGTTAGGAACATTTAATATTGTGTAGAAAATAATAAACAGTGAAATTTGTGAAGGCAATAAACAGGACAACTTACTTTATCTGGATTTTCTTTAAGAAATGTTTTAATATAGTGAATGTCACCTTGCTTAATTTTCTCTGTAATTTTATAAACCTGCATATTTTTTGAATGAAAGATGCTAAAAAAGAAAGGAACAAAAATAGTTTAAAAAAAGAAAAACTTATAAAATGAAGTCAACAGCAATACACAAATGATGGTTCTAAAACCTCAGATAATGACAAATATTAGAAACTTCAGTTTATTTAAACTATTGTTTTTAGCTGAATGCTCTTCCTGGCACCAATAAACCCAAGAGCAAGCATTGCATTGTGTCTCCGGGTTAGCTACCTTATTCTGCTTATTACAGTCTGATTATTTACAATTAAACCCTAAATAGAAGAATGTATGGTCTGTTGATCAGCAAGGTAGAAACTGTGCACCTTGAGATATAGACCTGTGGATCATACCACATCAAGAAGAAGACATTGTATACCTTGACTCATGGATCTGTGGATCATACCTCGGAGGAAGACTCTACATCTTGAGCTATAGATGTGTAGATCAGTCCTCAGCTGGGTGGAAAGTGGATTTGAATATGACAGCAGGGCACAGGGCATGAGGTCTTCACGAACGTATACTCCTACTCCACAAAGTCTACTTTCTCTTCTGTCTGTAGTTAATACTTTGGCAATTGTATTTCCATGTCTGCTATATCAGATGTAAAATGCAGTTCCATAGAACTTGATAGCATGAGTGACGTCTCTCAGGAAAGAGGTTTTTGTTTTGTTGCTGAGGTGCAGCAGGACAAATATTCAATGAAAATAGTAGTGGACTCCTGTGCTGGTAATAGTGTGGTCATCCTGTATCTATTGACCGTGGTGGCATCATATGGTGATGGGCATGGTCAGGTCAAATGCCACACAATCTTCTGTACCATGTACAAAGGAGATTTTTCTTCATCTGTTGCCCTTTTCACATCTGAGTGAAGTTGATTGTTTTAAGTAGTGTGCACTGTGTTTGCATATTATTTTTTAGGGGCAGATGATAGCTGTACAAGCCTTGTACAAGGATGCTACCAGTAAGGTGAGGGTGGGCAACAAATACAGCAAAGGATTCATGGTACAAGTAGGGGTTCACCAAGGATCGGTGCTCAGCCCCTCCTGTTCATCATAGTCCTCCAGGCAATAACAGAGGAATTCAAGATAAGCTGCCCCTGGGAGCTCCTCTATGCTGATGACCCTGTTCTTATAGCTGAATCACTATCTAAGCTAGAGAAGGCGTCCCAGCTATGGAAACAAGCTCTAGAATCAAAGGGCCTTAGAGTTAACCTAGCAAAAACCAAACTCTTAGTAAGTGGAAAGGCAGACAAATCAGAAATCCCTTCAGGTAGATGGCCCTGTTCAATCTGTAGAAAAGGTGTAGGTAGAAACTCCATAAGATGCACCCAGTGTAAGCTTTGGACACACAAACCTGAGACAACATTCTGTCACTTATGTTTACGTAAACAGCTATTTATACAGAATATACGGATAGCGTGTGTATAAAATTATAGAATTATTTTAATTGTTACGTGTGTGTCTAAAATTATTCGTTTTGTTTTTGTTTTGAGTTTTTGCTTTCGTTTTTTTTTTCTTAATTGTTAAATTAAAATTATTTCCCATTGCTTTCGTTTTTTCTTTTTCTTAATTGTTATCCTTAGATTAATTTAACAATTAAGAAAAAAAAACGAAAGGCTAAAACTCAAAACAAAAACAAAACGAATAATTTTAGACACACGACTAACAATTAAATTAATTTAACAGTTAAGAAAAAAAAACGAAAAACGAAAGGCTAAAATTTAGGGTTAGGGTTAGGGGGAGGGTTAGTGACAGGATGTTGTCTCAGTTTTAGACGCAGCAAATGATTTTAGCTAAATAGAGGCAATCGATTGGTTAAAATTCGAAAAATTAAACTACGTTAAACTTACAAATTACAATCTTCTCAAGAAAGCCAAGGGAAAAAATGTTTTATTTTGACACATTCTACCAGTATACGAAGTTTAAAAGTGTTTAGTTAACTAGAAATTGTGTTGAAAACTGCCGTTGAAAAGGAAAAGATCCCAATCAACTTCTGTACTCTTACTCATTCATTCGTTTTCTCTCTCATTCTCTAATCTTCCATATTCACCTAACATTTCTTCCATGATATTTGTACATTATTTCGAGACAAAAACCTATCGACCTTTTCCGATTCTATTCGTTAATTATAACCACTGGAAGTTATAAATTATAGGACCCCCCCCCCCCAAAAAAAAAAAAACAACAATTATAATAATTTTGTATATTCATATGAATTCCCGTGGGTAGAACATAGATCCGCAAAATCTTTCTGAAAATCTCAAATAAAAAAGTGTCATTCACTCGTTTTCAGTCTCAGAATTAGTTACGAAGGGTTAAATGCGGAGCGCAAAGCAGAATACCTCGCCATGATCACAAAAATTATAATTATTATTGTTTTTCACTTACCACGAAGGACGACGAAGGATTTGCAAAAGGTGGAGTAACCTGAAAGCATAAAGGGTAGAAGGTAATCGAGTTTAGGTTACACCCGGAAGTAATTTGAAATCGATTTCAAGTTGGCAGGGGAGAAATCGAATAGGACGGAATCCCAAATCGTGTTTCGAAATCAATTTATGTTTCTCAGGCGAATGAATGAGTCATTCAACTGGCGACCACGTGTCGCAGTGGTCCACTACTAACACTTTAATGCAGTAAACTGTAGGAAATACACATCCTCTCTTTTCTCATCCGTCCACTCACTCCTACTCTTTTCATACTCATTCTTTGTCATCTCTCACTCACTCTCTCTCTCTCTTTCTCTCTCTCTGC
>NC_043024.1:12312042-12320109 GCF_006345805.1 Octopus sinensis
GTGGTCAGTCATTGCAAGATATGTTTAGTGTTGTGTACGAGGTTTGAACTTAAGTTCCATTGTTTGTCTATGAATACTGCCAAACGCGAGTTTTCTTTTCAGGTCCATGACGCTATTAGGACCAATACCACTTCCACCCCAACCCACAGCCTCAGGGTTGGCACCCTCAACGTTGGCACACTGAAAGGCAGATCTGGCGAGATAGTTGAATTGCTTGAACGGAGGTGGGTTGATATATGCTGCATTCAAGAAGTGAGGTGGAGAGGAGGTTCTGCTAGGTTCCTCACAGGCAAAGGACAGAGGTACAAGATTTTCTGGGCTGGGAATACTGACGGAGTCGGGGGTGTGGGCATGCTTATCGCCGAAAAATGGGTAGATAAGGTAATCGAGGTAGTCAGAGTAAGTGACAGAATAATTAAGATTAGATTAGTGCTCCACCATAGTTTAGCAACTATTATATCGGCCTATGCCCCTCAGCCAGGGCTACCTGATGGACCGAAAGACTGTTTCTATGACACCCTACTGCAGACCACATCATTGACGAACGACAGGGACCTTCTCTTTGTGGCCGGTGACTTCAATGGGCATGTTGGACGATGTGCTGGGGGCTTCCATGGCGTGCATGGAGGCTACGGTTATGGTTCCCGCAACGAGGAGGGAACCAGGCTGCTGGAGTTCTGCGATGCGAATAGTCTTATGATTTGCAACACTAACTTCAGGAAACCGACAAGCCACCTGGTCACCTACCGATCGGGCCGGCATACTAGCCAAATCGACTACATCCTTGCCAGAAAAAGGGAAAGATGGCTGCTTATAAATGCCAAAACCTTCCCAGGTGAAGAATGCACCCCACAACATAGACTGGTAGTTAGTGACTTTAGGATCAGGACTAAGAGGGCGACTAGAAGACGACCAACATGGAGAAGAAGGGTCTGGAAGCTTAAAGACCCTGCGAATGGACAGAGATTTAGAGATATGTTATTTGAAGCCTTAGACGAAATGGAAGGGAGTATAGCTACGCATGGGGTAGAAGACAACTGGACGCTTCTGAGGGACAACCTGCTGAAAGCCGCTGACCAGATCTGTGGCTGGTGCAAAGTCCCCTTAAGACCCAAAATAACGTGGTGGTGGAACAATATTGTTGACAGGGCTATTAGACAAAAGAAACAGGCTTGGAAGGCCTGGAAGAACGGTGGTAGCAGGGAAGTGTATCAGTCTGCCAGAAGGGAAGCCAGGAGACAGGTCTATCTAGCCAGAGGGGAGGTAGATAAGGAAAAATTTGCCAATGTCCTGCGTCGTGAGGATGAAAGACTTGAGGTATTTCGTGTTGCAAGACAGTGTGTGAGAGAGAATCGTGACGTGGTAGGAGAGAAATGTGTTCGCAAGGAGGACGGTTCACTTGCGCTTAATGAGGATGCAAAGAGAGAGGCTTGGAGACGCCACTATGATAGGTTGCTGAATGAAGAAAATGAATGGGATAAAGAGAGTCTGCCGAATGTCGACCCAACAGAGGGACCAGCAATCCGAGTTAACAGTTCCTTAGTAGATAAGGCAATTAGAAGCATGAAAACAGGGAAAGCCCCAGGCCCATCAGGAATTACTGCAGAGATGCTCAAAATATCTGGTGTGTCGGCTATAGCTTAGTCACCCATATAGTTAACCAGGTGATACACGAGGGGGTCATACCCAATGACTGGTGTAGCAGCATAATAGTCAACTGCTACAAAGGTAAAGGCGACGCCCTAGAGACAAATAACTACAGGGGCATCAAGCTGCTGGATCAGGTAATGAAGGTTACGGAGAGGGTTATAGCCCAACTAATTAGAGAGAGAGTTAGCTTAGATGATATGCAGTTTGGGTTCGTGCCAGGGAAAAGTACTACTGATGCTATATTCCTGGTAAGACAGCTGCAGGAGAAATACCTAGCCAAAGATAAGCCCTTGTACCTGGCTTTTGTTGACTTGGAGAAAGCCTTTGACAGGGTCCCCGATCCCTTATCTGGTGGTCAATGAGGAAACTAGGGATAGAAGAATGGTTGGTGAGAGCTGTGCAAGCCATGTACAGAGATGCTGCTAGTAAGGTGAGGGTTGGCAACGAGTACAGTGAAGAATTCCGGGTAGAGGTTGGGGTCCACCAAGGTTCAGTCCTCAGTCCCCTCCTATTTATCATAGTCCTCCAGGCAATAACGGAGGAATTCAAGACAGGTTGCCCCTGGGAGCTCCTCTATGCTGATGACCTTGCTCTAATTGCTGAGTCACTATCAGAACTGGAGGAGAAGTTTCAGGTGTGGAAACAAGGATTAGAATCGAAGGGCCTTAGAATCAACCTAGCCAAAACCAAAGTCCTAATAAGTAGGAAGGTAGATCAATCACAAACGCCTTCAGGTAGATGGCCCTGCTCGATCTGTAAAAAAGGTGTAGGTAGAAACTCTATAAGATGCACCAAGTGTAAGCTATGGACACATAAGAGGTGCAGCAATGTCAAAGGAAGGCTAACTAGGAAAATAGTTTTTGTCTGTGGCAAATGCTCAGGAGCAATAAACACTGGAAATGTGCAGAGACCAACTTCTGCCACGTTCCAGGGAGACAAACTAGAAGTAGTTGATAGCTTCCGCTACCTAGGAGACCAAGTCAGTAGCGGGGGTGGGTGTGCTGAAAGTGTAACTGCTAGAGTAAGAATAGCCTGGGCAAAGTTTAGAGAGCTCTTACCCCTGCTGGTGACAAAAGGCCTCTCGCTCAGAGTAAAAGGCAGACTGTATGATGCATGTGTACGTACAGCCATGCTACATGGTAGTGAAACATGGGCCGTGACTGCTGAGGATATGCGTAAGCTTGCAAGAAATGAAGCCAGTATGCTCCGATGGATGTGTAATGTCAGTGTTCATAATCGTCAGAGTGTAAGTTCCTTGAGAGAAAAGTTGAACCTAAGAAGCGTCAGTTGTGGCGTGCAAGAGAGACGGCTGCGCTGGTATGGTCATGTGACGAGAAAGGCTGAAGATAGTTGTGTGCAAAAGTGCTACACCCTAGCAGTTGAGGGAACCTGTGGAAGAGGTAGACCCAGGAAAACCTGGGACGAGGTGGTGAAGCACGACCTTCGAACTCTAGGTCTCACTAAGGAAATGTCTAGAGACCGAGACCTATGGAAGTATGCTGTGCGTGAGAAGACCCGGCAAGACTAGTCAGGCCATAACCCGTGGCCCCTACCTGGGACGTAGTCAGTCCTCCTGTGCATACCTTCCTTCTTGTGACACTTATGAAGACCTGTTGAGGCAAGTGAAAATCAAACCAAATCAAAATAGATGAACATCAGTGGAATTGTATTCCTTGTGGTACCAGTGCTGGTGGCACACAAGAAAACCACCCAAACGTGGCCGTAGCCAGTACCGCATCGACTGGCCTCCGTGCTGTGGGCACAACAAACACCATCCGATCGTGGCCGTTCGCCAGCCTCATCTGGCACCTGTGCCGGTGGCACATAAAGACACCATCCGAAGACCCGGCGACGTAGTCAGTCCACCTATGCATACCTTCCCTCTTACGACACTTGTGAAGACCTGTTGAGGCAAGTGTGTGACACTTGTGAAGACCTGTTGAGGCAGAGGCAAGTGTGTGACACTTGTGGAGACCTGTTGAGGCAAGTGTGTGACCCTTGTGAAGACCTGTTGAGGCAAGTGAAAATCAAACAAAATCAAAATAGATGAACATCAATGGAATTTGTATCTTTGTGGTTCCAGTACCGGTGGCACCACAAGAAAACCATCCGAACGTGGCCGTAGCCAGTACCGCATCGACTGGCCTCTCGTGCTGTGGGCACAACAAACACCATCTGATCGTGGCCGTTCGCCAGCCTCATCTGGCACCTGTGTCGGTGGCACATAAAAACACCATCCGAAGACCCGGCGACGTCGTCAGTCCACCTGTGCATACCTTCCCTCTTATGACACTTGTGAAGACCTGTTGAGGCAGAGGCAAGTGTGTGACACTTTGTGAAGACCTGTTGAGGCAGAGGCAAGTGTGTGACACTTGTGGAGACCTGTTGAGGCAAGTGTGTGACACGTGTGACACTTGTGAAGACCTGTTGAGGCAAGTGAAAATCAAACCAAATCAAAATAGATGAACATCAATGGAATTTGTATCTTTGTGGTTTTCAGTACCGGTGGCACACAAGAAAACCATCCGATCGTGGCCGTTCGCCAGCCACATCTGGCACCTGTGTCGGCACATAAAAACACCATCCGAAGACCCGGCGACGTAGTCAGTCCACCTGTGCATACCTTCCTACTTATGACACTTGTGAAGACCTGTTGAGGCAAGTGTGTGACACTTGTGCAGACCTGTTGAGGCAAGTGAAAATCAAAATCAAAATCAAAATCAAAATCAAATCAAACCAAATCAAAATAGATGAACATCAATGGAATTTGTATCGTTGTGGTACCAGCACGGTGGCACACAAGAAAACCATCCGAACGTGGCCGTAGCCAGTACCGCACCGACTGGCCTCTGTGATGTGGGCACATAACAAACACCATCCGATCGTGGCCGTCCGCCAGCCTCATCTGGCACCTGTGTCGGTGGCACAAAAAAACACCAACCGAAGACCCGGCAAGACTAGTCAGGCCATAACCCGTGGCCCCTACTTGGGACGTAGTCAGTCCACCTGTGCATACCTTCCTTCCTCTTGTGACACTTGTGAAGACCTGTTGAGGCAAGTGAAAATCAAATCAATCAAAACAAATCAAAATAGATGAACATAAATGGAATTGTATCTTTGTGGTACCAGTGCCGGTGGCTCACAAGAAAATCATCCGAACGTGGCCGTAGCCAGTACCGCATAGACTGGCCTCCGTGCTTTGGGGACGTAACAAACACCATCCGATCGTGGCCGTCCGCCAGCCTCATCTGGCACCTGTGTCGGTGGCACATAAAAACACCATCCGAGCGTGGCCGTCTGCCAGCCTCGTCTGGCACCTGTGTCGGTGGCACATAAAAACACCATCCGAGCGTGGCCGTTCGCCAGCCTCGTCTGGCACCTGTGTCGGTGGCACATAAAATCACCCACTACACTCTCGGAGTGGTTGGCGTTAGGAAGGGCATCCAGCTGTAGAAACACTGCCAGATCTGACTGGCCTGGTGCAGCCTTCGGGCTCCCCAGACCCCAGTTGAACCGTCCAACCCATGCTAGCATGGAAAACGGACGCTAAATGATGATGATGATGATGATATATATATATAATTATATTATATATATATATATATATGTATATATGTATATATATATATATGTATGTATATAATATATATGTATATATATATGTATGTATATATTATATATGTATTGAAGTATATATATATGTATGTATATATATAGTATGTATATATATATAATGTATGTATTATATATATATATGTATGTATATATATATATGTATAGTATGTATATATATGTATATATATATATATGTATGTATGTATATATAATATCATCATCATCATCATCATCATTTAGCGTCCGTTTTCCATGCTAGCATGGGTTGGACGGTTCAACATATCGCCCTCCAGATGCCCCAAGCCATGTGGGCAAGTTTGAAGACTGCCTTATAAAAATAGAAGAAATTCTAACCACATTAGAACAACACATAGGTGTGCTTCTTATGGGAGACTTCAATCTGCCCAATGTCAGATGGCCCGAGGGCCTTTCTCTCCCAGGAATGACAAGATGTGAACGAGGACAGGCGAGGTCCCTCCTGAACCTCATCAACACCCTGTACATGGAGCAGGTAATACTCCAACCAACCAGGGCAGGTAACACACTGGATCTCTGCTTCACAAATGACATGGATCTCATCCATAATGTGAAAGTGACACCGACACTACTCTCGGATCACAACATGATAGAGCTGACCATATACGGGCCAAAAGAGAGCACGGACATGCAGCCTACAAGAAACCCCTCAAAATCTTTCCAGCTTGAACTACCATAAGGCAAACTGGAACAAATTGAGAAAGAGATCCTCAAACAAAATGGCCTAAATGTCTCTCCTCGCCAGACATCGACGTGAAAACTTCAACAATTCATGTCTGTAATGCAAGCCATATGCTACAAATGTGTCCCAGAGAGAAAGGCCACGTATACAAGAACAAAATCCCCAGAGAGAGGAAAATTTTAATGAGACGGCGTACGAAATTTTCAAATCGCCTAAACAAACAGATTGAAAGCAGTGAAAAGTCCCGCCTAAAAATAAAACTGTTGGAAATCGAAAAATGTCTGCAACTCTCCCATGAAAAAGAAAGAGCAGACAAAGAAGCCTGGGCTATAGAAAACATAAAATCTAACCCCAGAGCTTCTACAGGTATGCCAAAGAAACAGCTACAGTGCACTGTAGAATAGGGCCATCCTCGAAAAGGATGGCACACTTACAGGAAAACCAATGAGGGTAAGTGAAATACTGAATGAGCATTTCAAGAGTGTTTTCACTCCACCGCTTGGGCATCTCCAAATCACCAATCCAACTGACTTTTTTACCACTGCAGATATAAAATCAGAGGCGGCGACGATAGATTACATCGATATAACGGAAGACGATGTAACCAAGGCTATAGATGAACTGAAAACAGACTCAGCTACTGGCCCCGATGGATTCCCGGCAATCCTCCTAAAAGCATGTAAGAGAGTCCTAGCAAAACCACTGCAGTTCCTCTTTCAGAGCTTCCTTGCAGCTGGCAAACTTCCAGGAAAACTGAAGGAAGGTAAAATATGCCCCTTCATTAAAGGAGGTAGCAGAGCGGAAGCCAAGAACTATAGACCTATCTCTCTGACCTCACACATCAGCAAGGTCATGGAACGAATAGTCAGAAGGAAGCTGATCACCTTCTTGAAGAGAATGACTTGCTGCCCGACACCCAACATGGTTTCCGACCAGGGAGAAGCTGTTTAACTCAGCTCCTACAACACTATGACTGGGTGCTGGAAACGGCTGCTCAACCACTCAAATGTGGAAGTCATATATCTCGACTTTGCAAAGGCCTTTGATAAAGTCGATCATGGAATGATATGTCACAAACTGCGTGATCTCAACATAGTTGGAAAACTGGGAGGAGAATGGCTTCATGACTTTCTGAAGGATAGAAGTCAGGTGGTAGTAGCCAATGGGGCCACCTCCATTAACACACAAATAGTGAGTGGTGTTCCACAGGGCACTGTTCTGGGACCACTACTGTTCATAATGGCCCTCTCAGACATGCCCTCAGCCACGCAAAGAGCCACGATCACAAGTTATGCAGATGATACAAAAGTTCACAGGCAATACAGAACCCTGAAGGAGCTAAGCACCTGCAATGTGAGCTGGACGAAACTATACAAGTGGGCTGAAAAGAATAGCATGCAGTTCAATGCTGGAAAGTTCAAGCTTTATACTATCAGCATGCAAAAACTGAATGCAATACCCAATGAATACACTGGACCCGGAGGGATTGCAACCCAGAGGCACAATCAGTGCGTGACCTGGTATTTCACATGAGTTGATGACGCGACTTTCATGTACCTGTTGCTAAAACTGCAAGAAATGTAGACGGCTGGATGGATGGATTCTTAGAACCTTTAGAACAAGAGAGAACAAGAAACCATGATGGTCCTCTGGAAGACACTTGTCCTAAGCCACTTTGACTATTGCTCTCAGCTATGGTCACCATCCAGTGTCAAGTTGATCACAGAACTTGAGGCGATCCAACGAAGCTACACAAAGAAGATAGCCTCTATGCAGTATGTAAGCTACTGGGAAAGACTCAAGAGATTAAAATTATATTCCCTGGAGCGTAGGCGGGAAAGAGATGCCATAATATACATCTGGAAGATCCTGGAGGGAAGTATCCTGAACTTGGCATCGAGAGTTACGCAAATGCCAGAACTGGCGCCACTGTGGGTGCCTAGGACTCCAAACCTGCCATCAAGATGTAGGACAAGATCTGTGATAGCCTGGGCTTCCGAGGCCACAGCTCTTCAATATCCTCCGAAGAACCTGAGAGACCTACATGGGGGGAACAGATGTCTTTAAAATGAAGCTGGATCTCT
>NC_043024.1:12320209-12332709 GCF_006345805.1 Octopus sinensis
AGATCCTCGTCTAATATGTGGCACTTGGTGAAGAATGGAGTTGATACAGCTACTTCTCATTTGCACCTCTTGCAATTACATAATCACGTTTTTGTTCATATTTTAAATAATTTAATTAATCGGTATTAACGGAAATTTAATAAGCATTTATAAACGAGGCGTCCAATCTGTGATTTCATATCATACTGGAAATAACAGTCTCTTTCCATTAAATTTGCATCGTTTATCATAGAAAAGTGAAAGAAGCTTTAAGAACAAATACCAATCAACTGACATCTAATTTATGAGAGGAATCGTCTTGCAGGTGGTTTTAAGTTATGCTAGAAATAGCAGTCATGTGTCATGAAGTTCTGTTGTATTTCATGTAAAAATGAATGAAACTCAGGATGTTTTTAGCCCACGTGACAATGGACAAATACGGAAATTTATTAAGCCCCGTGAGACATGGAAAAGAGTTACCAGCTGGCCTGTGGATATTGTGCTAACAATAGGCAGCAATGAAAAGGTTCCTGGAAACTAAACAAGAACAATCTGCCATCCACTATTTTTCACTGTGATGGGCTGAAATCCGGATTCAAATTACTTTCCTTGAATGACCGAAGTTTATGCAACAAGATCGATACTTTTGACTCTTACATCAAAAGTATCGATCCCGATTTTATTACATTCACAGAAACATGGACACACTAAAAAAAAAAAAAAACCCCAAAAACTGTTTGACACGCCTCTGTCCTTTACACTGAAAATTCTAGTCTTTATTCTGTCGAATTATTTCAAACGAATACCTATGTCAGGGTCTTCATTGGGCGATGGGGTAAATGGTCATGAAATGAAAATATAATGTACGTCAACATTTTATTCAATGAGACCCACGTATAAACCAAAAGTGGCTTGGCTTGAAGTTGAACAGGAATCTGAACATTCAGATAGACACCTGTAGGCACGGGCATGCAGGCATAAATGTTTAAGCATACACATCTATTTCCAGTTTCCTTGACATATGCATTTTGGTTTTGCTTTTCTGAGCATGGAGCTGCCAGGGCAAAGGATTGTTTTAAAAGAATGAAATAAACGGAAAGGGGTGAATCTGGGAAAAGGAACTGAGGACAGTTGAAAAAGGTGAGCCTACAGGACACGGGATTGGCTTTTTATGAATGAATTAACACCAGACGTTACGCTACAAAACCTCAATTCATGCTTTTACATTATGTAAGACTAAAAAAAAAGCAATTTCTATGATATAATTGGCATCATTTTACGTCTATTTAGCGCCGAATCTCACATTCCTAAGAGAAACTTCAATACTTTGTTAGTGATGCTGGAGTTACTTCCCTTATCTCCGAAGGTTAAAGAATAAGAAAAGTTGCTTCCCTTGAACATCGAAGAAATTTTTCTGCTTCATTACGGAAAAATAAAAAACTAAATAAAATACTTTTTAAACGGAGAAAAAAAAAATTGCTGAAGACAGACACAAAAGAGAACGTGTCGTGAACAAGCGAAAGAAACATTTTTTCCAATTTATGAAGTAAACAAAAGTCTCTGAGAGAGAAATCTCGCCATCGATGATGGCGAACCACAAAGAAATGAATCCAATGTTGCCATCCTTGTTATCACTTTCCATTTAGGAGTGATTGTCAAGGCAGCATCCGTTGACACTTTTCTCACCAAGAGATGCAATACAATAATATGCAGCCTGATATGTTTACATTTGATAGACGTTTGATGGGAATATTCCACCAGTATTCATTGAGTGGATGTTTTTCCTAAGTTTATTTCAGGACAGTCTTTTTTGCGAATGGCATTGTAAATTGTTTTAGCGACAAGATCGTACCTCATAGGGAGGTAGTGCCGTGACGACATTTTAGGACAGTTGCCAATCACATGCGTGATGTCTTCCACAGAAACATGACATATTCTACACATGCGGTTGCACAGAGCGTCTCTGTCTCTCTTATTTGCCAGGTACTTTGTGGCAATCTCATGTTCCTGGATTGCAAACGCATAACCTTCACAGTGTGAAGTGATGTAGTGTGACGAAGAGAGGCTGCGCTTCGTGTCAATTCTACTGTCTTCTTCAAGCTTCCGGACAACTTACCTATGCAAAATCCTTTTTTGTATGCTGAATGCTTTCCATCCAGATCTTCTCTGAGGTAAGAGAGCCCAGCTGTTTTGGAGCTGTATAGGAGATCATCAGGAAGAGAGTGCTTCTTGAGGAACACACTGCCAACTTGTACACTTTTCAGCATTGCATTTATATATTTATTTTTGCTGCTGTTGTTCAGCAGACGTTGCCTGAGTGATACCATGCGGCATTCGAAGGCCGTCTGCACTGATCTGAGGCCTCTATCACCTTTATTTATTCTTAGGTAGAGCTTGTCAACATCACTGTTTCTGAGGAAGTTCTCAGTTGTTCTCAGGATTTTGCGGGTTTTGATATTTATGGAGTGGATTTCAAGTCTACCAAATGTTGGGATCAGCACGGGTACTTCAAATACATTGTGGAATATTGTTTTGTTGTAAGAATAGAGTTCCAACTGCCATATTTTCCTAAGTCTGGTGTAATATTCTCGGGTCACTATCTTTATTCACAGTGCCTTCATATGATACATTTTCGTTTATGCCTAGGTTCTTGTAACATTCTTTGCGTGGAATCGGGGAGATAGAGAGATCGTCGATGCACAGAATTTGGGTTTGGGGGACTGACTTTCCTCGTTCTATTACCAAATATGAACATTTCTTTTAGCCAAATTCCGTGTCTATATCAGCTGAAATTGTTATTAATTCCAGTTGTTTTTTGGAATTGTTAACACTTTTAGCATAAATCTTAAGTTTGTCTACAAAGAAATTATGAGTTACATTGATATTTCTATGTATGTATGTACGTACGTACATTTACCCCATTTTGGGGCGAAGAGACTTGGGGACGGGGGACGAATTGTGAACCAGAATGGGGCCATGCCGGGAGCTATACTTCGGCGGCTGGATGCGGGTTCTAGTTCCACGGAGAGGCTTCAATTTTTCTTCTTTTTTTAAAAACTTAATATTTCTATGCTATTTTTATACTCTTTATTTAAGGCTGCAAGCTGGCACGCCGGACGGAATGCTTATCGGTATTTCGTCCGACTTGACGTTCTGAGTTCAAATTCCGCTTCGGGCGACCTCAGCGGAATTTGATCTCAGAACGTCGCTACCACTAAGCATTTCGTTTGGCGCGCTAATGATTCTGCCAGCTCGCCGCCTTTTCAATCCTTTCTATTAACGGCACAAGGCCTGAAATTTTTGGGGTAGGAAATTAGTCGATTGCATCGACCCCAGTGTTTGACTGGTACTTTGTTTATCGACCCAAAAAGCATGAAAGGAAAAGTGAACCATATATGCATGTATATATACATATTTACGTAGGTCTGTACATATATGAATGTATTTATATTATGTGTAGTTTTTTGGAGAGTCTGGATGCAAAAGCATTCTGCTTTGAATACAAGTGAAAGCAAAACCGGGTTGAAGAAAAAAACACATTTTGGCAGAAAAAGTTAAAGGATGTTGTGGGGATAATGGTAGAATATCTCTTATGTCTAATAGTACAGTTCGAGAGGGAATTCACACAAGAAATATATCAGCTCTTAGCAACAAGTTGATTACTTCCGCCAAGGAAGGAAGTTATGTTTTCATTGGCGTTAGTCTGTCCGTCTGTGTGCAAAATAACTCAAAAAGTTGCGAACAGTATTTGATAAAACTTGCAGGAAAAGTTGGTAATGACACAAGGAACAGATGATGACATTTTGGTAGTGATCCGGGAATTTTTATGTATTCTTAAAGGATTTTTCGTTTGTTATATTCACTTTACATGATGAAGTATTGTTACGTTTTTTGATTATCTCCCTTGGCGGAGCTCTTCGAGTGCTTTTCTGGTTTTGACATATTTTGGCAAAACTCATTTCCGACTTGGTTTGTTTTCGGATAAAGGTAAGAACTTTTATCTTCTATAACTGGTAACGGGAGGGATTGTAAACATTATTATGAATTTGTTGGGTTCAGCAGTTGTAACGAAAAAACTTTGTTGTTATAATTGCATACTGTAGGATGTGAAAGACGAACAATGCATAAAGTTTTAAGGAAATTTTCCTCATATCTTGCTGAAATATCATCCAAATTTCTTTGAAATTTTGCTAAAATTTTGTTCACATCTCAATTCTTGTTTTAATCTTACTGAAATCACACTGAAAAAATCGCTCAGTTTTCTCTGAAATTTCACACCATACTTGCTGGAATCTCACTAAAATTTCGTTAAGATTTCTCTAAAATTTTGATTGAAAAATGCTAAACTCTATCTGAAATTTTCAAATTGATCTGAAATCTCGCTAACAACTCTATCATATTCAAATTTCGTTTTTGGATTTGGTTTGCAAGATTCTTTTTATGAGTTCGAGTGTTGAAGCATATTCTGTTGTGTCTGGGGAGAATCATTTTCTTTCTGTGCCTTATAAAATTTCCACTTATTTCTTATTTTTATTTTCGTTGCAACCTTTTCGTCCAAATTTCTTTGAAATCTTGCTTAAATTTCTCTTACATATTGTTAATATTTCTTTAAAATCGTACTGAAATTTTGCTCGTATCTTACTTTAACCTAACTGAATTCCCTATTAAATTTCGAACTTCAACTTGTATCTTATTGAAATCTTGTTCATATTTCTATCAGAACTGGCTGAATTCTCGTTTACATTTATCTTGGATTTGGAAAGAGTCTTACGAAAACTCATTTATATTTCTCTGAAATTTGCGTCATCTGTTGCTAAAATCTTATTGAAACCGCGTTGAAGTTTTTCAGATTTTGCTGAAATTCTGGTAAATTTTCAGTGAAATCTCAGTCAAATGAATAGATAAAAAGAGTAGGTAATGAAGGGGGATGTAATTACGAAGTGGGGAGGGGTAATACAATAGGATAGGGAATTAGTAAGGGTTGCAATAGGGGAGGTAACAAAATTGTGGAAAGCCCTGGTTCTATTTCACTTCTTTATTATTTACATTATTAAAATATTCTTTATTATTTTACTATCATGATCCCTTCCGAGTATATTCTATATTTTCCTTGATGGATCTAATTCTTTTTTTGTATCTGGTTTGCAAGATTCTAGATGTAAACTTGTGTAGTGAAACAGATTATGTTGTATCTTGGGTGGGTCATTGTGCTAATACATGCCCTGGTTCTATTTCACTTCTTTATTATTTATATTATTAAAATATTCTTTATTATTTTACTATCATGATCCCTTCCGAGTATATTTTATATTTTCCTTGATAGATCTAATTCTTTTTTTGTATCTGGTTTGCAAGATTCTAGATGTAAACTTGTGTAGAAAAACAGATTATGTTGTATCTTGGGTGGGTCATTGTGCTAATACATGCCCTGGTTCTATTTCGCTTCTTTATTATTTATATTATTAAAATATTCTTTATCATTTAACTATTATGATCCCTTCCAAGTATATTCTATATTTTCCTTGATAGATCTAATTCTTTTTTTGTATCTGGTTTGCAAGATTCTAGATGTAAACTTGTGTAGTGAAACAGATTTTGTTGTATCTTGGGTGGGTCATTGTGCTAATACATGCCCTGGTTCTATTTCACTTCTTTATTATTTATATTATTAAAATATTCACTATTATTTTACTATCATGATCCCTTCCGAGTATATTCTATATTTTCCTTGATAGATCTAATTCTTTTTTTGTATCTGGTTTGCAAGATTCTAGATGTAAACTTGTGTAGTGAAACAGATTTTGTTGTATCTTGGGTGGGTCATTGTGCTAATACATGCCTGGTTTTATTTCACTTCTTTATTATTTATATTATTAAAATATTCTTTATTATTTTACTATCAGGATCCCTTCCGAGTATATTCTACATTTTCCTTGATAGATCTAGATGTAAACTTGTGTAGTGAAACAGATTTTGTTGTATCTTGGGTGGGTCACTGTGCTAATACATGCCCTGGTTCTATTTCACTTTTTTATTATTTATATTATTAAAATATTCTTTATTATTTTACTATCAGGATCCCTTCCGAGTATATTCTATATTTTCCTTGATAGATCTAATTCTTTTTTTGTATTTGGTTTGCAAGAATCTAGAGGTAAACTTGTGTAGTGAAACAGATTATGTTGTATCTTGGGTGGGTCATTGTGCTAATACATGCCCTGGTTCTATTTCACTTCTTTATTATTTATATTATTAAAATATTCTTTATTATTTTACTATCATGATCCCTTCCGAGTATATTCTATATTTTCCTTGATAGATCTAATTCTTTTTTTGTATCTGGTTTGCAAGATTCTAGATGTAAACTTGTGTAGTGAAACAGATTTTGTTGTATCTTGGGTGGGTCATTGTGCTAATACATGCCCTGGTTCTATTTCACTTCATTATTATTTATATTATTTAAATATTCTTTATTATTTTACTATCAGGATCCCTTGCGTGTATATTCTATATTTTCCTTGATAGATCTAATTCTTTTTTTGTGTCTGGTTTGCAAGGTCCTAGATGTAAACTTGTGTAGTAAAACAGATTTTGTTGTATCTTGGGTGGGTCATTGTGCTAATACATGCCCTGGTTTTATTTCACTTCTTTATTATTTATATTATTAAAATATTCTTTATTATTTTACTATCATGATCCCTTCCGAGTATATTCTATATTTTCCTTGATAGATCTAATTCTTTTTTTGTATCTGGTTTGCAAGATTCTAGATGTAAACTTGTGTAGTGAAACAGATTATGTTGTATCTTGGGTCGGTCATTGTGCTAATACATGCCCTGGTTCTATTTCACTTCTTTATTATTTATATTATTAAAATATTCCTTATTATTTTACTATCATGATCCCTTCCGAGTATATTCTATATTTTCCTTGATAGATCTAATTCTTTTTTTGTATCTGGTTTGCAAGATTCTAGATGTAAACTTGTGTAGTGAAACAGATTATGTTGTATCTTGGGTCGGTCATTGTGCTAATACATGCCCTGGTTCTATTTCACTTCTTTATTATTTATATTATTAAAATATTCCTTATTATTTTACTATCATGATCCCTTCCGAGTATATTCTATATTTTCCTTGATGGATCTAATTCTTTTTTTGTATATGATTTGCAAGAATCTAGATGTAAACTTGTGTAGTGAAACAGATTATGTTGTATCTTGGGTGGGTCATTGTGCTAATACATGCCCTGGTTCTATTTCACTTCTTTATTATTTATATTATTAAAATATTCTTTATTATTTTACTATCATGTTCCCTTCCGAGTATATTCTATATTTTCCTTGATAGATCTAATTCTTTTTTTGTATCTGGTTTGCAAGATTCTAGATGTAAACTTGTGTAGTGAAACAGATTTTGTTGTATTTTGGGTAGGTCATTGTGCCAATACATGCCCTGGTTCTCTTTCACTTCTTTATTATTGCCAATTTTATCTTTTACTTGTTTCAACCATTAGACTGATGCTAGCTATTTAACCAATTAACTGATTGTTTGATTAATCATTTAGTTAATCAATCAGTCAGTTGTGTGAGCTTGCTGATTTGGAGTAGAAGTAATGTCATGGAAGAGGTCACAAAAAAATAATGAAAGTTATTAATCAAACAATTGATTCGTTAAACTGTTAACCAACTTCCAAATAATAAAGAAGTGTTTATTATTGGCATTATGAACCTCCCAACATACAATATGGCTTGATTTTTGTTTTACAATAAAGGAAATACTGTATTTCTCAAACCACGTATAACACAATAATAGTTAGAGAGAAAAAGACAACACTAAAACACACGTCGTTATATATTTTAACAATTTTAATTATCAAAAACCTCACAAGGCACTTGGCAGGGTTTCTCATCAAATACCGTACACCTCAAGCGAAAAAAAAAAAAATCAGAAAAAATAAAAAAATTATTTTTTGACTTGTGTATAAAATGACCTTCAGAAGAAGGAGGAGGAGAAGTAAGAGGATTATTAGGAGGGGGAGAAGAGGAGTTTGACCTTCACAAGTCCTATCACCAGTTTTAGCAGATACATCACCCAATGTTGTGTTTTCCCCATAATATTTACAGCAAGGCAACATCTTAAGACATTTTTGACTCTTTTAGATTTAAAAAAATTGATTTTCTTTTTAAAAAAAAATTTATTTTTGTTTCTTTTGTTTGTTTTTAGGGAACCAGCAGTGGAGTTGTTCATTTTAACAGTTGTTGAACTGGGCAGAGATAAGGTATGTTATACATACACATCTATAAATTTATACACACACATATATATATGATCATATTTATGTACATGCATGTAATCTGCACACATAACACACATTCATGGAATATGTATGCAGATTTGATTATACATCATTTTTTTATGTTTAATTTCTTTTGATGTAACATATATGCTGTATGTATGCTTAATTAGTATTGTTGTACGTTTGTGTATACACACACACACACACACGCTAAGCCTGTTTCCAAACATTTGTACATTTAAAGGCATATATACAAACATGCTTACATACTAAGTTATATATACACATATGTATATATACACTCACAAATGTATATACATGTCAGAGTAAGAGAATGAGAGAGATCAAGATATTTGTGTGAGAAAGATGGATGCATGTGCAACCAAGAACTCAGTTTTTCTGTGATATCCTATGCACATACATATAAATCTATATATATATACTCACCTTTCATTATCACACTTCTATATACATATTTCCATGGAAGGGATGGATTTTTACTTTGTTGAACAATTGCTTGTTTTTGTTTAGCCCTAGGTCAGCACTGGTCAAGTACACCTATGACCAACTAGTGTTTTTTTAACTCTAGAACTACATTACCAAACATACATATTTAATAATAATATATAAAGAGAGTAGGGTGTGATTTGTGGGAGATTTAGATGCTATTTCTAGCAGGTCAAATAAACAAAGAAATTCATTTAGCTTGTGTCCTTCCAACTGTCATCAGCCAAACAGAAGCAGGAGCGACTCCAATGGCTGTGGCAAGACCAACAGCACTTTGCCATGTAGCATTTTATTTTCATGTTGTGTGCAGCTGTCATGGGTGCTTCTACATGGCTACTTGCAGTTCTAGAAATAAGTCAAAATCTCGTGAGGAAATTATTGTATATATATTTACTTTTATTACAGACGAATGATAGGCTTTGAACTCCAAACTTTTTATATACACATAATGAAATATGGTAAACATATTCAAAAACAAAACATATGAGTTAATGTATTCTCAGATATACGTAGGCTATTTCTATGATGGTACCTTCTATCATAGGTCTGCTTGATGAGCCAAAGCTAACAACGTTCTCATATGTTCATATAAAAATTTTATTTTTTTTATACCTAAACGACCTCTGATCCTTAACTGGGTTCTTTTGTTATAAATAACTTATTTTTGGTCCCCTGATATGTCCAGTGGAATATTTCTAAAACTTACTACCACCTTCCCCACCACATTACTATCCCTAAAATCAGCAGTTTTCTTTTTTAACGACATTCACAGAATACAAAAAGCAACACTGGGAACTAGTATCACAGCATCTGAAGCTGAAAGCAAGTGAACCCTGTTTACGCACCCCAGGGGCTGGGGGTGGGGGTTAAAAACCAAACAACAGATGAAATCGTCTGCCCTGAACTAAGAACCACTCATTGGACAGGCTTCCTTACAGTTTCTGTCTGTATTATTTCGCTCACAAGATATTTCGTAATTGATCCAAGTCTTAATGACTGGAAGTCATTATTATCACTAATTATCATTTATGATAACAAATTGATCTTTACGAGAGCATGTAGTATAGCTGGGCCAATATATTGGGCAACCAATCAAGAAGGTTGAGTCTTGTTCACAACAGGTGGAGTTCTATGACATAGTGGATAGGAAACCAGGAGAAATAGCAATGATTGTTAATGGATGTACCCATGTGTAGTTAAATGACAGGATAGGTTGAACACAGACAGCAGTGATTGTTAATAGGTGCACCCCCAGATGTTGAGAAAACACCTAGAAAAATAGCAGAAATTGATAACAGATATACTCTGGAGGTATGGGAATAACTACTATTGAGAGAGACTAATAGGAAAATCAACAGATTTTTTTTTTCACACATACAGTATATACACACACATTTATAAGCATACATGCATGCATATATATACGCACACACACATACATACATGAAGCTAACCAGACAGCCTGTATGGATAAAAGTTGTATGTGGGAGTTATATACATAAAGAGATAATGGAATGTATATATTAACAGCAGTTGTGAAATGATGGTTTACTCTTATTCCTTCTTTCTCTCAACACACATCCATATATTCATGCATTTATTCATGCATATATTCATCCATATATTCACAGACAGACATGAAAAATACATACATATATATATATGCTCAAATTTTTGTACACATATATGCTTGTGTGTTTACGTGTGTGTGTATATATATATATCATACACACTGTCAAGGCATAAGGAGACACAAAGTTGAATGTTTAAGTTTACTTGGCAACTGTAAAGTCCCGTGGTTGATGCTGTGGCATGTCCTCTACCGTAGACTTAACAGTCCTTTTGAGTGTAGAAACTTATCTCATGGATTGTGCAAATATTTCAAAGGGTCACAGTTTCATTCTCATCTAGCCCGAAATCCTTATATACAGAACTTGCTTCCACCGTTTCCACCTACCATTGGTTGGCCTGGGGATTATAGTGGAAGACGACACTTGCTTGAGGTGGCTCATAGTAGGACTGAACCTGGAACCATGTGGTTGCAAAGTGGGCATTTTAATCACGCAGCCATTTCTGGACCTGTGTGGGGGATGCTGTTTTTTCTTTAAACATTTTATGAAAAAACTTTGTGCAAAAATTCTAAATCCGTTCACCTAATTTTTTTTATTTCTCCCCACCAATATTCTTCATCGTGATCTTCCATCAGAGACAAAACTAACAACCAACAAGTGTCTTTTTTTTTTCTTTTATAATTTTCTGCCTCCACTCAGCTTTTTGCTTCCTTTTTTTTAGGTTTGCTGATTTCAGAATATCACAGAAATTGTTATTTTGTGTTTTTTCTTCTTCTGCTGGTTCATAACCAGGAGCATTTGTGTATTTATATGTTTTGTTTTCTTCTCTCTTTGCACTTTGTCACATGTTTTACCTTCTGTCACACACACACACACTCTTTCTACTTCATTATTTAAAAAAAAAAAAAATCAAAATTAGGAAAAAAAAAATGTTGATTTTCTAGCAACTATTAATGATAATTGATGATATGAAGAGCGAGATGTGATTGTCATTTTGGTTGAACGACATTCCGACAACTTGGCTGTCTTTGTCAAGTTCAAAACATTTCATTTTGAATTCAACAAAGACAGGCAAACTGTTGAAATATCCAACCAATGAAGTGTCTATTGCAACTGCATCATGCTCTTCGTATTGTCTATTTACCTTTAAAAGATAATATTAATCGTTTTTACTATAGGTATGAGGCCTGAAATTTTCGGGTAGGGGACTAGTTGATTACATTGATCTTAGTCTTTTACTGGTACTTAATTTACCGATCCTGAAAGGATGAAAGGCAAAGTCGACCTCAGCGGTATTTGAACTCAGACCGTGGAGACAGACGAAGTAGCCCTATACATTATAATAACCAAAGGTACAAGGTCAATTTTGGGGGTTGAGAAGTGAGATGTGTCAAAGACATTCACTGCTGCTGTTTATGATTGGTACATTAATATTTTACTGAGCTCTCAATCCCGTCTCAAAGAATGAAAGACAAAATATTTGGTGGGAAGGGTATTGTCTATGTAAGTGGCTTCCTCCAGCCACTGTCCCCACAATATTTTATTTATCGCCACAGGCAAAATGGTGACAAGTAAAACTGACCTTGGCACCCCTGAAATAAGAACATAGCTTAATACATCACAATGCATTTTGTCTGATGCCTCACTTACTCTGTATTAAAATATTTCTAATATTTAATTATTAGAGGGTGTTGGGCCAGTCAATTGAACTGACACCAGTATTTTACTGGTACTTTATTTTATCATCCCTGAAAGGATGAAAAGCAAAGTTGGCTTGAAAGAGATTCGAACTCAGAACATAGAATGACACAACTCAATAACAGAAGGCATTTTTCTGGTGTTCTAATGAGTCCCTCAATCTAAAAACCTAATACTAATATTTCCTCACTTAAGCACAAGAGCAAAAATTTTGAGGAAAGGTGGTGGTGGGGGGGTTGTCAAAAGTATTAATCCTTGTACTTTAATTACTTGGCCCTGGATGGACGAAAGGTAATGTTGACTTTATGCAATTTGAACTTGGAATGTATAGAGCCTGAACAAATTCCACAACAAAAATTTGCTCAACATTCTAAAGATTCTGGCAGTTCACTGCTATAATAATAATAACAGTATTATGTAACACAAAATATAGAGAAACAATAATAG
>NC_043024.1:12337709-12392709 GCF_006345805.1 Octopus sinensis
ATATATGTATGTATATATACATATATATATATATGTGTGTGTGTATTTGTATATTGTACTAAAGTTTTGTCTCTCCTCAAAATTTGACCCTTGGCTGACTGCAAATGGAAACCGGCCAAAGCGAGATGGAACTCCACATGAAATACATTTTATAATGCTTACATTATGATATAATCATAAGTGTCTGCATATGAGTGTTTGTGTGTATATATTTATCTATCTATACCTCTGCCCATGTGCAAGTGTGTATATAGCATGTATAAATACAAATGCATGTATCTACATGAATATACACCCATGCACATGTAATAACTTTTTGTGTTTTTATATATATATATATCTATATGAACTTATGTAGTATATGTATGTATACATATAATTTATATATATGCATACATATTGCTATGCATGTACATATGCCTATACATGAGTATCAGCTTTTGTATACACATGCACATGTATACATGTATTCTGCATTTGTATTTGCAAATGAACATATGTATATAATTATATATACATGTGTGCACAAAGACATAAATGTGTATATAATCACACACCCGCAAACGTGTGCATGCACAGATACACATAGATATGTATATCGATACACACACATTATACATATATCTATCTGTAACTATGTATGTATATAAAAGTTAGCAATGCACTTGTACTTATATATACATGCATATGATATGCACAAGTATATATGATTATATGTATAAATAATAGAAGGCATATATATAAATATATATTACTGTATGCTTGTGTGTGTTTATATATATACTTATACATGCATATATATATACACACACACACACATATACATACATATATTTATATGTGTGCATGTGTATATATTTACAAACACACACATATATATGCTTATATATACATATTTACATATGTATAGAAGCATGTATATATATATATATATTTGATATGTTACTACCTTATTTTGGTCCAGTAATTTTTATGGCTATCATTACTGTCTTCTTTCTTAATTAGACATTTTCTTTTTTCATTATTTTCTTCTGTTTTGTTTCTTTATTTCGTCAATTTTGCTTCCATTATTTTGAAGTTGTCACAAACGGTTCCGGTTTGAACCTCCACTCACTGCTTTCCTCTTCCAGAACCAAATTTGTCGATCAATGCCTGTGCAGGGCTTCATTAACAGCGTCTTCCCATCCATTGATATTTCCATGCACTTCAGTGTGTTCACATGTAAAATTGTTCGATCCTGTGAATTTGAAAGAAAGCACGAATATAATACATAATAATGATATATAATAACAATCCATTACAGTCAGAAGTGCTTCTCCTAAAAGTCTCAAGGCTTCTGGAATGCTCTGAACGTCAAGTATTGTCTGGGGATATCTCAATATAGTTGCTAAATTAAGCTTCACGAAATTGCAATTAAATCTCCCCCAACAACACTACCAGTTTGAAAAATATATATATGTCAGTTTATGTTTCACGTTTCTTGGAAACAAAAGCATAGAAATACGTGGATTGTGTCTGTGGAGGAAAAACAAAGGAAATAATAATATTGGGTTGGCAACTAAGTTCCCGCTGTTTTTTTTAAATTTTGGAATTATTTTGAAATTTATTTTTTTTTGAGCATTCTATTTTGTTTTTTTTTCTCTAATTAATTTTTGTTTATTTTCAGATCCCTAAAATGGAATGTCAAGTTAAGAAAAACGAGCCTTTTCGACACCTCCTTCTTTTTGCTTTTAATGAAGGTTCTAAGGCCACAAAAGCTGCTCGTGACATTTGTGCTGTGCCATAGCTGAAAGAACCACTCGTGATTGATATTTCAAGTTCAAAAATAGGAACTTTTATCTCAAAGATGCACCTTGTTCTGAAGGTCCAGTTGAGTTTGATGAAGAGCAATTAAACCAACTTTTGCACGAAAATTCTCGTCAAACGACAAGGGAACTGGCAGAGAAAATGGAATGCTCCTACACTGCTATAGAGAAGCATCTTCACTCAATGAGAAAGGTTCAGAAGTATGGACCATGGGTTCCACATGCTTTAAGTGACAACAACAAAAATCGAGCCACAATCTCCGCTGGTTTGCTTGCTCGTCACCACTCAACTCATGAACACAAGCAATGATTTCTTTACCGAATCGTTACTGGTGATGAAAAATGGTGCCTATACGTCAATATGAAGCAGCGTAAGGAATGTTTTAGCTCCGGTAAGCAAGCAATATCGTGTGTGAAACAAGATCTTCATCCGTGTAAAATGATGGTGGGACTGGGAAGGGATCATCCATTACGAATTGCTTGAACGGAACCAAATGGTCAACGTGGAGCTCTGTGTTCAACAGATGGAACGACTCAACACAGCTATTCAAGAGAAAAGACCTAATCGTCAGCACAGAGTTCTTTTGCTACGCAACAATGCCCGCCCTCATATGACCAAGGAAGCCATTCAAACGCATGGCTGGGAAGTGCTGCCACATCCATTGTACTCTCCTGGTTTGGCACCAATGAATTTCCACCTCTTTTGTTCTTTTTCTAATGCTTGAATATGATGCGGAGATATGATGCAGAATTGAGAGCTTGGTTGGATCAATTTTTTTGAGTTGAAATCAGTTGATTTCTACCAAAGAGGTGTTGAACATTGGGAAGAAGTTGTGAACAAGAGTAAATACATTATTGATTAATTAGTTAATTTTTATGAAACATTTTAAAAGATTTAAATGAAAGAAAAAAAAAAACGACGGGAACTTAGTTGCCAACCTAATAGATTCTGATCTGGGCAGAAAGGATGGAGTCAGTTGATTCCATTACTAGAGTGGCACTTTTTGACGATGAAGGGTAAAAATTCACTTCAGTAAGATTTGTAATCAGAGTGTAAATTACTGGAAAGTTTAACACCAGGGGGTTCACTGCTCTAATAATTCTGCCAACCAAAACTCGTATAATATCTAATTTTAACCCAAAGTCACTCATATTTTTGAGGGGAGGAGCTAATTGATCTCTGTACTTAACCGGTTCTTTATTTTATTGACACTGGAAGGATGACAAGCAAAGTCGATATTGGTTGGATTTGAACTTGAAATGCATAGTGCAATAATGACGATAAAAGACATTGAGCAGATTCCAAACCAAACTTGGAAACAAGCAAACTACATTTCAATAGTTTTGACAATGGTTAAGCTGTATTACTCCTGTGTCAGCTCAGAACAAAATGGTCAAGTTACACTTTCTCTCCCATATTTCTACAAATGGTAAGAAAGCAATTCTTTTCTAAAACCATGTATTTTATATACTCACCTCTCGATACTGCCATTCTTGGTTCCCGTGTTGACTGTGGCATGGGTATATTATAACATTTTCACCTCCTGAGTAATCTAAACAGCCATCATCACGCCGAATTTCATCATTTTTACTTAGCATCCAGTACTGAACGAAACCAAAAACAATATTTTTAAAATATTAATTAAACACATTAATTAAACACATTAATTAAACATTAGAAAATCTGCCTCAATAAGCTTCATCTGACCCATGATGCAAGCATGGAAAAGTGGATGTTAAATGATGATTTGAAATATATGAGAGAAAGAGAGATTTTTTTATAAAAGTTTGGTGGGAAGAGTTAGTCACCCCCCAGTATGTCACTGGTATTTTATTGATCCAGAATGGATAAAAGGCAAAGATGATCTCAGCAGAATATGAAAAAAATGGAAAACCATGACTCATGTGAGTATCTCTGGGATTGAGATTTAAAGCTAGAAACAGAGTTTGTTGGCTGCTGAAGATCAAGCTCTGGTTCAGC
Organism: Octopus sinensis; assembly: GCF_006345805.1. NCBI lineage: Eukaryota > Metazoa > Mollusca > Cephalopoda > Octopoda > Octopodidae > Octopus > Octopus sinensis. The sequence goes on from NC_043024.1 coordinate 12,341,496, forward strand.
AAGCAAGGTCCTTAAATGGGACCTTAAATGAGGGTTCCCTTTACTTTAAGCAATTGGAAAATACTGATCATATTGTTTCAAAATGTTAGAAAGAATACAAGAGACTTCATGATAAGATTTGTCTCAGGTCACTTTGGAAATATATATTGGTTTCCAATTTTGGCACAAAGCCAGCAATTTCGGTGGTGGTTGTTGATCACATCAGACCTAGAGCGCAACTGGTACCTATTTTATTGATCCTGAAAGGAGGAAAAGCAAAGATAACCGTGGTGCTATTTGAACTCAAACTGTAAAAAAGTAATAATCTTTTCTACTATCTGCACAAGGCATGAAATTTTGTGGGAGGGGACAACCCTTCCATGGCAAATACAGAGATAAACTAAACAGAAAAGAAACGGACAAAGTAAAATCCTGAAAATGGTTGAGAAACTCAGGACTCAAAGCAGAGACTGAAGGGTTTTTAATTACAATATTAAAGCCTCCCCACCAGAAACTCAAAATGAAGCAAAATATAAGTAACTGCAGAATATGTGGTGATGAGGAAGAGACAATAAATCATGTTGTCTTTGGCTGTTCCAGTCCTGGCTAAGAAGGAATATATCCACAGACACGACAGAGTTGGGACCAATATACACTGGAAGATATGCCAACACTATGGAATGATGACAGAAAAAAAGATGGTGTAAGCATATCTCAGAAACGGTCAAAGAAAATGACAAAGCAACCATATTGTAGGATATGCCAATACACACAAAAATCAAGGCTAATAGACTGGATATGGTTGTCGGAGATCATCAAGGAAAAAAATGCCTTTTAATTGATGTATGAATCCCAAAAGGTCTCTGAAAGAAACAGAAACTCTTGAAATACAAAGATATAGAAATAGAGATAACCCGAATGTGGAGTCTAAAAATAGAAACAATCCCTATAATAATGGGGGCATTAAGGAATGATTGAAAAACACACCTAAAAAACACACATAACCAAAACACCAGAACTTACAGCAGTATATATAACATCCAGAAAATAGCATTACTAGGCACTGTGTACATTCTAGATAAAGCATTTTCAAAAGAGTGGAAGTAACAATATCAAAAGAAAACTGTGGTGCATTTGGTAATCTGCTTTTATCCGCTTTTATTGCTTTTATCCGTGTTTGAGGACCGATAAGAGCAATGTATTGATGGAGGCAAACTTGACTGGATTTGCAGTCTTTGCCACATCTAGGGGCAGCACCACCTTCAGTTTGGCTCTTTGAAGCCGCTTTTGCTGCAGCCTGACCTTAGTGCAAACAAGCAGATAGCAAACTGCACTGAGTCATGTCCTTCCCAAACGCATAAATAATTAAAAATCTAACGAATGCAGCTAAATACCAATTAATGAATGTTCAAGATTCTACATACCTGGTTTCCTCCCTGATTATGGCACGGCCACATAATAACTGGTTTGTGCATGTTCTGGTGATCCACAGAGGCATCAACACACATGGCTTTCTGTTTGTTTCGGATCTGAACAGTTTGGAAATGAATAAAGAAATAAATATTACAACAAAAACAAAAACAAACAATTTTGTCCAAAACAATGACAAGAATATACAATGGATTGCTGGTGTCATGGAAAAGAGTTTAATAGATGACAAAAGGGAGATTGTGAGGCAAAAAGATGATGGTGAAAGATGTTTCCAGCAGAAATGAAATGTTGTTTGTAGAAAGATTGTGGAGAGGAAAGCAGAAAATTCTTCATTTTGGATGAAGTTGATAGTAAAAGAAACAAAGAAAATAAAATGGTTGCTGCATTTATATATACATGTATATACACAAATGAATAATAACGGATGGTGGCTAATTATCAGCTCATTACAGCTGTTTCTTATGCACACCTGAGCCAATTCTTTCCCAATTCCACAAAGCAGGTAATCCATATACCTGCATACAGTTAAATAATATAAGGAACACGCTGTCCAAACCTCTTACACAAGACTATTGTTTAGAGTTACAATAGCTGATTCTAATAATGGTGATTATAATATCTAATTAGTTATCAACACCACCGATATAACATTCCAACAAAATACAATCAACATAACATGAGCTTTGGACCAGCCCCCAGGTGCTAAACATTCATAGGGTTGGTGTTCTCTGTGTACACAACTGGAATATCCTATTTTCAAATATTTGAATCCTTATTATTTTATATATAATTAATCCCCCAAAAAGGAAGAAAAAAACATGAGTACGTGGCACATGCAAAGTATTAACAGATGTTCAGGGAAGGAAAGAAAGGGTGTTTTACGTTTGAAGCAAAGCTCTTCAGAAACAGGAGACGGAAGAAAGTCCAAGAGAAAAGGAAGACGGAGGAAAGAAAATTGCCAACAATTCACATGTAGTTACACACTACACATACAAACATATATATACACACATATATATAGAGAGAGAGATTTGAAAGAAATATATACACTTAGATGCATATATACACATCAGAAAATGTGCACACATACACATGCAGATGAGCAGTTGATGTTCAGCCCTTGGTCATCCCTGATCACATGATGTAAGGATGATTTAGCTGCTATTTCTAACAATTTCATTACATAGAGAACAAGTTGTAAAAAATTGCACCAATAAACGGTGAAATATCTTTTGTTCTGAGTTGTTAATAACCTCATAATTGCACAGAGATATATTCAGAGTAGTTTTGTCCTCATCTGGGTTGCTTTATCCCAACCATTGTATCTTTAGACACTATTTAGGTGTCTATCAAATTTGGTGACGTTCTTGAAGCAACAACAAGATTCCTCTAATAGATTTCATAAAGGGTTTGATTTGCAATTCTTAAAACATTATTGAAAATGACAAGTGCCTGGGAATTCTGAAGGTTTCAACAGCTGAATCTTGTAAGCAAAACAATGAAGATTAAGACATTAGTCTGAAGACAGCATCGTATGATAAGGAGAATTGCTGATGAGTTGGTGTTAACACTCCCCATACCATAGACACACATAGACATCTCTTATAAACACATATACACACTACTGAATTTTCATAGCTATAGATAAGAGATGCTTATCTGCATCTGCAGTATTGATGGTGTTAATATGATAATTGGCCATTAGAGATGAAATATGTTTAATATTTACATTACAATGTTTCCCCCAGATCAATATTTCTAGAACATAATAAACATATGTAGGTGCATTACCCCGCTTGACAGCAGGTAAACAAGCTGGCTATACAGAGATAGAAGGCGTTGCACAACATTAAGGTTCAGACACGTGACCTTATCTCTTCCTCTTTCTGCTCTGGGACCTCAAACTGTAAAGATGTGATCTAGCTTCTCTTAACAGCCACCAGCAAGCAGATAGGAGCATAGCACAGGAGACCATAGCCTTTTACACAAACCATTCTATTTATCATTCCATTGTGTATAAACGTGTGTGTGTGGCCACAATAAACATGTTTCAGTTGCAACCTTGCTTGTATATGTCTTTCATCCATGTTTACTACCAGCGAAATTACAGCTTTCTGAGAGTCAGGGTTTGGTGGCTCAATAATGACCTGAACCATTTAAAACTTACAACAATGTAAGAACAAGAAACTTGACATTGTTTGGATATGAAACTGACTGCAATGTCATAAATTGAAAGAATGGAAAAGACACAGTAAACTGCCCAAATTGCAGTTCAAGCAATTTGTGTAGAAAACACCATAACTAAGGTTAAACACAAAGTAACCGAAAGTAGAGGAGGAATAGCTGACAGTTTCATGGATAGCATCTCTAAGGTTGGTGTTAGACTGAGTCCAGGTTGTAAAGTGGTTGGTGACAGGAAGAGAATGCAACCCTCACAGCCAGGCAAAAATAAATAAAGAAAATATGCCTAACACTAAAGATGAGTGGTGTATTCTACAACTGAGGATAAATGACCATGATCATTGACAGAAGAAACAGAGAGACTTGTCCAACCCATGTCAACAGGTAAAATTATGATAATGTTAACAATCCAGGTAATTATAACTCTAATGTAACAGAAATTTTATGACATAATGACTTACCTCTCCCGACGCTAATGCTTCGCCAGGTATAAAAAGATCAGGATAGACATTCTTTATATACCAGTCGAATGAATGACATTTTAAACGTTCACGTAATTTTTTCCTGTCTGTGACATCACCAAAATCTCCCTAAAACACAAAGTGAAAATATGTAAATGTAATTAGATACATTATATATATGAGTGGTTGGCATTAGGAAGGACATCCAGCTGTAGAAATGCTGCCAGATCAGATTGGGGCCTGGTGCAGCTTCCTGGCTTCCCAGACTCCAGTCAAACCGTCCAACTCATGCTAGTATGGAAAACAGACGTTAAATGATGATGATACATACACACACACACTCCAGGCTCACGAGGCTGGAGCTTAGTAGGGTCTCCAAGGTATTTAGGTGACTGAGAGTACAAGAACTGACCCCATTCCTTTATAGAGAATGAAGTGCTTTGCTCAAGAAAATACACTTCCTAATCCTGCAATCAAATTCATGGCAGAGTGATCATAATTTTAATATCCTAAACACATACCAACAAAAATGATCTTAATAAATGATATGAAGTGCTCAATATATGAATATAAAACTCGTTATTAACTGGTATGCATGAAATACAAATCACAGGATCTTAATAGATTCAAGTTTATCAACAACCATCAGTAGAAGCGAAAATTCATTGACTAAAAGAAAAGTTGTTCAAAAATGTTTCCAACAAATCAGGACACAACTGTTTCTTGTGCCATTTCACTTTGACAGATTTTCAGCTGAGTGGAATTATTTCATGGAAAATTTCAAAAGATTTATTACTGCTGCTGCATGTTATATATATATCATCATCATCGTTTAACGTCCGCTTTCCATGCTAGCATGGGTTGGACGGTTCAACTGGGGTCTGGCAAGCCCGAAGGCTGCACCAGGCCAGTCAGATCTGGCAGTGTTTCTACAGCTGGATGCCCTTCCTAACGCCAACCACTCCGAGAGTGTAGATATATATATATATATATATATATATATATATATCACATACATGTATTCTGATATATATGTGTTCTCCCATATTTATGTATAGGTACAGGTGTGAACATGTGGGAAGAGGTTTCATTTCCAGCTACATGGTGTCAGACTCAGTGCCAGGGAAGACCAAAGCCTTGTGAGAGGATTTGATCGATGGAAACTGAAAGAAGCACTCATTGTATGTATATATATCCTCATCATCATTTAACGTCTGTTGTCCATGCTGGCATGGTTTTCTATGGCTGGATGCCCTTCCTAACGCCAACCACTCCAAGAGTGTAATGGATGCTTTTACAATGCCACCAGCATGGGAACCACTTGTGTGACACTGGTATCTGCCATGACTGTGATTTTGCTTGGCTTGAAGGGTCTTCTTCTCAAGCATGACATAATGCCAAAGATCTTGGTCATTGCCTCCATATATATATATATATATATATATATATATATATGTGTGTGTGTGTGTGTGTGTGTGTATATATATGGCCGAAAAGAGATCTTCTTGACTACACAACCCAACCAGCATGTATGGAATATTTCATAGCTATAAGGACAAGGCAGTGTTAAGACGTTTTGCTTTGTATCTGTGTGGTTTCAGGTTTGATCCTGCTGAGTGCCAACATGTGAAAGCATCTTCAACGATAGCTTTGAGTTGACCAATGTCTTGTGAGTGGAACTGGTGAACAGAAACAATGTGGAAGCCCATTGTGTGTTGTATTTGTCTCTACATGTCTTGGCAGTGACGATGTTTATATCTCACATGAATCAAAAGTCTTTTATTTTGGTCTTTTGTGTGAAATAAAGCGTTTTACTTGTAACGCAAGTGAGGAAAGCATCTGGTTATAAAAAACATTGCCTGAGCAAGAAAAAGCAGATGTAAAATCAAGGATATATAACACTATGTGATGCAATAATAATAATAATAATAATAATAATGATAAAACAATATATATTGTAACTCACCAAATCATAATTAAAACGTTCATAATAATAATTTTTATATTCATCCATCCATACTTCTGCTAATCGTACTGAATTCTTTTTTACAACATTTACACCTGTACGCCACTTGTATGGGCTTCTTTTTCGGAATATATGTCCTACATGTGAACAGGGGATTATTTCTAATGTACCACCACACATCCATATCTGTGGAAGAATAAAAACAAAATTTAGAACAATGTTTAAAAAACAAAAATTTCAAAAATATATTACACATTTCCTTTTTATATATTTAGGTTTTATACATTGTAGTGCAAAGTGTATCCGAGTCATACAGAAAAAGGGACGCCCACTTTGAAAGCTGCTTTGTAGACTCAAAAAAGGCCACAATTCTACAAAACAGAACTTTTCAGTCTCTCTGCAGACAATCTCTCTTGTGCCGGTAGCACGACCAAGTGCATCTTGTACCATAATGTGAAATGATTACTGATAAGAATGGTAGCCAACCACAGAAATTGCTAAATAAAAAAAAATAGGTACAAATGAGATGTGGACTTTACAAGTTACGTAACAGGTTACCCATTTATGAGACGTGATTCTGAAAACGAAATCATGGAGGACGGCAGTAGAGCTTCAGTCGTTTGTCATGGGACAGTCTTGATATTACAGGTGACACAATAAAACCCATCCTTTACATTGTAAGACAAACATAACACTAAAGTTGGTAAGACTAGAGAGAAGCAGTTAGCTGTCAGGGGCTGCCTCATCCAAATTGGATGTTACCCCATACAGACTTCAGTTGAAATCATTCCTAAATTTTACAAAAAGATCAAAGTCAGCAGCATTTTTTGTTTAATGATGTAGGCTGCATCCTTATACATCACAACTTAATAACCTTTACGACAACCCCACAAACTAGAATCCAAGCTTCAACGAAACAGCAAACTTAACTATTACTTACCTGGTTTTACCATACAGCTATATTTATTAAATATACATCTGCATCTATGTACATTTGATACTGATTATAAAGCAAATTGTGATAACAATGGAAATGATGATAAAATTTTGATGAATAAACTTTGAGATTCAATATGGTGGCACTTAGGGAGCTAATGATAATAGCAATTATAATTAAAACCATAATAATAATAATAATCTTTTCGACAATGATTCTGAAGGACAATATAATGGTTTGATCACTCATGTTGCGGGAACCTTATCATTACTGGACCTTTCTTTGTAGGGGAACACTGTCTGTAGAATAACTAAATCAAACTCATGACCTTTGATATTTATTGATGGACATAATATATTTGGTGTTGGCTTTTTACAATGAAAACATAATAATTTCCAACTGGGAGGAGAGGAAAACCATGCAGCATCTACAGAAGCCACTTATTAGACATTGAGTGAATGTTCAGAATCAGTCTGTTTGAACAAAAGTTTGAAGCTGTCTGCTCGAGGGCTGGAGGAGGTGAGTGAATCAGTTGGTTACTCTCAGTATTTCTGGCTGGTGAATAGCACCAGTTGGTTTAGATGGGACAACAAGATGGTAAATTCTAGAACCTCTAAGAAGGCCATATAATCCTTTCTACTACAGAGACATAGCTGAGAATTTGCGAGAAGGGGAACAGTCGATCATATTGACTCAACTGGTACTCAACTGGTACTTGATTTATCGACCTCAAAAGGATGAAAGGCAAAGCTGAGCAAACGATACAATGTCAGAGCTTCACACTGATTGGTTTGTTGATGAATCACAGGGAACTGGAGGCTCATTCAAGGGGCCTGATTGAGTGGTTGGGGGTTCACATCCCTGCTATGACAACAATGAAGCTAAGATGGCAGGAAGAGATGATAAAGAAAAGGATGAAGACTCTCTCTGCCTCTCTCTTTCATGCATGCACATACACACACACACAAATGCAGGTGTGTCATGAACTCATACATTGCACCAGAATAATCTTTTTTTGAAACTTAAACATTTTAAACTGTTGACAAAAAGGAATAAATTAAAAATTAAGAAATAAATTTACATAAAAACAAACAGGTTAAAAAGAAGAATTTATTATTATCATCAGCACAGCTATGTTACTAAAGTGTGGATGTTCAGTCCTGTGTACCATATAATTGCCACTAGTTCCAGACCATTACTGAAGACTATATATTCATGTTAAATACATTTGTAAATTCCCCTCCTGGGTCTCACCACAGACTGTTTTCAATTCACACATACTTTATTCCCGGGAATGAATTCTCTTAATTCACCTTTTGGTTTAACACTTCAATTGTAAATGAGGACCTGCTGAAAACCAGGTTTTTGGATTCATACAAGTCAAATTGCTGGTAACAGTCTCAGCTAATTTGTATGCCAACCTTTTCTTCATATACTTAAAGGCCTCACTTAAAGTTGAGCGTTTAGATTCATTTGGAAAAAAAAAAAGATTTGATTATTTAAGTTAATATTTGATAATTCTGCTTAATATTCTGAAATCCAAAAAGCAGTGACAGAAGCCAACCATGTCATCACATCAGTAAAAAACAGACAAACAAAATAAAATAAAAAAAAGTAACGGCAGTGAAGAGAAAGGAAAAAAGAGGAATTTTTTTAGAGTTTACTTACCCTAAATGAAAGTTCTAGGTTCTCACCACCCCAAATATCCATTCCAGCATCATACGTTCCAAGCTCTGTGAAATAGGCACGACTAATAGCAAATAGGCCACCTGCCATGGTAGGAGATCTGTTCGGATATGCAATATGGTAAATATATATATAAGAATATATTTGTATGTATGTATAATAAACACATTTATTGGTTTACATATGCGTAGAATTAGTCTTGACTTTGATATAGAGTCTCTGTTGAATTAAAATCATCTTTAGGTGTGTGCTTTTGAAATGATTTTAACTCAATACAGATTATATATTAAAGTCAAGACTAAGTCTAATGCATCAAAGTCCCATGATGGCTTCACTGACCAAAACTTCAAAGTCACTGTCAACAACATTCTTGTATTAAAATAATAAATTAGTTCTCTACAAAAATGTATAGAGTAGCTCGTCAGATTAATGTAAAATTGCTTATATTATAATTGAATATAAAAAAAACAAACATTAACACACACACACACACACACACACATATATATATATATAATAAATAAAAACACATTTATTGGTATATATAGATATATATAGGCATATATACACATATGTATATACATATTACATAATATATATACATTGCATTTACACATTACATAATATATATATATATATATATAAATGTATATATATATTGCATATACATATAATTGTATGAATATGCATGCATACATTATTATCCACATATATGGGTACATAAATATGCATACATGACTATATAGATCTCTATATATGGAGAAGTAATATTCATTGCCACCTAAATGGAATGTTTATAAGAATAGATGATACTACTATTTTAACCGCAGGAGGACACCTCTCCCAGCACTTTGCACTTGATATATATTTGTTTCTACTCGAGCACAAGGCTCGAAATTTTGGGGGAAGGGGCTAGTCAATTAGATCAACTCCAGTACGTAACAGGTACTTAATTTATCGACCCCGAAAAGATAAAAGGCAAAGTTGATCTCGGTGGAATTTGAACTTAGAATGTAAAGACAGATGAAATACCGCTAAGCATTTCACCCAGCTCACCACCTTAATATATGCTGCAAGCCGGGAGAGAACTACCGACTATTTTAGCTCAAGTCTGCCACATTTAGTTGACAAGAAACATTACTTCTCAGCAGAAATACTTAACAGAGATTTTCTCAATGAACAAAGTTTGTAATGAATGTATGCATGCATACTGCCATGGATGGATGTATGTATATATGTGTGTATGAACACAATGATGTTTTAATGTAAAATAGATTGTATACACACACATATTTATACAAACACATAGACCTATGTATTATATACAGATGCAGCATGAAGTTTTGTCAGTGAACAAGTCGTGGTTGGAAAGTGACAAAAATATTTGGAACACAAATTAAATTTAAACGTTGAAGTGAATCTAACTTTTTTTTGTCTGTTCTTAAATGGCTTATAAACATTATATATATACACACACCCATATATATATATATAATTAAAAATAAAAAATGAATTGAATGATATTCTTTATTTAAAATTATTTAAAGTCAATCACTACAGTTGTTTCGACATATTCTTAGTCTTGGAGTAAATTGGGGAGATGATAAGATTAACATATTGTTTAAACATTATCATCCATCAAAGATGTAAAATGCACTTCGTCAGGTGATTGTTTTAAATAACTCCTTGTTCAAATCATAGTCATTTCACCCAGTGTGAGAATGAATACCCTAAGCACTTGCTATTCACAGTATGTGATTACACAATACGTCGCATGTGTTATCTCAAAAATGTACTAAAGGTGTAAAAATGTGTCAAAACAAATGTAGTGATTTTAAATAAAGAATGTCATTCAATCTATTTCCTATTGTTTATGCATTTATATAAACTCTATGAATAATATGAAATTCCTGATGTCTATCCAGCAGCAGGAGCATATCCACTGTATGATGACATCAGGTAGCCAATGACTGGGGATGAGCTTTGCATAGCATATCACACAGTTTTTACCCAAATCCCTTTAGCTATATATATTTATATATATATATATATATATATATATATATATATATATATTAAAACATACACACACATATACACATGTTTACACACACACACACACATATATATACATGGGTATGTATATATATATATATATATATATATATATAGACATACATGCAAACATGTTTGTTTTAATGTACATATTCATAAACGTGTACACTCATGTTTGAAAGATGTGTCAAATAGCGAGAGGCTGTGGCTAAGATGGCTGTGTGCTACAGTGTTAGATTACAAAGTAGCAAATGTGAAAAGGATGCTTGTGGTGGTGACTCTGCCTCAGAAGATGAAGTGACAAAATGTGTTTGTCACTACTTTCAGTTTGGGACAATATCAAGTCTGCAACTTTTGAAGGTCAAAGGGGAAAGAGGTGACGTATAGTTGATTCTATCCATCCCTGATATTTGATTGCTATTTTATTTCATAAACACAAAGAATATGATATTTAAAATCAACATGGCTGAATTTAAAACTCAGTAAATCTTATCAAAATACAAAAGAATCTTTTCTCTGAGACTCAACCAATTTTGTTATAAATAGCTTTTAAATAACCATAATATTAATTGACTAAAATTAATAATATTAATTATTAATTAAATTTAGAAGACCAGTTTTAATGGAATGAAATTAAAAAGGAAGTTAAACAATTAGTATTTTTTAGTTTGTTTTAGAAATATTCATTATATGTGTTTTGCTCATAGAAAAACATTTGTTTTTTGAAATCATTGAAGAACAGAATTTTATGTGTGTGTGTATGTGCGTGCGCATGTGTGTGTGTGAGCGTATGTGTGTGCGTGCGTGTGTGTGTGTGTATGTATGTATTTTTTTAAATTCTTAGGAAAATTTGTTTTAGAAAATTAGTTGGTCACATTTTTTTTCCTTTTGAAACTAAGAAAAATCCTTGTTTCAAATAATTCTGTTTAATATTTTTTTGAAAGAAATGTTGTTGGGTGTGAAACTTGTAGTTTTCCTCTTTTTTGTGTGTGTGAGTGTGTGATGGGAAGAGATGGGAAAAGCCAGGAAAAGTATTTAATTTCTTTGACAAATACACTCATTAAAAAACTTTTCTTTATATTCCTCATATTAAGAAATGAAAAGGGCCAAATTTCAAAGGTTTGTGTATATGTGGCACTTTGTTATGCAAACACAATATACTAAGAAGCATTAAATGTTTTTAGAAGTCAGTCCTTTGGCATCAGAAGTGCTTTTTACTTTATTTTTAAGGTTGTTTCTACAGATTTTCTATCGATATTTTTGCCAGCACTGATTTTTGCTACAACATTTCATATCAGACGTAAATAAGCAACGAGATCGGAGACGTGGGTAATGAGTGCATATGCCATATTTCAGGGGTTGTTGTCCCTTCATCAGCACCCATCTAACCCACTTCTGTCCCCAAACACATTGCTTTTGTAGCCACTGCATACAGTGGTGTTGACTTATTGGATTTACCAATTTATATACATTAGACATATTCCTGGAATTGCTATGTCAACATTAAATGTTTGTTTCATTTCCTCATGGAATTCTACTCTGGGGGGTTTGCCATTTATGGCTATGGTCAGCCATAAGAGTGATATTAAAATTAATTGATGCCTGTGCCTGAAGCCTTTTAAAATAAAGAAATGTCTTACATAGGGAAGGTCTTACACTCAAAAATGTAAGCAAATGGACAAATATTTAACGATAATGTTGAGCATCGCAATGAAGCATTGAAAAGGAGTAAATTCAAAGATATTCTGCACAAAGAACAAGGAAACTGTAGTGGAAAGATTGGTACTTCTCAAAACGTAAAGAATATTAGTAAGAAATGCCACCATCTTCCTATGTAACATCTAAATCAAAACAACACACAAGTCAACTGAAAACTAATGTCCTTAATGCCAAACCCCTTATACTAACTCCCATGCACTCATCTATGAATGATTTGGATGGCCATAGAATTATAATAAATAGCTGAGTAAAGAAAACAACTAAACACCTCAATAATAATTAAGGAAAACAAATGTACAACAACAAAGTGTATGCCAAGCCAGATTACAGAGAAATACCTTAGTTAATAGCAATGACTATGTGTCTCTTTAAATGGAGAAAACTCTGCTAAACTTCAAACCAAAATGAAGAGAATGTTAAACAGAAATCTAAAATAAGTGGTAAAAGAATATTTACTTCCATAAAATCTTTATTAGTTTTGGTTCCAACAACGAAGTTGCACTCAATCCCTTTAGAGGCTGTAACAGGAAAAATTCTACAAAGCTGATAACCTCAAGTACAACAAACTACACATAAGGAAATGTAACTTGATATGACACTCCTTACACACACACACACACACACACACACACACACAAGACTAACATACCCAATTCTTTATTCAAAATACCAAAGGCAAACTGACCATAAACACTTTAGTATCGTCAATCGATTTACAGTAAAATTCTAATTCTCAACAGCATCCAACCTGGCAAATGTCATTAACAACTCTAATATCTCAACAATTAACAAATACAGGGAACACAAGCCTTGTGCTAATGAAACACAATCTCTCTCTCCCTCTCTCTGTCTTATTTATGCAACTTAAATGGAGATGGAAATCCTCAAACTCTATGAGAGAAGATCCAAAACACTCAACAAAGGGGCAAAAATACAGAAATAACTAGTTATAACTTGGGGTACCAAAACTATTCTAAAAACAAAGAAACTGGTGAAAAATCTTATTAGTACAAATCCAAAATTAACAAAGCTCAGAGTTCCTTCATAGCAAAGGATTTCGGATTTCCAACAGTCAAAGATGCAGTCCTAAAAATCTAACACTGAAAGTAAACACACACACATTAACATTAATAGGAAAATGCTGGGGGCTACTTGAACTGGTTGCAGATAGGAAGTCAATATTTCATTCACAATCAACCTTTTCCAAGCAAGAATATAGAAATATGTATACAACTACAAAGTGGTGAGTAACCCATCAGGTTAATGTGGAAGTATTTGCACATGTGCACATGTATGTGTGTATATATATATATATATATATAAAAATAGTAATGCCATATATTTACTTCTATGTATATATATATATGTATATATATATATATATATATATATATAAAGGAACACACGAGTTGATATATATGGAAAAAAGTCAGGTAGAAAATGCTAAATTAATTTTACATAAAACATTTCAGCACCGGTTTTTGAAACTTTTTCAACTGTAAGTATGGAAAACAATTAAATTTTGGAAAAATTAAAAGAAAAGTTTTTTTTAAAGAATATTTGCATAGTATTCAAATACAAGGGGCATTTTCCTTGTTTCTGCCTGTCTTTGTCTCTCAAATCTGCTGACCAAATCTGTGGCTGGTGCAAAGTCCCAGCTAGGCAGAGGGGGAAATGGTGGACGGTACTATAGAAGCAAAGGGACAAGTCTGGGGAGACTGGAAAAACAGGAGAAGCAAAGGATTATATCAGGGAGCCAGAAGAGAGGTTAGGTGATGGGTTTACATAGCAAAAGGAATTGCAGAAAGTAAGAGGTTTGCCAATGTTCTGCAGTTTGAGGATGAGAGGCGTAAAGTGTTCAGGATTGCAAAACAGTGGATCAGAGAGAACAAAGAGGTTTTTTTGAGGAGAACCTGTAACATCTCATGTTGCTGTTTTTGCAACTCTATCACAGCTGATAGTAACTCTTTCATGATAAACAACACGATGAACTTTTGCTCTCATAAACAAAAAACATGCAATTCACAATAATTTGAATGAGTCTCAAACACTTCTGGTTGCCAACAGTTACATCATCTGTGACAATATATGATGTGTGTGTGTGTGTGTGTGTAACAAGATATCACAGTACCAAATACAACTGCATAACAATAAGCAATGTAACCAGACTTGGTTATCTTATTATAACCGTTTGCACAATAACAATCCAATACTCAAATGCAGAATCAATAATGAGACTAACACTTCCACAGTTCGATCTCAACTGTGTCTATTGGCTCTCATCTGTTTATAAGACTTGCCCAGTCCACTGAGAGTCACATGGGGGTTGGGGTGTCAGTTCATTCCACAACTGTGTGTGAATAGATAATGGTGAACTTGCACTCAGAGAGAAAGATGACTGGAGGTGCTGCTATGAATGGGGGGGGGGGAGTCTTTCAAATATTGAACCAACTGAAGAATCAGTCATCAGAGTTCATAGAAGTATAACAGATGAGGTTATTAAGGACATGTAGGCAGGGTAAGCCCCTGGACCTTTTGGTATCACTATTAAGATGATTAAGATATCTGGTGGTGTGGGATACAGCCTAGACACTTGCATAGTTGACCAGGTTATTCAGGAAGGAAGCATCATCCCCAATGATACAAGGTGTCCCTAAAGTCACTGATGGCTTTCAACTTCCTTAACTTTACAAATAAATGCATGACATTTTGGTACAGTATGAAGGACATAATGGAAATTAATATGCACAAATCAAGCTTTGCAGCATCACTACATCACAGATGTAAAATGACATCGCTTAAATAGCACCCATTTTCGGCTTTGCATGCCTGTGCTCTTTCCAAAACTTGCACCATAACACCTTCAGGAGTTTCAGACCTCACTTCTCTGGTTTCTCTATTGATGTCTTCCTTCAATTGCACCAGGGTCTCCAGTTTGTTGATGTGAACCCTCTCTATCGGGTAACTCCACGAGAAAACATCCAGGCTAGTCAAGTCTGGGGAATGTGAAGGCCATTCAAAATAGACCTCACCCATGGTTCCAGCAAGATAGGGCAACTGCTCTCCTACCACAAGAGAAACAATGCAGTTGCTACAGCAGCGCTTTGGAGAGAGAATAATCTCCTGCTATCGTAATGTCAACTGGCCTTCATGTTCCCCAGACTTGACTAGCCTGGATCAAAAATTGAAACCCATCAGTGACTTTTGGGACACTCAAACAGCTGGACCAGGTCATGAAAGTTACAGAGAGAGTAATAGAATTAAACTAGCTGAGATGCAGTTTGGTTTTATTCATGGGAGGAGAACCACAGATGCCATCTTCTTAGTGAAACAGCTGAACGAAAAGTATTTGGCCAAAAGTAAACCATTGTACTTAGATTTTGTTGACCAAGACAAAGTTCCCCACTCTGTTATCTGGGGGTCTCCAAGGAAGCTAGAAGTAGAGGAGTGGCTTGTTAGAGCCATGTACAGCAGTGCTGTCAGTAAGGTGAGAGTTGGCCATGAATACACTGATGAATTAAGTGTACAAGTAGGGGCTTACCAGGGATCAGTTCTTAGTCCACTATTATTCATCATAGTCCTCCAACTCATAACAGAGGAATTCAAAACAAACTGCTGCTGCTGCTTCCTACAGCCAAAACCATGCCACAGGCAGGATAAAAGGCTTCCTTTGAAAAGGACCACAGAATGAAAATTCCCAAAGGGGGGAAAAAGTCGTGTATCATCTGCAATGAAATGAAAATATGCTGGTGTAGTGTACACTACCTCCAACAGCCAGCCCTGTCCAGATGCCATCATAAGTTGAGCAACAACTATTTTTATGTATGGCACAAAAGATTGAACAGCAACTGATCTGGCTGTATCAATTTCAGGGTTGAAGCCATCTCCATCAACATACAAGGCCACCACAGCCAATGGAACCAGTCTGGCCACCACTGGCATTAACACAGGTGTCACATCAATATTCTTTATGAACATCAGAGGATCGTTACAACTCAGTAACATTCTTTTCCTGAGAAAGTTTGTGGTACGGAATCAAGTCTTATGCATAGCACTCACCCAAACACACCTAAAACCTGACAGTTCAGATACAGAAATACATGTACCAAAGTATGTTGTACTGCAAAGCAACAGAAAAGACAGGAATCATGGTTGAACTACAATCTACCTGTGTGAAAATCTTACAGCCCAGACCCTTTTGCCAAACTCAAACTCAGTGGGTTACACACTAATTGTACGTATAAAACACCTTAATGTCGTTATATGTACTACTTATTGCCCATCAAATGCTCCAAATCACATGGGCCTATTCAAAGACTGTCTTGCAAGAATAGAAGTCTTAACCAAACTAGAACAACATATCAGTGTATTTCTCATCGGAGACTTCAACCTACACAATGTAGCATGGTCTCAGGAATGATGTGACATGAAGAAAGTCAGGTGGAAGCCCTGCTCAACCTCACCAGCAAGTTATGCATGGAGCAAGTAAGACTCCAATCAACCAGGTCAAATAATATACTTGATCTCTGTTTCACAAACAATATGGATTTTATCCTTAATGAGAATCTAATACTGACTCTGCTCTTGGATCACAATATAATGGAGCTGATACCGTATGGACCAAAGAAACCTGCAGACATGCAGCCTATGAGAAGCACCCAAAATCTATCCATTCTGAACTTCCATAAAGCAGACTGGAGATCAATTGAGAAAGAGATCATCAAACAGGATTGGCCCCAATGTCTCTCTACACATGACACTGACATGAAATTCAAAGAATTCATGTCTGTAATGCAATCCATATGCTATAAAATTGTCCCAGAGAGAAAGGCCACTGCACATAAGAACAAGATTCCCAGGGAGAGAAAAGTTCTTATGAGACAGTGTACAAAGATTGCAAGCCACTTGGATGTAATATTAGCAATCGATGCTAACTGAGCTACTGGCCATGCTGGAATCCCACCAATCCTTTCCAAGTCATGCAAACAAGCCCTTGCAAAACCACTGTGGCTTCTTTTTCAGAGCTTCCATGTAAATGGTAAACTCCCAGACAAACTGAGGGAATGAATGCTAAGCCCTCTTCATAAAGGAGGAACCAGAGCAGATGCTTAAAACTGTCTCTCTGACCTCACACGTCAGCAAAGTCATGGAATGAATTGTCCAAAGAACATTAATTGCATTCCTTGAAGAGAATGACTTGCTCACTGACACCCAACGTGGTCTTCAGCCAGGCAGAATCCAATTGAAACAGCTGTAGCAGCATTACAACTGGGTGTCAAAGCAGATGCTCAATAACTCAAATGTGAATGTGATATATCTTGACTTTGATAAAGTCGACCATGTTATGATATGTCACAAGCTGTGTAATCATGGCATTGTCAGAAAACTTGGAGAATGGCTACACGACTTTCTAAAAGATAGAAGTGAGGTAGTGATGGCCAATGAGGCCACCTTCAAGGAAGCTCAAATAATGAGCAGAGTTCCACAGGGCACTGTCTTGGGACCACTGCTACACTAGTGGCCCTCTCACACATCCTCTCAGCTGTTTAGATAGCCACCCTTGCTAGCTATGCAGATGATACAAAAGTCTCTTGGAGGATACACAACCCTGGAGATGTTGCACATCTAGAACAGGAGTTGGAGGTAATATATAAGTGGGCTAAGGAAAATAACATGCAGTTTAATTCTGGAGAACTCCAAACCCTGTACTACCAACACACAAACTGAATGAAAATCAGACATGATACAATGGCTCAGGAGGCGTTGTAATTACTGAATGAAAATTAGTGCATGACCTGGGCATTGCCATGAGTAATGAAGCATCTTTCCAGGTGCATATTACTAAGTTGGCAATAAAATGTAGACAGTTGGCCAGATGGATCCTTAGAACTTTCAGAATGGGAGGACAAAAAACCATGATGGTCCTCTGAAAGGCATTTGTCTGCAGCCATTTAGATTCCTGCTTCTAACTATGGTAATGGCACAGTGTAAAATGAATGATGGATCTGAAAGCAATCCAGCAAAGCTACACAAAAAAGATTGTCTCAATGCGACTTCGGCTAATGGCAGAAACTGAAAAAGTTAATCTATTCCTTAAAATAAAGGCAGGAAAGATATAGTGATATAGATCTGGAAAATGCTAGAACATCTTTGGCATTGTAAGTTACACAAATAGCAGAATGGAGTGGTAACACCACTGCATAGTACCAAAGTCACCAGCATACAGGACCAGATACTGCAGCAGCTTGGATTTCAAGGGTCCACAACTCTTCAACATCTTTCCACGAAGTCTGAGAGAACTACATGAGGTGGATGAAGGTGTCTTCAAAACAAAACTGGATCTCCTCCAATTAAAAGTTTCAGATTAACCTATCCTCTGTTAAGAAATGCAGACGAAGGCAGCAACATTAAACCCCCTCATTCACTGTATGTCATACATCAGTGAAGGTTAATTGAAAGGGTAGCAAAGCTAATTGTTGGTACCCCAGCATAGTTGCAGCTCTTGAGCTAAAACTAGTAAAGAAATATATATATATATATATAAAGAAAATCAAGTGTCAGGACTTGACTACTGAGACTATTGCAGTCATCTGCCATAGTTTCTAAGTAAAATCAATGCACCATTTTGTGTAGAAGGCAGATCTGGAACCAAAGCTCTTGAAGAAAAGCACCCCCTCCTCCCCCCAAAAGCTATGGTGTTGGAGATCACTTCAATGGGGTTGTAGTTGACAGAAGATTATAGATGGGACCCTTTTTCTAAGGAAGGCTAATTCAGGTTAAGAGGACAAATGCCTTGTGATTGTGAGATACCTGCTGAAGATACAGAAGGAGTTCAAACAATGAGATAACATTAGTTACCTGCAGAAGAATGTGCAATGCAAGAATTTTCTGTAGTTTCTCAGTGGGGCAGAGAATTTCTCATGTTTAATTCACCCATATACCAGAATACGTGTGTATTGATATATCAGAATATGTGTGTATTGATATACCAGAATACGTGTGTATTGATATACCAGAATACGTGTGTATTGATATACCAGAATACGTGTGTATTGATATACCAGAATACGTGTGTATTGATATATATATTTATATGCACATGTGTGTGAGTATGTGTGAGTATGTGTGTACATGTACATATGTGTATGTATATGCATATACATATATCCATATTTGCACATTTATATGTTTGCGTGTATATCTGTATACTTTTATTAATACACACACACACATGTATTTACATATATACATATATATCTTATATAAATTAGTTAATGTGGCTGAAATTGATGTTTAACCAACCTAATTGGTGCTGTTAAGTCAGACATGTTTCTATAGAATTTCGATGGAAGCATCCAGTTGAATATCAAATTCCAGTCAAAACGGCCTATTTGTATGCTACTTCCTACTGAAGTGACAAAGTGTAGTGTACTGTCATCAATCTGGTCAATCACTGGGGTCACAGCATAGCGCTTGTCAGTAGCTATTCGATCAAGAATAGGCTCCAGCCAGCCTGGATATAAAATTAGACAATTATTTTAACTGGTTAAATGTCTACATCTCTGTAAATTAGTTTGTTTATCATTAATAAGAGTATAATTTTTGCCAATAATAAATTAACCTCATTATCTTAAGAGATAGTATTTAGTTACAGCATTTCATCTTCCAGGTACTCAAGTCAAAATTTGCCTTTGATTGTAGAAGCTAATAGAATAAAATTGATTTAGTCAGTTAAGCTCTCTTCAAATATATGCTTTCATCAGACATCAATATTTTCATTTACAATTCCACACAGCTTTGATTTCTGTTCTTGGATGAGTACAAAGTACAAGACTGAACTTTCAATCATTTTCTGATTTCTGATCTGACATTTCTCAGAGTGAATCCTATGAATAAATTCAAGTATACTATGAAATAAGAAGTCTGATTAAAAATTTGTTTTAGCAAAAAAAAAAAAAAATCCCCCCCAAAATTATATTTACCATTTTCAGAATATTAAGTTATCATATATTATATATTATTTAAATAAAAGCTCTCAAACAATTTTCATTTAATATAAAATGGCAGAGTTGTCTTTAAATTATGGTTTTGCATTCCACGATTTTTGACAAAATCATTTAACAGATTCTGTGACAAAATAAGTTTAGGAATGTATTTCATCACAACACCATTGACACAGGAATTTGAAGTGATATTCCCTTCAGTTTAGAAATAAAGGTTTCCTGGTTCTAATTCAGTCTGATACAGTGTAGTTTGACTATTTCTAGGAATAAGACAATGACTAAAGATGAAACTGATTGATACAAATGTTTTATGTTCATCTCTAAGAGTGAACGAGGTTAATGGTTTGGAAAATTATAATCTTATTTTAAACAATTTAATTATGCATCCAGTTTAATTGTTATTTGCTTGGTATAAATAAAAAAAATGTTTTTAAAACAATATAAAGAAAGAATGTAATAATAGCTAAACAAAAATAATAAAGAATTGAATAATAATAATAATAATAAAAATGAAAACAATATCAACAACAGTAACAACAATACTGATTTTGTTTGTCTCTCCTACATGTTACTATATGCGGCCTTCGGTGCACTAACACCTTGTCTGTCTGGAAGTCAAGGCCCCAGAAGATCTTTGCCCTCTCGCTTTCGCCCATTACCTTTTCCAGTGTATGTTGGTACCAAGCACCCAATTACCTCATAGCCATACTTCCAGTTCAGTCGTCAGTGAATGCTTTGTCGTTTCTGTGCTCTTTCTGCACAAGACTTTCACAAGCATTTAACAATGCAACCCACACATGCTGCACGGTTCATTGCACTTGTATGGTATATACATCCGTTTTCTCTGAGTTGGTATCCAATGCCAGGTCCTGGGCAGTGACGATTAGGCTTCTTTCAGTCTTCTTTCAAGGTTACTCTTTGCTGAGCCACCTCCACGATGCCTCCCCACGGTACACACAATATCTTCAATCTACAACATCACAATATTGGATACTGTGCAACACTTTCAATAATAATAATAATAATAATAATGATGTTTTCTACTAGAGGCACAAGGCCTAAAATTTTTGGGAAAGTGTTATTTAATTACATCAACCCCAATATTTGATTAGTACTAATTTTATCAACCTCCTGAAATATTGCAGAAGTGGGCAGGTCAATTACAACAACCCCAGTGTGCAACTGGTACTTAATTTATCGACTCTGAAAGGATGAAAGGCAAAGTTGACCTCGGTAGAATTTGAACTCACAACCTAAAGACACATAAAATGCCTCTAAACATTCTGTCCAGCATGCTAATGATCCTTATTTCTTTACTGCAATATTAATAACAAAATAGTTGTTGTTTTTTTAAAAATTATTTAGCGATAAGGATGAAAGGGGTACTACAAAGAGAAATTAGGTAAAAAAAGAGGTGGGATTTTATGCAGAATCAATTTACAACAAATGCTTTTATATAATC
Organism: Octopus sinensis; assembly: GCF_006345805.1. Classification (NCBI taxonomy): domain Eukaryota; kingdom Metazoa; phylum Mollusca; class Cephalopoda; order Octopoda; family Octopodidae; genus Octopus; species Octopus sinensis. Next base: position 12,363,376 of record NC_043024.1, read on the forward strand.
AAATGCTTGATAATGCAACTTCTACCAAACTACGCTGACATCAGCAATCCAGTGCATACAATACATTCTCTCTACAATCATCGCTCAATTCTATAACAGAACTCAAACCACAGAGCTGTGAGCTCTGTCATCAAATGCTACATTACAGATTCTATATGAAATAGTCAGCCCACGCTCAACATTTAGCCTTATAAAACATTGCTCAATCCATACAACTCACTCCCTACACATTCACAACAACAAACGCGAAAGCAGCCAACAAAATGTGACATGGGGCTCGTAATCTGCACAGAAAATGCAAAGAACATTAAAATAACAACGAGAAATAACAAATGTCACAAACAAAAGCAGAACATTATCAACACAGCTGTGAATTTCCATCAAAAGAGTGTCAAGACACAGCTCAGAAATCAGAGGTGCACTGGATGGCGGTGTTGTAGACACACGGAGAAAATTGTTGAAATAATAATAACAATAATAATGGTTTCGAATTTTGCCACAAGAGCAGCAGTTTTGGGATGAGTATATTACATGAACCCCAGTGTTCAACTGGTACTTATTTTATCTTTTCTACTCTAGGCACAAGGCTCGAAATTTTTGGGGAGGGAGCCAGGCGATTAGATCGACCCCAGTATGCAATTCGTACTTATTTTATCAACCCCCAAAGGACGAAAGGCAAAGTTGACCATATAAAAATTTGGAATACCACTACGGTAGATATATATCTCAAACTGACGTACCAAACAAATACTAGGGGTCTAAACATCTTTCTCTCAATATCAGGAGTTTCTCTTTTAGAAATTAGGAAACAGGAAGAAACTCGATTGGACAATAAAAGACTTGAGAATATTTCCTCAAGAACTCTTTTAATATAAAAAGTCAAGGCAACAACAAAACCCTTCAGCAGAAGATTAAAGCAAAAGGCAAAAGATGACCCCCAACGAAAGTAGAAAAGCTGGAAAGAAAAGGTTATGCACGGAAAATATCAAAGGGTCAACAACGGATCTAAATCAATGGGTCAAAGGTCAGACACGCACAACCCTTTCACCTAACGAATTCATTTTATACATATATCAGGAAAACGAAAAAAAAAAAAAAGGTTGCAAGACGCAACGAAAATTTAGGAGAATAAAAATAAGAAAAACGTGGAAACTTTACCGGTCGATGTGTTTCCATCACAAGGAACGAAAAGAAAATGATTTTCCTCAGACAGAATAGAAAAGAAAAAACAACAAAAACGAATCGCCTCCCTTGTTTGCAATGAGAGTTACCTCTCTTGTTTGCCAAGGGAAGTTACTCTTGATGTAACGATGTCTTGCAACAGAATTTACAAATCTTTTCCAATAATTAAACCAATTCAGCAGATTTATTACAACAACAACAACAACTCTCCGAGGCAGTTTGATCGGCTAGAAACTACAGCCAAATCTCCTGAACAACACACATGTAATGAAGGAAGAACACAATAGATAGTTGTCCTGTCATCGCAGGAACATCTTATATTACAGATTTGCTCGTTGCTTGAACTGAGCTGACTTAAACAACAGCAACAACAACAACACAATCCGTTAGAAATCGATGGAATCTAAATATATAAGGATTCACTGTGTATCTGTATGTGTGTGGGTGTGCGCTAGTAGAAACAGGTGTAAAAGTATTTGTGTAGATATGTATGTTGTGTGTGTGTGTTGGTAAGTAAAGTGAAGCATTGTAAGTTCAAATGCAGCAATTAGAAATTTGCAATGGAGCAGATTTCAAAAGAAAGTTTGAAATGTGTGTTAAAAAAAAAAATGGTGCAGATTTAACGTAAGAGATATTAAGAAAAAATAATAAATGAGAAAAAAAATAGACACTAAGAAGTAAAAGTAATAATAAATTTTTCAAATTTTGGCAAAAGCTACCAAAAGGGTGAGCCAGGTTAGTTGATTACATCAACCCAGGAAACGGAAAGGTAATTATGAACAGAGTCAAAGGAAATACCACAATCCATTTTGTTTGAGGCACCAACGATTCCGTTAGCTCACCACTATAATAAACTTTCAGACACAAAGCCTGAAATTTGGGTGAGGGGGATAATCGATTACATCGACCCCAGTATGCAACTGGTACTTAATTGACACCAAAAGGATGAACAGGATGGAATTTGAACTAAGAACAGTGATAGACGAAATACCACAAAGCATTTCGTCCATTATGCTAATGGTTCTGCTGGCTCACAGCCTTGCTCACCTTTATATTAACAATAATTCTTTCTACTGTAGGCACAAAGCATGAATTGTTTGGGAAAGGGTGTAGTCCACTACATCAGCCCCAGTGCTAAATTAGTGCTTATTTCATCGATCCTGAAAGGATCAAAGGTAAAATTAGCCTCAGCGGAATTTGAATTCGGAGCAAAAAGATGGGACAAAATGCTGCTAAACTTTCTGTAACGATTCTCTCAGCTTGCTTCTGTAATAACAATAATGAAAATAATAATGGGTTCTATATTGGCAGAAGACCTCATGTTTCCAGGGAGGGCTCTAATCAATTATATCTAACTTTAGTACAATTATGGTACATTAATTAATTAATCTGGAAGAAATGAAAGGTAAAGTCAACTTTCAAAGAATTTGAAATCAGAACCCAGAACAAAAACAACAAGCAATTTGTTCAATGCTTTGATGATTTTGTCTACCTTTCCTTTCATAATAATAATAATAATAATAATAATAATAATAATAATAATAATAATAATAATAATAATAATAGAAGAGGAAGAAGATGGAGAATTATTAATAGTATTAATAATAATGATGAAAAATTGATAATGATTTTAATGAACTAACTTGACTGGTGCACAAAAATCTGAGAAATTCTTATAGAAGCTAGTGGATGCCATCCACCTGTAAGTTAGGGACCAGTCAAAACGGCCAATAGATACAGATTTGCCTGCACGTGTGAAATGTAAATCAGTATCACTGATGAGACCAATCATAGGTGCCACAACATGTGTATGGTTCATCTCGATACGTGAGAGTAATGGTTCCAGCCAACCTGTAGTTGAAGAATTTTCAGAAAGAAAAAAAAATAAAACAATAACATAAACCACAACAACAACAACAGTGACAAACAATCAATTTCTCTGTTGCTTTATAATAATTTCTTACAAGGGAAGCAGTTTTTGATACGAGAGGTCACTCAAATTGGCTCCAACTTACCTTACAATAAATGACTGGTTCTTTATCATATAAATTGATAGAATAATACAAGTTATTTTGTTTGGAACTCTAACAATTCTGCTAATAATAATAATAATAATAATAATAATAATAATAATAATAATCACCATTGTTTAATGCATGCATGGGTAGGACGGTTGACAAGAGCCACCCAGGTAGAAAGTCTAGCCAAGGTTTTTGTGTTCGTTTTGGCAGGGATTTTTTACAGCTGGATGCCCTTCCAACACCAACCACTCTGCAGAGTAGACTCAGTGCTTTTTATGTGGCACAAGCACAGGTGTAGTTAATCAGGTTATTCAGGAAGGTGTCTTCTCCAAAGACTGGTGTAGCAGCATTACAGTCAACTGCTTCAAGGATGCCTTCGGTAGAAGCAACTACAGAGGAATCAAACTGCTGCATCAGGTCATGAAAATTACAGAGACAGTTATATCTCAACTAATTAGGGATAGAATTAAACTAGACGAGATGCAGTTTGGTTTTGTTCCTGGGAGATGAACCACAGATGCCATCTTTATAGTGAGAGAGTTGCCAGAAAACCATTTGGCCAAAAGTGAGCCATTGTACTTAGCTTTCATCAACCTGGAGAAGGCTTTTGACAGGGTTACCCAGGGAACCCCAGTGTTCAACTGATGCTCATTTTATTGACCTAGGAAGGATGAAAGGCAAAGCTGCTTTCGTAGGATTTGAACTCAGAACGTAAACACAGATAAAATGCAACCAAGTATTTTGTCTGGTGTGCTAATGATTCTACCTGGTTGTTGCATGTGCATAAGGGCTGACATTCTGGGAGAAGGGCTTAGACCATTACATCGACCCCGAGGCAGAATTAGTTCTTATTTTATTCACCTTAGAACTGTTTCTCATGCTTTTTACCCTTGTGCAGCCCTTAAAATAAATTACATTCCTCAAGGAACCCCTGCACAAAAAAATTATATACCATATCTTTCTCATATTTTTTCATCATAGTTCACATCGTAAATATCGTTTTATACGCACACACACACACACATATATATGTATATATATATATACACATATATATATACACATATTTATACACACACACACACACATATATATATACACATATATATTTGTAAAAAATGAAGTTCGAAAATGCTGCTGTATTATACAATTTTTAATTTTTATATATACATTATAACATGTTTCAGTTCCTGAAATGAACCTTATCAAAAAAAGTTATATATATATATACATATATACATACAAACACACACACATATATATATATATACATACACATATATATATATATACACACACACACACACATATATATACATATATACACACACACAAATATATATGTGTGTGTATATATATATATATATATATATGTTAGTTAGTTAGTTAGTTAATTTGGCTCAAAAGCAAATAGCAAGGCCATGTAGGGGGACATGGAGTTAAGTACAGGGTGGTGTTCATGTAAAGAGTTCAGGCCACTTGAGGTCAAGGGAGGCTTTGAACAAAGCGGTCGTCGGCATCTTCACCATCTCGTCTGGCAGCTTGTTCCATGGATCCGCAACCCGGACGGAGAAAGCTCCTCTCCTTCGATTGAGATGAAATCGTCGCAGGTAGAGCTTTTCGGAATGACCCCGCAGCCGACGCTCTGGAGCAGGAGTCAAGAACAGCTCTTTCGAGAGGTTACACTTTCCGCTTATGATGCTGTGGGCGAGAATGAGATCACCACGGCGGCGGCGTTTTTCAAGAGAATAAAGGTCGAGCGTCCTCAGCCTTTCTTTGTAGGACAAATTTTTGAGACCATGAACCATGCGGGTAGCCAGCTTCTGGACTCTTTCGAGATGCTGTATGTCTTTGAGGAGATAAGGAGAAGAGGCTTGAATCCCATACTCCAATATGGGTCTCACCAGCGTGACATAGAGTGGTAGGAATATGGCTGCTGTGAGCATTCCGAATGACCGTCGAATCAAGAACAGAATTCCGCGTGCTTTGTTGGCAGCATGGACGCACTGGGCCGAAGGCGAAAAGGAGGAATCCACCAAGATACCTAGGTCCTTTACCTGATCGGTCCTCTCCAGCAGCAGACGACTCGGCTCGAAATCAAGTTGAGTTGCAGGAGTAGAGCCGACAGGCAGATGACAGCACTTTGACACGTTCAGACACAGGTCCCAATTGTTAGACCACTTCCAAATTTGGTGGAGGCATCGACGAAGATCCTCTATATTACCGCGAGGAGCGACCAGTTTGATATCGTCGGCAAATAGAAGGGTGTGTTGCGTGAGGTCGTCGGGCAAGTCATTTATGAAGACTAAGAACAACAAGGGCCCAAGCACTGAACCTTGAGGCACGCCACTGCTCGCACTGGAGACGTCGGACCGTGAACCATTAACTTGGACTTGGAAGGAGCGATCTGAGAGGAAGGCACCAACCCATCGTACAATATCCGGATGGAAACTATATGCTTGAAGCTTGACAAGCAATAGGCGGTGGTTTACCGAGTCAAAAGCTTTGGCAAAGTCCAGTAAAACGATGTCAACAGCATCACTATCATCGAGGATGCGCGTCACCAATTCTTCCATTACTAGTAGGTTGGTCAAGCATGATCTCTTCGGCACGAAGCCGTGTTGGGAATCAGAGATAGAGGCTGTGTTTAGGAGGTGGAGCATCATACTTTTCTTAAGGATGGTTTCGAACATCTTGCTGATAATTGATGTAAGGGAAACCGGTTGGTAGTTAAGCGGGTCTTTGCGGCTCCCTTTCTTGAAAATTGGGCAGATTATCGCTGTTCTCCAGTCTGCAGGTATAACACCCGTCGCCAATGACATATTGAATAGTCGTGTTAAGGGCTCGCAGATGACCGGAGCCAACGCTTTGATAACCCGTGGGTGTATGCCGTCAGGGCCATGACCTTTGTTGACATCGAGGCCTTGAATAACACGTTTGACTTCGTCCCGCGTGATGACCAATCGAAGCATTGGAGGTACCGATCTATCAAATGGAGGGGGTTCACGACCATCATCTTGTTTGAAAATAGTTGAAAAAGCCTCGGCAAATAATTGACTCTGTTGATAAGGGTCCTCAATCGATACGCCTGTTGAGTCTACCAACGTTGCAATCTGGTTGTTCAAGCGGGAATTCTGCTGGACATGGGCAAAGAAGGTTTTTGGATTGCTACTGGCATTTGCCGTGATTTTGTATTCGTAACTGAAGCGTTCTTTCTTTTCAGTTTTCATGGCTCGGTCTCGTTGAGTTTTGTACACCTCAAAAGCTGCAGTCGAATCCAGATTTTTGAATTCAGCCCAAGCAATATCTCTGAGTCGACGTTCTCGTTTAACCCTCTTCGTCACAGGCTGTCCATAAATTACAGACGTCACTAAATATATCCTCAGTGATTGTTATATTTGTTTTGATAACATAATATGTTAGATAGGATGATGTCTTATATTACAATAACCAATAATATGTTGTGCATGTGTAGTAATATTATAATCACGAAATTAGCAATAGCTTTTCGCACTCTTTCTCGCGAAACCCCTAGGAACCTTAATAAATAATAATAATCCTTTCTACACTAGACAAAAGGTCTGAAGTTTGGTGGGGGGAGGGGCCAGTCGATTAGACTGACCCCAGTACACAACTGGTACTTAATTTATCGACCCTGAAAGGATGAAAGGCAAAGTCAACCTTGGCGGAATTTGAACTCAGAACGTAACGGCAGATGAAATACCGCTAAGCATTTCGCATGGCGTGCTAACAATTCTGCCAGCTCAACACCTTCCACTTTCTATAATAATAATAATAATAATAATAATAATAATAATAATAATAATAACAACAACAACAATAATAATAAAACAAACAGGTGTCTTTAAAACCTAAATCTATCAGATCCCAAATAAACTAGCACTCTGTTGGTTATCACAATGAGGGTTCTAGTTGATCTGATCAACAGAACAGCTCAAGAAATAACCATGCAAGTGGCTGAGTACTCCACAGACATAGTTCTCAGCGAGTTTCAGCATGACACAGAATGTGACAAGGCTAAACCCCCCCCCCCGCCCCGAATTACAGGTGCAACTCATTTTTGCCAGCTGAGTGGACCGAAGCAATGTGATATAAAGTGTCTTGTTCAAGGACACAACTCACTGCCAGGAATCGAACCCACAACGTTATGATCCTGAACTGAACACCCTAACCACTGAGCCAAATATGAAAACGTTGGTGGTGGAAATGGAAGTGGTGTTGGTGGGATTGATGGTGACAATGGTAAAGTGATGGTGTTGATGGTGTAGTGGTATCACTAATGATGATGGTGGTGTGGGTGATAGAAATGGTGGTAGTGTGATGGTGGTGGCATAATTCAGAATGGTAGTGAATGACCTTAGTAAACACAAGAAACCCAACAATTTGAGGTTAATTTGTCTTCTTTTGTGGTTTTGTGGAAAAGAAATCTGAGATTCTGTTGTTGCAGAACATCACATCTCACATTGACCGTTTACAAGAATTCAGATTATTCTGTCAAATGAAAGGCTTTTTCATTTCCAATGCTTCAAATCTTATAGATTTGTGATTTCGATGACGTGTTTGTTTATTTTTAGAATGACATTGTTGCAAAAGTGTGAGAGGCAGGATCTGGCCAGTTCAAACCTAAAACAGGCAGAATATTTTGGCTGGATATGGCTGGCTTATATACTAAAGGATTAATGTAGTTACACACTAATATAGGCAAAGAGATAGACAAGGGTAAATACAGAAATTAAAAGATTGGTAGATAAAAGGACAAATAAGAATCTGTTTTTATAAAGAAAAGGAGGAAACTTTGAAATCCCTTTCAACCATTTTTCTGCCTTATGAGGATACATTCCTTACTGAGTGACCCCAACCCACTCATGTGCCCCTTATCCTTTTCACAAACCCATGACCCTATTCTTTGCCTTTTCCTTCTCTTACCCCATTTCCTAACACTGTTTCTCTAAGTCTATCCACTAACTCCCTCTGCCAACATTAAAACCTGTCCTTATCATCTCAACATCTCCCTTTTCTCTATTCCCCATCTCAGTTATGAAGGCTCTGAGGTACAAGGTGACCTGACTGGTGCTGGTGCCATGAGAAAAGCAGTAAGAGAAGGCCTAAATGTGAGATGCCTTTCGTAATTCTTTGGATATAAGAGAGCAAACGGTAGCCATGAGAACCATCAAAAAAGGCACAAAATGCAAGATGATTCTAATTTCATATTTGAGAGAGAGAGAGAGAGAGAGAGAGAGAGAGAGAGAGAGAGAGAGAGAGAGAGAGAGGGAGAGAAGCGTATAGAAGAAGAGATCTAATAAATTGGACAAATGTATGCACTTCTACATCAGGCGTTCTCAACCAGGGTCCACATGACCCTTAAGGGCCCATATAAGATTTTGTTGTTGACGTTTATGAAAAACTAAATTGGTTTTGAAAGACAGAAAATAGTTATAAAAAATAATAGGATCTTTTAAAACATGGGATGGTTAAGAGCCACTACTCTACATGCTCACCTAATCTGCTAGAAATAGCAACCAAATCTCTCTCAATTCACACTCATAACAGAAAGAATAAGAAGACACAAGAGAGAATGTAGTTCTAGATATGCTATACCTGAATAAAGGCTAGATGGTCACAATGGGAACGTTTTTGATCCGAAGACTAAAATAAATTTAAAACTAAAACAACAAATATTAATACAGCAGCATCAATAACAACATCAATCTCTACCCTGCCTTCTCGTTTAGTGTCTGCAAACAGCTGGTTTAATTGATTTGGTCAATAAAAACAGAGAAAGCAAAACCCTCCTTACTTTCCATCAATAATTGGTGTTGCTAATTCAATACATGCAAAAATTACTAACGAGTTTCAGAGTTGTTGAGTGAGTTTGACTGGAGATGTTGCTGTTGTTGTTGTTGTTGAGAATCAATTTACTTTCAGGGAAAAAAGAGTCAAGTTTGCGATTTAACAGTGAATATAAAAACTGTTTACATGTTTCACTTCCTATCATTTATTTTGTTAATTGGATTGTATCAATTAGCAGCAAATTTGCAAAGTTTGTTACAACATTGGCCAGAATACATTATTGGTTCTGGTTCTCAACACTCTCAATGTATTGTATCTGGTTGAGACCAATTTTACTGATATGCCTTTCATGGTGGTGGGGCTGAATGCAATATACAGGTGGGCTGATGACAATAACATGCAGTTTAATGCTGGAAAATTCCAGGCCCAGCACGACCAGTACCAATGAAGTGCAAACAGGATACACCGATCAAGGTGTGTGTATGTATGTGTAATACATATATATATATATATATATATATATATATATATATGCAGTGCATACACCCATAAATGATGCAAAGACACATACCAAAGTATGCTGCATTCTGTAATGACAAAAGAGAAGAATGTCATGGTGGGATTGGATTGTATATCTGTGGAGATGTCACACCACTAACCCTGCAGTTACATTCAGACTTAGTGACTCACTCATAGTGAGTCTGGACATAATATGCACATTATATCACCCACCTAATGCTTTAAATCTTGATGGTAAATTTGTAGAAAACCTTGAAATGATAAAAGAAGTACTAATGAAGCTAGGTCAATGCATTTATGTACTTCTGAGAGGTGACTTCAACCACCCAAACATTCCGTAAGGAATGACATACAAAGAATGCAATCAAGCAGAATCTCTGCTTGATCTCATGAAAATGATGTCCAAGGAGCAAATTGGAATCTCCTCTTTAGCCAGAAACAATAATATATTAGACCCTTGCTTCACCAACAATGTAAAGGTATCACTGAGAATTTTCTCAAACCACAACACGACAAAACCAATAATGTATGACCCCAAACTAATTAATAATGTATTCCACACAAATGACACTGAAGAAAAATGGATTATCCAGGAAAACTGGATTTAAAAGTGTCTATATGCAAGACATTGATATGAAACTTAAAGAATTCCTGTGAATAGTGCAAGCCATATGTGTTAAAGTTGTTCCAGAGAAGAGAGTCAGTACATACAAAAGCAACATTCTTTGAGACAGGAGAGTCGTTATGAGGCAAAGAACAAAGATCTCTACTCAATTAAACAACTTAACAACAGCAAGAAATCCCTCGTCAAAGAAGCACTCTCAGTGATAAAAAATAAACTCAAACTTTCCCATGAGAAAGAAAAGGAAGAAAGATAAATGAGGGTGGTTGAAAATATATACATGAATCCTGAAACCTTTTACAAGTTTGTGGAAAAATCTGCAAATAAACAAGCTTGATGAGTTCTTCAACATTGGAGATCAAAATGGGAAAGAGGAAAGCTTTGATTACATTGACATAAATGAGGAAGATGTAATATGAGCCATTGATGAGATGAACTCAAATTCAGCAATGGGCCCAGATGGATTTTCAGCTGTTCATGCAAGATAAATCTCACAAAACCACTTTTTCAGAGTTTCCTTGTCTGTGATAAACTTTCCAAAATGTTAAAAGATGTTATAATATACTTTGATCATAAAGGAAGAAGCAGATCAGATGCTAAAGAATTAAAGGTCTATCTCTCTGACCTCACATACCAGCAAAGTCATGGAACATGTCATCAGAAGGAGACTGACCCCATTCCTGGAAGAGAATAACTTGCTCGCAAACACACAACATGGTTTCTGCCCAAAGAGGAACTGCCTCACATAGCTACTACAGCATTACGACTGGGTGCTAAAACAGCAGCTCAACCACTCGAATAGGGATGTGATATATCTCGACTTTGCCAAAGCCTTTGGCCAAGTTGATTAAGGGATGATGAATCACAAACTACATCACTGGGAAACTAAGAGAGTGGTTGTGTGTTTTTCTCAAAGAGAGAAGTCAGACAGTTGCAGCCAATGGCTCTCTCTCTCTCACCAGGGAGACACCAATTCTCAGTGGAATCCCTCAAAGAACTGTACAGGAACCATTACTGTTTGGGGTGGCTCTCTCAGTGATAAGCTGAAGAGTAGCCGGTGGTATACAACTCACTTGAATTCTTATCACTTCTGAGGTTCCGCCCGTTATGAAACGTATGTAGGTTGGATCTCACCTACTTCATTCTGTAATTCATACATATGTTTATACACACACACACACACACACATTAATGTGGAATGATGAAAATGAGTGCTCAATGCTGCATTGGTGGATATAATTTCTTTATTTGTGAATTAAGGCTACCATTGGTTTCCTAGTGTTTTAACAATTTTTCAAACTGATTACATGGAGAAAGGTGTTTGCCTTCATTTTGGAAAATACCCCTTGTTTAGTTTGCGGGGATTCTCATGAATTCTCCTGAATAAAACAAATCAAGGTATGTCCACCCAAGAGTAACATCCCTTAATTCATCGTTTTATTCACAAGAATTTACCAGGATCTCTACGAACTAAATGAGGTTGTGTTTTCCAAAATAGAGGCGAACACCTTTTTAGATGTGATTGGCTTGAAAAATTTTTAAGCCACTTGGATATTTTCCCACTTTTCTTAACATGAAACCAATGGTAGCCTTAATTCACAAATGCACACACACACACATTTACAAATCACTTACAGAAACACTATGCAATAACATGGAAAAAGTAATTGGCTAGTTATTGTGCAACCAACAATAGCAACAAAATAAGGGAATAATAACAGTTTTCATGATTACAGCAGATAAACTAATAACGACATATTTAAATAAATTAAACACTTTTTAAAAACGGAAATATTTCTCCAAACTTTTATCTGAATCTGAATTCTTCCTATTTAGTCTTGATTCCCTGAAATATATCCTTGCATCATTATTAGAAACCACAGAGGTATCTTAATGTGTCTTCAGATGAAATTTGGGATAACTCACAGAAAATAAAGCAACAACAACATCAACAATCATAATAATTGCAATAATTACTTCTTATAAAAGGTAAAAAGTTTGAAATTTAATGATTCAGTCAATTCTCGTTACTTGATTAATATTGTATTTTATCAACTTGGGAGAAACAAAAGACAAGTTCAAGCCTGGAGGGATGTCAACTCAGAATGTAAGAACTGGAACAAATACCACAAGGCATTTTTCTCAATGCTAACATTTCTGCTGACCACCACCATTAATAATTGTTTCTAAGACAAGCAGAACGTCTGAAATTATTTATGGGTGGAGGGTGGGGTACTGTTAGTTGATGACATCAACCCCAGGGCTTGACAAGTTATTTTTTTTTATTGATTCTAGAAGGATGAGATGAAAATTCAACATTACTAGGATTTGAACTCAGAACATAAGGTGCCAGAACAAAGACAGCAATGAATAAAGTCAGAACAAATGCCACAGTGAAAAGAATTAACTTTAAGGAGAAAGGTCTTGCTTATTAGGAAGGAGTGTGAAAGTAAATAAGAAAGCGTAAGTGAATGCAGAGAGAAAGAAGAAGTATATGTTTATTAGGTAGAAGAAGAATGAAGCATAACGAAAAATGTATGTGTGTGTATATATATATATATATATATATAGTTCATAGATGAGAATTAGATATTCTCCATATAGAATACACCTGGTAAAGCTCAAAAGGTTTAAACTTGAGTGGGTAGAGGAGTAAATGTAAAGATAAGCAAGTAATGCTGATATACAAAGAATATTTAATATATTAAATACAAAAAAATGTATATATAAGTTTAGATAAAAAAAGGTCCGACTTACACAGAATAGAAATGATATCAAAGATTGAAGGGGGTTGATGGAAAGTGTTAGAATCCAACAGCTGTTTTTGGGAGTTCAGTGGTCCCAAATAATTATTGTAAATTGATTCCATTGATGGATGAGATGAGCCTCCATCTTCAGAGAAGAAATCTTACATTAGAGGTGTTGATAGTAAGGGGATTAAAGATGGTAAGGAGATTAAAGATTTCATCTTTAATCTCCTTACTGTCAACACCTCTAATGTAAGATTTCTTCTCTGAAGATGGAGGCTCATCTCATCCATCAATGGAATCAATTTACAATAATTATTTGGGACCACTGAACTCCCAAAAACAGCTGTTGGATTCTAACACTTTCCATCAACCCCCTTCAATCTTTGATATCATTTCTATTCTGTGTAAGTTGGACCTTTTTTTATCTAAACTTATATATACATTTTTTTTGTATTTAATGTATTAAATATTCTTTGTATATCAGCCTTACTTGCTTATCCTTACATTTATTCCTATATATATATATATATATATAAGAGAGGCATAAAAAATGAATAAGACAGTGTAAAAATTAAACACTGCATTAAATCCCATTATTCTCTCTCTCTCTCTAATTCGGAAAATGAAATCAACCGAACTAGTTTCAGTGGTTTCATAACTCAATAAGATCAGTTTCTCACTTGACAATTCATGGGTAACAACCTGTCTCCAAAAGGAGGATTGAAATGTGTTGTACCCCTGCTAAGTGTATGAGAAGCAACATGTGTTACTGGAAGCTATGCACATGCTGGGCAATATGGGTAAAGAACCTTCCAAGTAAAATGCTTATGTCACCTAAAAATTGTTGGAATTATTATGTTGGATATGAAATTACTAATACAAATCCATACTCTCACCAAACCGGAATAAATGAATAAATTTGTCTGTGCATCTGTCTAACTATCTATCTATCTATATGTAGACATTACGATACTATTATTTTGGTTCATGTATCTTCAGTTACAACTTTTGTGTGTGTGAGTGTTTATGTACACACACACCCGTGCATGGTTTAGTGGTTAGGTTGTTCTGATTTTAAGATTGTGGTTTCGATTCTGGGACTGAGCAATGCATTCGGTTCTCAAGCCAAACACTGCATTTCGCATTGCTCCAGTCCAATCAATTAGCAAGAGTGAGTAATATACACATCACAGAATTCAGGGAACCAACCTTATGAGCCTTTGGCCTGGGAAGGACCCTTGACTTTTCCAGTTGAGGGGAGTTTGTCTTGTCATATGAGCTGCTTGCTGAGCACAACCACACTGGTATTGGTGCCATGAAAGAAGCACCCAGTACTTCTGTAAAGAGGTTGGCATTACGAAGGCCACCCAGCCTTTGACCGTGCCAAAATGGTTCCTGTAATCTTGCAATTTTTGATGATTTGATGATGTCATCTGAAGATACAGTTTTCCCTTCTACGAAAAACTGTTATTGAAATAAAAAGTAAGAAAGCTTTGAATAAGGGTAAAGCTTTATCTTCACATTTTCTATTTGTATCTTGAGCTCAAGAATGGAACTGAATTGCAAAACATGGATTAATATTTTGCTTGCTCTTCACAAGATGTTTTGAAATATATTGGTTGGTTGGTTGCTCACTCACTCACACACACACACACACAAAAGTAACAAAAACAGATGGAGTTTTAAACACTGATTATATGTCATGAACAATATACCACAACAAACACAAACATCTACCTATATAAATATATATTTACACACACACACACACATTCATACATACCTACATACATACATACACCCACACATATAATCATAATCTAACATCTATTTTCCATGATGTTACTCGTTGGAGAGTTTGACATGAGCTGGCAAGGCCCAATGCTGCATCAGCCACCTGTGTCTGTTTTGGCAAGGTTTTTATGGCTGGATGCCCTTCCTAACACCAACCACTTTATAAATGTGAACTGGATGCTATTTACATGGCACCAAGTAACTCACAAAGCAAAGATCCCTTGAGAGGGGTGGGCATTACAGGAGGGGACCTTGTGCCAGGTGATGAAAGGTTAGAGTGTGACAGAGAGACAGAAACAGGTATCTTGCTGTAGAGGGGACACAGGATTACCCAGTCAGAGGGAAAGAGATAGATAGATAGATAGAGAGAGAGAGATAGAGATAGAGAGATAAAGAATGATGAAGAATGAGAGAGAGAGTGGAAGAGAGTGAAGTGTGAGAAAGATGGTGGCAAAGTGCTAGGGCATACCCTGAAGGTATGGGGATCAGGGTATAAATGGGATGGTAGAGTATTGTTAAGGGAGTAGGGATTTCATATGAATGCAAAGAGTGGGGAGGGGGGAATGCAGTGACGAGTGAAAGGTGAGTATTTAGAGGAGGTGGGGAGGGATAGCAATCATACACACATTTATATACATATATACATATACAACGGCATACACATATATGTATATGTATATATATGCGTGCACACACACAAGTACCTTTATATATATATATATATATATATATATATAAATGCACGTATGTTTGTATAGCTGATTAGACGAGGTAGTTGCAGGAAGCCACAATAAAAGAAACACAATGAGCGTAAGGGTGCTTAGCATTTATTGGTGCCTCACAACATGGCCAGGGGACTTCAGTCTTTGAGAAGAGTCATAAAATTTGGTCATTTTATAAGATGACAATAAACACCAAATTTGTGTGCCTGTGTGAGTGTGTGTCCAAACACAGATATAAATACATCTATATGTATGCATCTATATATATGTGTGTGTGTGTATGTATATATATACACACACACACACACACACACACATTTAAATATGTACATATACAAGGTTTTGATATTTAAAATAATAGCAGAGAATATGTAAATAATTATAATCTGAGAATGGAATGCCTCTTTCCTTTTTTATTTTGTATTTATTTGGTGGAGCTCTACTTGCTGCTGTCTTCTTTTTTTTGTATTTATGCATATATATATATATATATATATATATATATATATATATATATGTGTGTGTGTGTGTGTATATATATACACATACATTTGTGTATGTGTGTTGTCTTTAACACTTTAAAAAAAAGACAGGTGTTTGTGTGTGTGCATGCATTTTGTACATGTGTACACATATGATGTATGTATGTGTGTGTGTATATATATATATATATGCATACATTTATATATATAAATATATACACACACAAACACGCATACATATATACACATACAGGGAAAGAATCCTCTTTTTTTTCTTTCTCTACATTTTGTCTTCTACTGGTTCCAAAATATACCTGATTGGTGCGACATCACTGTTCCGTCTCTGTCGTTCCACATCTGGTATTCCATGCCATGTGAATTGTAAACTCCAATCAAATCCTCCTATACTTGTGCTCTTAGCGCTACCGTATTGGTAGCGGAATGACTCATCCTCGACCACATCTATCACAGGAGTCACAACATTTGACTTGTTTTCTCCTATTCTGTCTAGCAAAGGCTCCAGCCAGCCTAGAATTGGACAAAATTAAGGTGGATGATGACAGATATAATGAAAGGTGTATATATAGAGAGGGTGATGATATATAAAATGATACATATGTGTGTGTATATATATATAGTAGATGATGACTGACAAAATGATATATATATATATATATACACACACCCAAAACCATGCTAATAGCTTGGTTTTTTGTGAGTCAATTTTGATAAACCTTTTCTCAGCTGATTTGCACACTATGGCAACACCTTTGTTATGTTTTCATTATTTTGTGTAACGTCCTTTCTTCTTTTATTTCAGATTCTTCAGTTTTTGGGTGAACCACGCTATTAGCCCATCTAGACATTTTTTTTTTTTCATAAAATGAAGAGTAATGATAACATATTTAAGCATACATTGAGTACATATTTAGCAGAAAACCATAATAATGTTATAACATTTATTGACATAATGAATTATTTGGACACATGACCGCCAAGGAAGAAACAATCCAATTGTGGGACCTCCAAGACTGTTACAGCTAGGGATTTAAGGAATATTGGCCTCAAGTTATGTGGGAAACCTGGACAAACAAGCAAAGCCATTTTCACCACTTCCGGACTTCCTCATGTACAGAAAACCAGCAGAAACTGCATCCTTGGGAGAATCCCAGAAACTGACCCCTCAGAGGAGTTTGAGGCTTCAATGGGCCCAAAAGTACATGACATTAGACATGAGTTGTGTTTTGTTCACTGACGAAACCAGGGCAACCTTTGGTGAACCTGGTAGTTTCGCAAATGGTTGGGTCTATTATGGAGATGAGCGCCAACAACGTTTGCGACATCAAACATAGGATGGAGGGGTCATGTTGTGAGCTGGTATCATTGGAGACAGACCTGTTGGCCCAGTCACCATGCCTGAAGAGATTAAAATGCCCGCAGCTGTCTACTGCAGTCTCCTGAACGAGGTCTTGGATCCCTGGCTAGATGACGTACCACTGCCACCTCTAAGGAGTCTTGTATTCATGCATGACAATGCTCCCTCCCACTCTGCTAGGACCACCCAAACATTCCTAGGGTTTTACGGCATACAAGGTGAAAGGTCGATGGTGTGGCTGCCAGCATCTTTGAATCTCAGCCCTACTGAAAATCTTTGGTCTATCATTACACAAGATATTTATGCTGATGGACGCCAATTTATGCTGAAAGATGTCTTATGGGCAACCATCAAGGCTGCAGGAGAAGCAATCCAATCTGCTTCTATTAAGAAATTGACAGATTCCAAGACAAATAGGGTTTTAAAAGTTATCCATCCAAATGGCACTCATGTGGCTAAATAATTCCTTATGTCAATAAATGTTATATTATTATTATGGTTTTCTGTTAAATTTATACTCAATGTATGCTTAATACGTATCGTTACTCTTTATTTTCTGAAAAAAAAAAAATGTCTAGATGGGCTATTTTCATTCAAAAGCTATTAGTGTGGTTCACCCAAAAACTGAAGAATCTGAAATAAAAGAAGAAAGGACGTTACACAGAATAATGAAAACGTAACAAAGGTGTTGCCATAGTGTGCAAACCAGCTGAGAAAAGTTTTATCAAAATCAATTCACAGAAAACCAAGAAATCTTAAATTTCACTCCTAAGCTATTAGCATGGTTCTGTGTGTATGTGTGTATATATATATATATATATATATATATATATATATATATACACAGTGGATGATGAAGATGATACATAAATATACAGTGCATTACAGAAAAATTGAATATGATGCAAAAATTGGATATTTGATATTTGCTTAAGCCAAAATTTCAAAATTTGAATTGTATTAGGTTCACAGATTCTACACTCACCTATTGTCAGTATTTTGTTGATATAAGCTAACTGCTATGATTACATATAAAACCTTGTTAAAAGTTTAATACCCAAAATATTAGAATGTAATATCAAAGTGAGTTCATTTGACGTCGATGACTGCCAGCATATATTGTGATATTGAGGACACTGACCAGTGATAAAGGTCAGCCCTGGGTCTCGATAGCAGTATTCAGTGCTGCATGACCATTGGACAACAAACGAACTCATTCTAAACTCTTTTCCATGGATTCTCTTTGGGCTCGACGTAAAAACTGCTCTCAGAACTTTCTAAGCTACAATCACACTTGAATAGTGTCACACAGCAAGGGTTTCTCTAGAGAACAACTTATTCAGATAGTCAATGAAGCCACAGGAGTTCAAAAAAGTACTGACATTCAATAACTATGAGATAAATCGAATTCTATGAAATCTTGAAATTTTAAGGCTCAACCCATGGAAACTACAGTTCATATCAACAAATTAGCTGCTCATATCAGCAAATTACAGACAGTAGATCAGTAACGATTCATAAAAAATTATTACAATTGAAATTTTGGTATTCAAAGTTACCTAACAGTAAAAGTGCAATTTTTGCACAATATTCTAATTTACTGATGTACATTGCATGCATATATATATTTGTATGAGTAAGTGTGTGTGTGTGACTGTATATGTGCATATATATGTATGTGCATGTGCATATATATATATATATATATATATATATATATATATATAAATGTGGTATGTATATATTTATCAATTTATCTATCTATCTATCTATCTATCTATATATATATATGTATATATATATATATATAAAATAATATGTTACATTTACTCAATAGTCAAGATAAAACTTTGAGTTTCAGATGGCGAAGTGGAAATCCACAACACCATCTCTTCTGATAACCGAAGAGATGGAGTTGTGGATTTCCACTTCGCCATCTGAAACTCAGAGTTTTATCTTGACTATTGAGTATTTCCTCTATTTACATAATATTGAGGTCTCTTTCTTTCTTTTGTTATCTTACCGTTTTTACCAATATATATATATATATACCTTATACACACACAGATGTACTCATACACACACATGTACACAGATGAATTTGTATGAGTGTGAGAATAATCTTAGGATAGTTAACTTTCTTGAAGTCATGTTGGAGCTTAACTCGGTTATTCTACTCATGCCACGAAATGGATAATAATGTCAATTACATAAACTGCTACTCCAATTACTCCTAAAAAGATTGTTAATTCTATCATTAAAGGTGTCCCCAGTAGAATTTCATATCTATCAGCAAATGAAAATATTTTTAGGCAGCTTTTTGTTTCTATAATGAGGCTCTCAATAGGGCTGCATACAAGGAAAATAATTACTTTTATACCTAGATATGGTGGGCCCTTAATAATGGGATAAGCAATAATAGTACAAGTGGTTCTAAATAGAATTCTATGAGCAACATCATCAAAGAACAAGACTAAAAATAGTCAAAATAACATCTATAATAATAATAATAAAAATAAAAATGATATAATTAATAAAACTAAAAATAATAATAAAAATAATATTAATAATAATAATAAATAAAAATAATATAATTAATAAAACTAAAAATAATAAAAACATGAACAAAAATGTAGAGGCCATATCTGGATCCTCAACACAACATACTATCCCCAAAAAACTAACCCTCCTAAGAACAACCCACTTTCTTTGCAAGACATTATTAATACAACAAAACAAGCCACAAACACAAGAAACACTGCATATAGCAAATATCCAATGAAATAAACAACCACCAGCAGGTTGTATTCACAATAGAACATAGATTGCATTGCACACACAATACAAACACTAATACATTAAAAGACTGCAACAAGACCCCATAAAAAAAACAAACGGATGTAATACAATAATAGGATGAGTTTGCACTCCCCCAACAACAAGAAGGAACACAGAATAACTGTGCACACCCCAGCAAAAAGAAGGTGGAGCAGGTGATACAGTAGAAATTTGATTAAAACTACCAAATGTTGAAAAATAATAATAACAGGAAGAAGAACTGACAAGTGCAAATGAACTGCTGAGTAATGTGAAAACATAGAGGGACATTTTGCAAGGAGACTTGCTCTCTCTGTACGTTAATCCCTCTGACGAGTTTACTCAGAAAAATGCAGGCCTGTCTATTAGTTTATGAAAAACCAAGATGAAAATAAATCACCTACTTTATATGGATGACCTTAAGATATATGCAAAAAAGGAGACAGACCTGGATTCTTTGCTCCAAATCTTGAGAGGATTCAGTGAAGACATAACAATACAGTTTAGGGCAGATGAGTGTGCAGAACTAATTATGAAGAGAGTCGGTAAGACAAACGATGAAGGCATAAAATTACCATAAAACAACATCATTAATTTGCTGTGGAGTAATGAGATTATACAAATGCCTGGGGGTGCTTTAAAACGATAGGAAAGAGGAATGAGAGAGAAAATCTCTAAAGAGTACAAGAAAAAGAATTTTGAAGCTACTTAAATTAAATGGAGGGAATATCATTAATGCAATAAATTGATAGGCTACGCCAGTCCTGAGATACTCTGATCCCTTTCGGAAATGGCCAAAGGTCAAGCTACTGAACTCAGAAGAATTAGAAAGCTGCTCACAGTGCAAATGCATCCTGAAAGTAAGAGAGACAGGACTCTTCCTACCAAGAAAATCCTTCAATTTACTTCCAGCCTTGGGATATCTTTATAGTAACTGTATCATGCTCCCTATTTGCAGGCCTTATAATTCTCTATAATTTGTTATAATCCTAAAAACTCTCTGAACATTAATTAGTGTATAGGACCCCTAAAGCTCTTTTAATATCTTTTTAATCCTATTTTAAATTGCTTTGTAATGTTTTTCACTCCCGACTGGACTTCCAGGATTTTGCTTTATTCTAAACAATTTTGTGGCAATTTTGGCCGATATAAAAGTTTATCAGCTCAGCTTCTCATTCTCAATTAAGCTCTGGCCTTTCAACTGATAGATTCTTTACAACTAATTAACTGATATCTACATATTTAGTTGTTCAACCTACATCAATTCATAAATTTATATCTTTTAAGTTGACACAGTTTATTGCACATACAAACTTTCATTATATTAAGCTGCACATTTATTTCATTGCTTATCTCGATACCATCTTCCTGTCAGTGCATTGAACACTTTCTCTCTTTCCTTTTTTTATCGTATCTTGTTTCTATTACTTCTTATCCTCTTCCTCCTTAACCTTCTCCACTGTTCCACTCATTCACAGAACACTTAGCTAATCTGCAGTTTAACCCTAAATTATTCTCCCTGTATTATGATAAGCTGGATTTCCATTCAATGAGGTTAATAATCTACTAGGTCAGTAATGTTCTCTCAGAATTCCTGCCTTTGAACATGGTTTCAAAGGGTCAAATGTCATGCTTGGAAAGTTCTATGAGCTCTATTCAAGCAAGTTCTGCCACAATTGGCATCTATTGATAAGGCTGATAGGCTTTATGTCTCTTTTAGAATATTAATGCTTTAAACTGTCCTTATATTTACTACCTTATTGCAAATATCCATTTTAAATTTCTAGAGTGTTGGTAATTCAGATTAGGATTTACTTGTTGACAATCAGTCGATTAATCAACAAGTCAATGCTCATTTATTTCACAGCCTGATGAGTTGGGAGGAGTTATGCAACGTATTATGCACACTAGTTCTATTATACTTTTGCCTCAATGAAAACTTCGAATGAAACGATTGTAACAAGACCAGATAATGTATTTGTTTTTATCATATACATACATATATCTAAAGACATATACATACACATGTATACACACACACTCATGTACACACATATATACACACACACTCATGTACACACATATATACATATATATACACACACACTAGAGTGTGACAAAATCAAAAACAAACAATATGCATGTGCAAAATTCAAAATATGAAATGGCAACATTTTGCCCATCACACACACACACACACTCTCTCTCTCTCTCTCTATATATATATATATATATATATATTTCTATATACATTTGAAAAATAATTGCATATATGTGTATGCCTGTATATATATCTTATCATCATCGTATTAATATATATCATTCTCATTTTCCCTATCCTCCCCACCCCGCTATTTGCCTCTGATGACAAAATATCCCATACTCGAGGATATTCCAGAAACAGTTGTAAGATTTTGAATTTCTTCCTATAATAATATTGCATATAATTTGAGATGTTTGCCTTACCTTAATGTTTACTGTCCTGTGTTTAACAATATATATATATATATATATATATATATATATATATATATGCATAGATATAGATATGCAAACATATTTACATACATATATTTACATGCATACATATACGCACATATATGTGGATACATATATACACATATATCAATATACACACATATATGCATATATATACTTATATACACACATGTATTTATACATATATTTATCTGAATACACAATAGTTTATGTGCATGTATTTATATACCCAGATGTGTATATGCAAACACATATATAATATATATATATATAAGTGGAGGCAGAATGGCCCAGTGGTTAGGTCAGTGGATTTGTGGTCGTAGGATTGCAGTTTCAATTCCCAGACCATGCCTTGTAAGTATTTAATGAGTGAAAACACCTAAAGCTCCCCTAGGCTTCGGAAGGGGGTGGTGGCGATACTCTTTTACCACAACTTCTTCTCACTATTTCTTCTGTTGGCCTGCTCACTTAGCCAGCAGGATGGTGTCATTTGAAGGCTAAAAGAATGCAAAGTGCATTGTGACCAGCGATGTGTAGTGACATCTGATAGCCTGGTCGGTCACTGTGATATATATTCATACACAGTGTGCAAGAGTGTTTCTGAAGGCACTTAATCCCCATTATATCACTCTTTCCAAACTAATAAAAACGTGTCTGTCTTATAGATCCCCCATTTTAGGTAAAATGCTGACACAAGAAAAAACATGCAGTCCTTGTTGCTTTATGTTTAGAAAAGGCCTTTTGTAGACACCGTTTGGATGAAACTGGAAGCCTTTGGTGAGAATGTTTAAACTATATCAAGGAGAAAAATCATTCCAAACATTTAGACATTATGAAGATTGCAGAACCCATCCAACAAGTTCAAAACATTAGTGATGATGATTTTGAAAAATCAAGATGACCAAAGAACCTCAGGAGGGGCTACCAAATGTACTGAGGAGAGGTCGATTTAGGATTGCAGTGACACCAGAAATGCATCTGATCCATGCAAAAGAGTTCCTTAACAAAGTTTAAGAACCTCTCATGAAAATAGACTTTTGGCCCAACTATGTCATCAAGACTAGAAACATTTGCAGCAACTGCACAATGACTGCACAAACTAAATGCAAGCCAAAAATGGAGAGGCAAAAACGTGACCATGAAAAGCAAAATCAAACCCCTGTGTGTTGGCTCACTTCATCATCCTGTTCACATGTGAGATGTGGAATCCCATTGCAGAGATACAAACACTGGAAATGAGAAGATGGTACAATATCTGAGGCTTTTCCATACTGAAACTACATTATAAGGGAACAGGTTTGTGAAACCATCCAACCCTGACTAACTTCCTCCCATGAAGACTTTCACAAAATGCTGTAGCAAAGGCTGGGATGGTGCGGCCATAGAACAAGATACAATGGAAGAAGTTGAGGGCACTAAGATAAGTGAAGCACGCACTCATGCACTCAGATATGTGATTTTTACACACTCACACACACACACACACAGATACATATATAAACACTCACAAATATTCACAATCGTTTAAAGGTTTAGACAATGGATGTTATGAATGTTGTTTTGACAAAAAAGTTTATGGATGAATTATTGTCTTGTGTCAGGCTTTCAACAATTCTACCTTTGCCAAAATATTCAAATGCTTTATTGTTAAGAACCAGGTAAGAGTTTTATGAAAGCTATGTCACCTACAACCCTACCGTCTCTATTTCTTTCTGACATAAAATGCACTTTGGATCACATTGTACAATTGGTCTTATAAAGAGAGTAGCAAGCAGTTTAAGGAAGATTTTAAAGTTCTGTTAGTCGTAGTAACAACACAAATAGCTTTTACTCTTGCTGGGATGTTCACAACTACCATGAAGAGTTCAGCTCTAAGTGAAACTCTGAGTAGACCCTCATGTTTTTATATTTTAAACATATTTATCTTCGCTACTGAATGTAGTGGGTTCTGTAATAATGCTTACAGTATGTTAAATACATTTTGTAATATACTTCCTAGCTCTTATGTTATATATCCAGGTGCATGACACCTTAGGCAAGTTTCTTCTACTTGGGCAAATCAAAGGGTTCAGTAGGCAGAAACTGAAAGAAGTCTGTGTGTGCACATGTGTGTGTGTGTGTGTGTGTGTGTACATGTGCATAATATTTTCATGGTGAACTATGATTTTAAATCACTAAGAGCTTATTCAATTTCATAATCTTCTACAATGCTGCTGTATCTAAATTTACCATTTTTCCATGATGATGGAGCTGTGGGAATTGCTAATTTTCATGCTCAAAGCCATGTGAAAATTCTTCAAGTTCACTGAGGCCGTGATTGTCAGGAGTGATTATGTATACAACCGCAGGCCAAGTCAGTGAAGATTCATAATTTTCAATCTTTTTGACATGTGAAAATTTCTTTGTTGTTTTAAATTTTTTTTTTGGCTCTGACTATAGATTTATCAGAATTGCTAATAGAGCTTTTTAAACTTTTTATCAGCCATTCTTTGCTAAAATAATAATTTAAAATCACTACAGACCTGCAATTCATATTTTTTATTCTAATTTGTTATTTTCACTGCCATGTCAACATTTTTACTTTTTGTTGGTTGTGGTTTATGCCATGAAGTCTGTGAGAAGACAAATTTATCTAAATTCACAAAGTTCTTTACATAAATTCAGTATCCAGGTGCCATTATGAGTTCTAGACTTTTCTTAGCCTGGAATTGTCTGAGATCATTTGTTGAATGATCCTGCTTTTATGAGCAAATTATGGACATAAAACTGAAATTGCCCAAAGGTAGCAAGCGTGATTTATGCCATCAAAAGCCAATTTCCCTCATAGTGTAGGACACAGTTGCATCATATGGGTGCAAGTCCTCCCTGATCTTCATTGATGCTGGCATCAAAGCAGTCAATCGAATAACTCTTTTGTCTTAATAACGGTCAATCACACAGCAATTTCCCTTTGTATAACGGTAATTTTTCATAGCATTTTTCCGATGGCCAGATAACTTAAGAGATGGTGGCGTGGATTATTATTGAGTGAGAGTACAGTGCATGCCATCAAAGTGATACTAGGGTACAAATATATGAAACCCATTATACCCATCATGATTACATGCCTGATAAGGGTACACCAAGCACAGGCATCACAACCATATGTGTACAACACAGTGATTTAATATCAAGATAAACAGCACATGACCTTGCAGGTGGGACACAGTTAGAATTTTCTTCAGGTCAAGTAGCCCATCCTGCTTATTAGGTCCCTGAATAAAGGTTGAGGATGTTGAACGAAACACCCATGTTTCCAAAGATGAATTGTTCAAACCCCAAAGAATCCCTCTCAACACATGGCTATGATGCTCCCCCACTACTTCTGATCATGATCAGAGGTGCACATATTGTCAGCCTCTAAGAGACATGCTCAACTGGTTATGGTCAAACAACTGACAAGCAAATCTGTGGTATTGAGCAGAATATTTGCTGTAGTCCATCTTTTATACTAAGACAAAACAATGTACATGATAACACTTCCAATCAGTTAAGATCAGAAACCATGAGAGCCACTGCCTGGTACTGCATCTGGGCTGCTATTATTTGGTTTGAGCCAGGTTTAGTCTTATTCCTGGTAGGATTTATGTGGGTAATGGGTTACTACATGTAACCTTAGGTATACAGAGGTATTTTGTCTGTCGCTATGTTCTGAGTTTAAATTCCCCTGAGGCTGACTTTGCTTTTCATCCTTTTGGGGTTGATAAATCAAGTATCAGTGAAACACTGGGGTCGATGTAATTGGCAAGTCCCCTCCTTGAAAATTTCAGGCCTTGCACCTTTAGTAGAAAGGATTATTATTATTATTATTATTATTTCTGGGAGAATTTACGTGGCTAGCTGATTACTTCCTGTAACCCTAGATATCCACATAATTTCAATAAGCCATAGAAGAACTCACAGTCCTTCTAACAATCTTTCCTATTTCTAAGGGGCAAAGGTCTGCTGGACACTCTATTCCAATCGCTTTTATATATTTGTCAATCTCATCACTCACAGCCTTTAATGAAACAATTATTACAAGTACAATCTTTACAATTTTTCTGCTCCAAATCCTTGTAACCTCAAATTTTAAGGAGTTGTATTTTTTCATTTACTCTCTTCACAATGTGAGTATCAGATGACCAAAGATGACCAGTTTTCCTTTCTATTTTTGTTATGTTCTATCCTGTTGTCCTTTTAAAGTGGAAACTCCTGCAGGTTTCCAACTCAAGTGTCCTTTCTGTCCAATGATTGTACCATGTACTTCCTGCTTCAAACTCTCACTCTTGACAAAGCTTCCAGTGTAAAACTTTCACAATTTGTAAAACTTTCACAGGACGCCATGATAGATCATTAGCTCCTACACGCATTTTTTTCTCTCCTTTTTTTCTCTCCTAGTTTTTTCTGTATATCTTTCTGTCGAAGAGCGTAGGCTCGAAACGTAAAAGACTTTTTCCATTTCTATTCCTGAGCGCCATACTAATACATTTGTTTGTTTGTACTCCACCTGCCTTCGTCTTTTGTTTATTTTCATAAACTTTCCCGTTTCACAATTTCAGCCTGTTTCAATTTCTTTCATTCCGCTTAGACCAACTCAGGATATTCTGCAACAATCTGTGCCATTGTTTCGTCCCAAAACACATTTTATTGACTCATTCTTCCCATACACATATTTTCTTTTGATTGTTGATTGTTTTTTAACACTTGATCTTCGGCAGCTGTAATAAAGTCCTCTCTTTCTTTTATCAGTTGTCCTGTTTCCGACCAAGCCTCGGCATTTGTTCCACACACATGCTCAGTGGCTTCCCAAAACTAACCATGGGAAAGTTTCTCATAATCTCTTTCACATTTTCTCTCATTTTCATTCTTCTCCTTCACCTCTTTCTCCAGTCTTCATTTCCTGTTCTTTTTCTTCAGTAACTTTTCTGTGCTGTTCTGTAAATAACCCAGTAAGCTGCTCCTTTCCACCTGCACACACTCTTCCACACCAATTAAGTCTCTTCTACCTCAGTCACTCTTCTTCCACAATCGACTGATATCAGCTTTTGGATTCTGCCCTCCGTACACAGTCAACAGCTTTCTAGTTTCCTTGTCAAGTTTCTGCATTTTGTCTTTTGTTCAATCCACAATTCCAGCTCCACATCTGACAATTGGAACTGTTCTTGAATTTACTGCTTCAAAGTCATGTATTGACTTCATCCTTGACTGTAATATTTCCCTCACTCTCCCAGTCTACTCCCGACTGGTAATTTGCTTCATCTTTCCTTGTTATATTTCATCTGCCTCCAGTATTCCCAAATACTTAGACCCTTCTCCTTACTCACTTCATTTCATCATTTGCCCATTTGCCAATTCAATTCCTTGGCTTCCTTCAAATCTTTTCCATTTCATTTTCAAATTATTAACAGGCAGAATTGTCAGTACAATGGCGCAAAATGCTTAGCGGCATTTCATCCACCTCTCTGCTCTGAGTTGAAATTCTGCTGAGATCGGTTCTGCCTTTCATCATTTCAGGGTTGATAAATTAAATACCAGTTATACACTGGAGTCAATGTAATCCACTTACCCCTTCCCCAACATTTCTGATTTTGTGTCAATAGTAGAATGGATTATAATTATTATTATTATTATTATTATTATTATATTATTATTATGACGAGGTTGACTTTACCTTTCATCCAATTGGGGCCAATGAAATAAGTACCAGTGAAACGCTGGGGGTCAATGTTATCAACTAGTCCCCTCCCCCAAAATTTCAGGCCTCGTGCCTTAATAGAAAGGATCATTACTATTATTATTATAAAAGAATTAATTATTAATAAAAGAATTAATTATTATTATTATTATTATTATTATATAAGATGGTGAGCTGGAAGAATTGTTAGTATGCTGAATGAAATGCTTAGCAGTATTTCACCTGTTGTTATGTTCTGAGTTCAAATTCTGCAGAGGTCAGCTCTGCCTTTCATCCTTTTGGGTCGATAAAAAAAGTACCAGTTGGACACTGGGTTCGATGCAATTGACACATCTACCACCTCCCACAAACTGCCCTTGTGGCAAAAATTTGAAATAAATATTATCATGGGTTGTACATGTACTTTATCTTAACATTTACTGACAAGATTCCTCAAATCTCAACACTCTTCCTTAGGATTCTTGTAGAATATATGATGGTTCTTTTCTGCAGGCCAACAATGCAATTTTCAATTCCAATCTCTTTCA
Source organism: Octopus sinensis (assembly GCF_006345805.1). Taxonomy (NCBI): domain Eukaryota; kingdom Metazoa; phylum Mollusca; class Cephalopoda; order Octopoda; family Octopodidae; genus Octopus; species Octopus sinensis. The sequence goes on from NC_043024.1 coordinate 12,392,213, forward strand.
GTCTTTTTGGTGGCATTTTGGGTGTTGTACCAAGTGCACCAATTACTACAAGAATAACTGTTGTCTTTCACGGTCTCCTTAGTTCTTTGGCTAAGATCCTGGTATTCCTCAATTTTTTCCATCTCATTGATATTGACCCAGCTGTTATAGGAAATTGCAAAATCTATGATCTCGTCTTGTCTATTTCGTCTTCTATGATCAGATCAGGTCTTGCTTCAGTACTACGGTCAGTGTTTATGGGGAAATCCCACTACTATTGTTATTATTATTATTATTATTATCTTGTAAATGAAACAGAGTAACAAGCAAAAAATTGTACAAAGAAAAAAAAATTACAAAAAATAAGTTAACAACAACAATAATAATAAAATAATAACAGTTAAACAAAGTAAACAAAGATATTTTGAAGAGTCCAACTCACTATGGAAACCCGAAAAAACAACAAAAAAAAGTAAACATAAAAAGTATTAAAAAAATTGAAGAAAAAAGTATAAAAT
>NC_043024.1:12405209-12407709 GCF_006345805.1 Octopus sinensis
ATTGTAATGACTTTGGGTAGAAAGTTGGCTGATGGGTTTTTCGATTAGTTTCTGTACACATCCTTCATCCTTATGTTGAATTTTAATTTCTAGCATCTACAGTCATAAGTTTCATAGAAACTGACTTTTTGTATCTGGTTATGACTCATATTATCTTTCTTTTAGTCTATTTTATTCCCCTCTTGACCCCCACCTCTCTCTCTCTCTCTCTCTCTCTTTTCCACCATGTCTGTCTCACTGTGTCTCTCTTTTTCACGACACCTGTGCCTGCCAATACCCAACACATTCCTCTCAGCATTCCGTCTCCAATATTTCTCTCTGCTCCAAGTTCTGACCTGGCAGAATCCTTCGTACACCAGGCAAAGTGCTTAGCAGTATTTCAACTCTCTTTTATGTTCAGAGTTTAAATTCTACCTTTTATCCTTGGGGGGGGGGGGGGTCAATAAAACAAGTACCAGTTGAACACTGGGGGGTCAGTGTAACAGACATACCCCACCACCAAGAAAAACCTCTGCCAAAATTTGAAACTAACCTAATTGACAACCTCCTCCCATCATAATTAGTGGCCCTGAGTTAATTATTATCATTCTTATTAAGGTGGTGAGCTGGCAGACTCATTAGCATGCTGGACAAAATGCTTGGCTGTAGTTTGCCTGTTGCTCCGATCTTGGTTCAAATTCCACCGAGGTCAACTTTGCTTTTCATCCTTTTGAGGTCAATAAATTAAGGGAGCACATGGCGGAGATGTAACCCACCCCTCCCACTGGCATTCATGTAACTGACTTCCCCATCCCCTCAAAAACCACTGGTTTTTGTGCCAAACAGTAGAAGGAATTATTATTATTATTATTAGTTCTTTCACATATTTTCATATATTTTATATTATCATAAAGACATATGATGAGTTGCTTAGCAGCTGGTTATCTTGGCACCACCACCACCACCGTCGCCACCACCACCACCACCAACACCACCAAGACTATCTTAAATACAGTGAACTCTGGATTACACCAAAAGACTTCTTCCTTATATAATAATCCTCTTGAACGTATTTAGCGTCTGCACTGACTTAAGATGTCTGACATGCTTTCTTTAGATTTAAACATAAGATGTTATCTATTAACACATTTTTCACTTTACTACTACTACTACTGCTACCACTACTACTACAACTACTACTACTACCACTACTACTACTTGATGTCTTCTTGTTCTCTCTCTCTCTTTCTCTCTCTCTTATCAATCTCGTTTTCCTTTCAGCTTTCCATTCCCTCCTTATTATCTTTGCATGATATGAGTGTGTGTAGTGTTTGACATATACATCTATTAATTATGTGTGTGTGTGTGTGTGTGTGTGTGCACAGACATGAGTGCGAGGGATATTACATATGACTGTATCATCACGATCATCTTCAACAGAACCTTTTCATATCAGCTTTATTTATGCTTGCATAGGTTGGACAGATCTTCTAAGGCAACACTTTTAGCTTAAAACTTAGCTGGCCCTTAAAAAGCAATGTCATTTGATATTAAAAAAAATCATGTGATAAGAAAAAGAAAATAAATCTCCCTGTTTTGTTGATGAGTTGTAAAAAAATACGACTTCATCACTTTTGTCATAACTTGACAAATGAAAACAGTGAGAAAAGAGACAAGATTTTGACAGGAAACAATTTGAAGCTGTTGAAGAAAGCCAAAGTGTGAACCTCCTCTCTTTCCCTCTCTGCAACTGAAAATTTCAAAAGAATTAATGAATAAAAGATTAGAGAAAGAAAATTATTTGAGAAAGATAAAAATGGGCTGTGGCCATACAGGAGCACTGGATTGGAGGGTTTTAGCGAAACAAATTGACCCCAGGACTTATTGTCTATGCCTGGAACTTGTTCTCTTGACCCCTGTGGCTTTGTTCACCTCTGCAATTGTCCATTACCCCCAACAAACTGTCTCCACTTCAATAACTCTGCCTTCACCCCATTATTCTTACTCTTTTCACCCTCTCATCCTGGCCTTCAGCCCCGATTGTTATCTCTGTCTCATTCTCTGTCCCTTACTCCCTCCCTTGAGCACATTACATGAGTGGAAGTACATGTCTTAATCCTTACAGTTTAGAGAACTCCCCTCCCCCTTGTATAGTGATTCAATGATAGAATACCCCTCTGCGCACCCTCAAGAGCAGGTCATGGGCCAGACCGGTGCAGTGGAGTCTTTGATCCTGGGCCATACAACAAAAATAAATTTTAAGATTTTATTTCTATTCTCTTGGCTGTCACAGGTTGTTTTTGTAATATGTCTGTGTTATATTAGCAATAATCAAGTCATATATTATGCACTTTGTGTTTTGTTTTGCGATTCCCTGGTCTATGGAGCAAAAAATGGTTGGAGATTGAAGTTCCAGAGTGACTGATGACTAAGCACAGGAAAAATAGGATGACAAGCTTCTTTGCTGCTGAATTGCCAACGATCTGAAGTGCTATGAAACCAAAAAGCACTCAATACACAT
>NC_043024.1:12412709-12425209 GCF_006345805.1 Octopus sinensis
GTAAAGAGTGGCTATAAGAGGAATCCAGGTGAGTATTAATGGAGATGATGTGAAATAAACAAATAAAACTGCTTCGGTTTCATATACAGAATATACATGTACACATGTAAAAACTCTGCATAGATCCAGCCTTGGCCTTCAGGGTGGAAAGATGAATGTTTATTTGCTTCCATTATTGGTTGCATATTCTGAAGAATAACATCTGCTAATGTTATGAAGTAAATCTGAGCCCCCAGAAACAGGTGTTGAGTTCGTAACACCATGCATTCTCCTCTGCACTTTCTGAGTCTTTTGTTCTTTGTAATTTTGTCCTGCTAATATATAAAAATCTAAACATTTATACTTAAATATTCCCTGCCTGAAAAATTCTCACTCTTTGCTTTCTCTATTTACATATTTACATTTTGTATATCTAACCCAAGCAGTTTTATTTGTTTATTTTGCACCATTGCCATCCATATATATATATATATATATATTATATATATATATATATATATATATATATATCAATATACCTGAAAGATAATTTGTTGGGAAATTAATGCTTAAAATTAAATGCAATACACAAACACACACGTAAACATATGTTAAATGATATAAGATATATTAGTGTTATACACATACACACACATTGCCTGACCAAAGCCAGGATAGAAAATGGAAGTTAAATGATGACAATGTTAATGTTTCATATATATATAGATATATATATATATATATAGGATGGGCCTCTTCCTATATATATATATAGGATGGGCTTCTTTCGGTTTCCATCTACCAAATCCACTCACAAGGCTTTGGTCAGCCCGAATCTATAGTAAAAGACACTTGCCCATGGTGCCACACAGTGGAACTGAACCCTGAACCATGTGGTTGGTAAGCAAGCTACTTACCACACAGCCACACCTGCACCTATAAGTTTCTGTAATGTTTTTGCCCAGTTTAACACAGAACTCCATGGCACAGTGAGCTTCTAATCATCCTGACTCTATCATGAAAACTAGTCACCTTTGACAAGCAATGTTTAGATGGGTTTGTCCTAAGTGCTGTTACAGCCATCACTCTCCTTCAATCTGGAGTAATGAAAGTTGGTTGGGCAGCTTATTAGATTTATAGTAATGGTATTCTAAAATTACAATAATATAGTTATAACTGCCTCTCCCAAAAGTAAACTCAAAATTTATGGAATGCACCTCATACACACATTTGTCTGATATGAAAATTCTTATCAAATGAAAAAATTTTCATATCAGTGTATTAAGATCTGTGAGAGTGTGACTAGTGTTGTTGTATTGCAGCAAAATGTTATTATTATAGAGATTATGTCTTTGGTTTCAATGTACAGTTCATATTGTTTAACATGTTAACCACCTCATGTGTCACAAATTGGTTCATCACAAACTTCACACAACTGCCACACATACCACTGGTGGCACCTTTTCATAAGTTGAGAAAATATTTTATTCTGTATCTTTCAGATGGTTTTGAGGACATTTAAATAACATGAGTGATTAATATTAAGGTTTAATTATGAAATAGTGTAAAAATGTAAAAAAAAATGTACATTTCCTTGCAATTAAAAACAGTATGCAGTGTGACTGGAAATATGTTGCATCACAAGAAAGTTCTAGAAACAGGTGATGGTGGTTAATATGCTAGAATATTTAAATACAATATTTACACTATTTACATTATTTAAATTTGACGGATATTTGTCCTCATCTCGTTTGTTATTAACACAACGTTTCAGCTGATATACCCCCAGCCTTCATCAGGTGTCTTGGGGAAATTTCGAACCTGGGTTCTCATTCCTAAGGTATTTTTCGATGTTATTATTATTATTATTATTATTATCATTATTCAGGTCACTGCCTGGAATTGAACTCAGAATCTTGGGGCTAGCCAGTGCTCTTAACCACTACACCATATGCCTGTTGTGATTAAGAGTGCAGGCTACTAATCCCAAGATTCCAAGTTCAATTCAAGGCAGTGACCTGAATAATAATAATATTAATAATAATAATAACAATAATAATAACAACAACAACATCGAAAAATACCTTAGGAATGAGAACCCAGGTTCGAAATTTCCCCAAGACACCTGAAGGAGGCTGGAGAGTATATCAGCTGAAACATTGTGTTAACAAAAAACAAGATGAAGACAAATATCCGTCAAATGTAAATAATATACATAATTCCTCATCTCTTAAATAGAGAACTGTAGTACAATATTTGTTATATACATTATTCTTTCAACACATTTGAAATCATTTTAATAACATAGTGAGAATGGGAAGCTAAAAAAAGATATGAACCAGTTTTTCCTTGTGGACAGTTGTATCTAGTTCTTTCTAGAAAGTATTTACCTTTTGGTGTAAAGATGAAAATAATTGCAAATTCCAAAAGTACAAAGTGTGACAAAATTATAACAAAGAATATAATTTTCAAAGTGTTTGCCTCCCAAGACTGCATCTTTAGTACAACTGGTATGGACTACACATCATCTTAAAGGGGAAGGTGGGGGAAGCATAAAAGGCAAAAAACTCCAAAATACAAAAAACGAAAATAAAATAAAGAAAAAAGAAAGAAACTTACCAGGAGCGTTTGGGTCAACAGGTATGACCACATCGGGGTTAAATTTTAGAGAATTATCCACTGGTTTCTCTATTTTTACTTTATTTTTAATATTGTCATTATTATTTTTAGTATTTTTAATGTTAAAATTGTCAATATTATTATTATTATTAATATTATTATTATTTTTATTATTATTGAAATTAGAGTCTTGTTGTTTTCGATGATGTGATTCAGAGTCTTTATCATCAATTTTAAAAACGTTGTTGTGAAAATTTTTATTATCAATATTAATATTATTATTATTATTGTTATTATTATTATTGATGTTGTTTTGTAGGGGAGGATGGATTAACAAGGCACCCTGATTGGCTTCATCGTTCCGATTATTTCCTCTGTATTTGTTATTGTCCCTAATGTTGTTGTTCTCATTTCGAGAGTCATCACCTTTCCGCATGATGGCTATGTTGTTCGAGTCCTCTCGAAATGCAAAAAACAGATTATCGTGATATGCCAACAGGAAAACCATGAAAAACCACAGAGTTGGGATGCCAATAATAACCTTAAATATAAGGCTACGTCTTCGACGGAATAAACTGGCCATATTTTTCGTTCCAGCGTGTACTTTCCAATATGGGTGGAAATGGAGGTCTTCTGGTTCCGTTCCTTCTTCAGGAATGGAATTGGACGAACTGATGATGATTTATCAATATTGTTAATTATTATTTTTTTTTATTTCTATTATTATTGGTAAACAGTTGTTCCCGTTCTTGTTGTGGCTCTTGTTTTTGTTGTTGTTGTTAAAGCTGTTGTTCCTGGTGGTGGTGGTGCTGGTAGTGTTGTTGTTGTCATTGTTGATGTTTGTAAAATCATCTGCAAAAGACATTGGATACAGAAATGTTAAAAAGGATTAAGAAGAACAAAAGAGAAAACAACAGAAAATTACAGCAAATCCTCGTTACAGTTTGATCATCTGATCAAAAATAACGAGAACCCACAAGAGATAACTTTATAAATTTTAGACAGATAAAATAAACAACAATAATAATAATAATAATAATAATAATAATAATAATAATACTATGGGATTTTAATATAGAATGTGAGCAAGTCATAGAGGTGAGATGGCCAAATATTGTGCTCATCCATAAAGATGAAAAAGAAGCAAAGATAAAAGATGTTGCAATTCTGGAAATGTAAGGAAACAGAAAAGATTGAGAAATACCAGCGACTGCGGGACGAAATAGGAAATTTATGGGGCACAAGGAAAGTAATTATGACACGGGTGATAATTGAAACATTAGGAGCAGTTTCCAAGAGATTTGAAAAACATATTAAGAATATTGGAACTGCTGTCAGGCTCGAAGTGATCCAGAAGACAGCATTCTTGGGTACAGGTCGCATTCTAAGAAGAGTATTGACTCTGAGTCACAGGAGAAGGCACTACTTGAAACCTTTGGTGATTTGTTATTGCCTGCTTTCAAGTAAAGAATAACCGGTAATTAAGAACTATCCGAGAGTCTTCCAGAATAATAACTATTTGAAATTTTTGCCACAAGGGCAGCTTGGGGGGTGGGGGTAGAGATGAGTTGATTATATCAAGAATAGGGTAGTAATCAGAAAATTGAATGGACAGTACAGATTAGAAGAAAGGAGAAAGTAGATGAAGAATCGACAGAAAAGGTGACAGCATTAAAGGCCAAATAGGAAAGATATGATGCTGGATGCAAAGGTTTCAAACAGAATAGACTGTTCCAATCAAATAGAAGGTGACTAAGGAAATAGAGAGAAGCCAACACCAGGAACTGATTACAGATGTGGAAGGAAAAGAAATTTGGGGAAGCTGTGGAACAGGCCAGCGTGACATAAAGAATGCATGGAGTGGCTGACAAAGCTGGAAACACAATTTGCAACTGTGCCAAGACAAAAGGATATCAGAATTAATCTATAAAACAGTGAGACAGAAATTTAAAAAAAATAGCAAATTGGAAAGGACCAGGTCCAGATGCAGTGCAAGGCTTTTGGCTGAAGAACTTTACACAGTTGCATGAAAGGATCGCTGTGCAACTGGATGACTGCCTGCAGCAAGGTCACGTCCCTGCCTGGATGACAAGTGGACAAATGCTGCTATGTCTCAAAGATCCCTTGAAAGGGAACTTGACAACAAATTTTCAACCTATAACCTGTTTACCACTTATGTGGAAGTTTATGGCTTGTGTCTTGAAGGAAGAGTTATACAACCATCTGGAAAGAAGCAATCTACTTCCAGAAGAACCAAAAGGATATAGGAAAGAAATTAAGGCAACAAAAAAATCACTTATTAATTGATAAAATGATAATTAGAAATTGTAGACGCAGAATGATGGGACTGATTGTAGGACAGATTAGAAAAAAGCATATGACATGGTACCACACAGTTGGATATGTAAAACAATGAGCATGTTTGGAATAGCAAAAAACACGGAGAAAATGCTTAATGAAATTATGAAACATTGGAATTCCGAATTAATCAGAGGAAAACAAAGACTTGGGAAAATGAACATCAGACATGGAATATTCCAAGGTGATAACTTAATCTCCATTACTATTCATATTGGTCACGATACTATTCACTATGATATTATGAAAAGCACATTAAACAAATGACTGATAAAGGATAAATATTCAACCAATTGGTAAACTATACAGACATGGAATTGAGCCTGTGCATGTGTTATTGTTGGCATAATGACTCACACAAGACACAACAAAATTTGTTTCAACACACAAATTCACATCAAGAATCTTGCATACAAAATACAAAAAACGATATATTGGTGGAAGCCTACAGTTAATTAGTGATTTCCTAACCTCACTATGTATTTCTAATAAGCTAATTTCTCACTATGTTAAATATGCAAACACTATATTTTCTTTCCATGCAGATGGCCTCCCTGAGCATTTAAATCTCAATGAATTTTTTCCCCTATAACTGTAGTTGCCAGGCAAATTATCTCTCTCTCCCTCCTCTCCCTCTCTCCTTGTCTCCACTTTCTCAAGAGAGTTCATATTTTCATTTGTCAGCTCGTCCCCCTCCTAGGCCATAATATTTCGAAACAAGACTAAACAACATTTTATTTTCTCTTTTACTAAATTATACAAAAATAGCAACAAAAAAAAAACAACGGAAACATTTTAAATATTAAGAAATAAAACAGGAAAAAATCTGAACAACAAAAAACAACACACACCACACACACACACACACATGCTTGTACCTGCACACACTCATTTGCACATGCTTGGACACAACACAATGACACAAACATGCACATTAACACACACACACAGACACACACAGACACAGACACACACACACACACACACAGACAGACACACACACACACAAGTAAACAAATTCAGAGATTAATTAGGTAATATAATTAAAAAAAAAATAATAATTAGATGATAAATAATAATGAGCTGAAAGAACTAAATAATTAATGGCAATATCAAATAAGGGGAAGAGCACTCTTGGGAGAACTTGCAGCTGAATGAGATAACGAGATAACGAAGGATTTTTCTATGAGGTCAGTGAATCTGCTAAAAATAACAAAACTTAATTGTTTTGCTTAACAGAACCACCCTGGGCCTAGGTTGTACATTTAATAATACATACATGTGTACATGCATACATACATACATGCGTACATACATATATACAAACATACATTTATCCTTTAAGTTCGTTTAAGGTTAAACATTTTGAAGTTGCATATAAAACTCTTCTTCCATTATTCTGGTTAGAGCCTAATGATGCCACCTGGCATTACTAGTTGTTTTGGGATGCTGAACCGATATAATGGAAGGTAAAAATAGTAATAATAACAAGAATTCTTGGATGGAATTTATAAATATTTTAATGCATTGCTACATGGGTTTCTACAAGTCACATGTCTCTTAGGATCATAGTCCATATTCCTGGCATGACTGCAGTGTAGTCCATAGTATCCGTGGGTATCGGTTTGAACAACTTCATAGATTCATTTCTTTGGGCAATTTGTGGAAACATACATGTAGCAATGCATTAAAATTATTATTATTATTATTATTATTATTACTAGTTAAGGCTACAAGGGCTTTTGAAACACTTGTCCATCATTTGTGGGATGAACACGATGTCAGTCTGGAGACTAAAATAAGTGTATACAAATCTTGTATTCTGAGCACACTTTTTTAGGGGGCAGAAACCTGGGCTCCCTACAACAGACATATAAAGACACTTGAAACCTTCCACATGTGCTGTTTGTCCGACATATGCAACATAAAATGGAAAGATAAGATATCCAATGTCAAAATCTTAGAAAAATGTGATAATTCCAGCATCCAAAGTATGCTGATGAGAATTCAGTGCAGATAGGTAGGACATGCTTTTTGAATGAAGAGGGATATCACAGCAAAGGAAGACCCTTCCTTAGGTATAAGGATAAGTTGAAGCAATCACTGAAATCTCTACAGTTGTGTGTGTGTATGTATATATATATATATATATATATATATATATAGTAGAAGATACTTGCCCAAATTGCCATGCAGTGGGACTGAACCGGAGACCATGTGCTTGGGAAGTAAGCTACTTACTACACAGCCACTCCTGCTCCTATAAAAGAGATCCTGCACTCGCAGGGGGATTTGAACCCGTGACCCTCAGATTACAAACAGAAGTGATTCTTAAAAATCTGATGCTATACCAAGTTATGCAGGTGGATAAGCCTTGAGGGCTTCCCAGACCCCGGTCCAACCGTCCAACCCATGCTAGCATGGAAAATGGACGTTAAATGATGATGATGATATATATGTATATGTATGTGTGTGTGTGTGTGTCTGCATATATATATATGTGTGTGTGTGTGTGTGTGCGTCATGTACGGGTGCAGGAGTGGCTTTGTGGTAAGTAGCTTGCTTACCAACCACATGATTCTAGGTTCATTCCCACTGTGTGGCACCTTGGGCAAGTGTCTTCTACTATAGCCTCAGGTTGACCAAAGCCTTGTGAGTTGATTTGGCAGATGGAAACTGAAAGAAGCCCATCGTATATATGTATATATATATATGTATGTGTGTGTATATGTTTGTGTGTCTGTGTTTGTCCCCCTAACATCGCTTGACAACCGATGGTGGTGTGTTTACGTCCCCATAACTTAGCGGTTCAGCAAAATAGACTGATAGAATAAGTACTAGGTTTACAAAGAATAAGTCCTGGGGTCATTTTGCTTGACTAAAGATAGTGCTCCAGCAGTGCCACAGTCAAATGACTGAAACATGTAAAAGAGTATATATATGTGTATATATTGAAAGAAAGAAAATGGAGAAAGATGGATGTATGAATAATTTATTTGTACAATATAGAGATGTTGAAATTTTTAAAAAATAGCAAAACAAATAAATTATAAATTGTAAAGCTCAAAAAGAAATGGGAGATGCAAAAAACCCCAACAGATATGCTTCAGTTTTAGCCCCTAGTTGATACGTAATTCTAAACATTTGGTTATATGCTAAGAATGGTATCATTTTTAACTCTATAGGGAAGAACTTTGTCATGGTTTTTACGAGCTTACAGAACAAAGGTTAACATATTTCTTGAAAGGAAGCATACAAAATAGTAATAAGTTTAAGAACCTATACAGAATGTAAATGTAACTGGCTGGTGAGTTATAGATTTTAGTAAAGATGTCAGATAATAACTGAAGTAAATAAAAATAACTTTAAAAAAAAATTAAGGGTAAAAAAAGAAGATAAGAAAGAAAACAATAAAAAAAAATCAATAATAAATAGAAATTAAAGAAAAATATAAATGTATGTAAAATATAAATAGCATAAAATTTAAATAAAAAGAAAAGAATAATACTTAAACATGCAAGGGAAAAATAATATAAAAAAATAAATGAAAGATAAGTTAGATCGTAAAAATTGTTAGTCAATGGTTATAAATTATTTCTGTTGGTTTGGTAATAGATACAGTTCAGAAAAACTATAGATGAGCAGAGATCACAACATTGTGTGACATTTAAAATCAAGCCGAGATAAAAGTTTGAAAATTAACCATTAGGATATGTATCTTGTAGGTTTATAAGTAAGGCTTACAAGATTCATATCTTAATGGTTAAGTTTCAAACTTTTATCTCGGCTTGATTTTAAATATGTCACACAATGATGTGATCTCTGCTCATCTGTAGCTTTCCTGAACTGTATCTTATTACCAAACGAATAGAAATAATTTATCTAACTTATCCTTCATTAATCTTAATAAATTACTTAATACAAATCCTAATTTATTAGATACGTACAGGATCCAGAATTTACATCTAAAAGTTTGTTTTTATATATGCAAATCATTGGATACCGGCCGTAACTCAGAAATATATACAGGTAATTGCTACATGTGTGTGTATGTATATATGTATATGTACCTGTGTATGTATATATGTATCAAATTCACATTTTATCACAGAATGTGTGTGTATATATACACATGTGCATATGTATATGTATATATATGTATGTATATACATCTATACATACTATCTAAACATTTACCCAGGTCAGCCCATATGCCTCCCTGTCTATATATACGTGTGTTTTGCATATCCATGTGCATAAGCCTGCATATATTTTGTGCATCTGCATGCATATGTCTATATTTATCTATATACATGCATATATATGAGCAGATATACGTGTTCATATGCAGGTTTATTTTTTTCTGTGAACTTGTGAAGCATCTTATGTTACCTGAGGAGGCTCTTTTGCACTGTGCATCGCATCTGGTGTTATTACATCTTCCACATCCACCAGGGGGTAGTGTAGTATGATGCGAAAACAATTGTTGTGCTAATAAATGCTTCTAGTTACACACAATCTTCCATATTAATCTTTTAATATATCTATCTATCTATCTATCTCTCTATATATATAGACTTAAAACATAAGGTGTAATTTGAGCAAAATTTGACTGCTATTTCTACTGTGTCAAGTCATCATTAGAGCCCTTCTGTGTTAGCTTATACATACATATATGTATATACAGATATGCAAAGCAGTTGGATGCAATTTTGGTGGATGTGCATGCATGATGAGTTCTATGTGATGTACACATTGGCTGTGGGCTATCATATGTTCCCTGTTTACCAGTAAATAAGATGAGTTCACTATATTTTTAAATGTATGAAAAAAAATAACCCCACATCTAAGGCAGCCATATTATGGATGGGAGAGCAAGGGCAATAGAATATATGATGAAATATATAGCTATAGGCTAGGGAGCTGGCTATATTCATGTTGACAAGGCATAAAAATTGCTACTAACACTAAAACAGAGAAAAGCAGTCAAATTATCACAGTCTGTTAATGCAAATTTATGTCAAAAATTAATCACAATATGCCAGCAGTTATGTATGAAGATCACATCATCTCATCAGACCTCCTTCTCTGACATTCATAACCCACATGTGATATATGCTTTGCATTATTTAATGATTATTTTATCTTTAAGAAACGTTGGTTATTTAAATGTTCCATTACTTATTCCATTTGCTGAAAAATTGGTTTTTGTCCAGTTATTAACTGTCCATTATTTATTCAATGAAATTTTAATTTGTCTGTAAGAACTGTTACTTGTTTCTTTACTGCCCACAAGGAGCTAAACACAGAGGGGACAAACAAGGACAGACAAAGGGATTAAGTCGATTATATCGACCCCAGTGCGTAACTGGTTCTTAATTTATCTACTTTGAAAGGATGAAAGGCAAAGTCGACCTCGGCCGAGTTTGAACTCAGAACATAACGGCAGACGAAATAGCTATTTCTTTACTACCTACAAGGGGCTAAACACAGAGGGGACAAACAAGGACAAACAAATGGATTAAGTCGATTATATCGCCCCCAGTGTGTAACTGGTACTTATTTAATTGACCCCGAAAGTATGAAAGGCAAAGTCAACCTTGGCGGAATTTGAACTCAGAACGTAGCAGCAGACGAAATACTGCTAAGCATTTCGCCCAGTATGCTAACGTTTCTGCCATCTCGCCGCCTTCAATAAATAGTATTTATAGGAATTCATTTGCATTTATTGTCATTTGCTGATGGTTTTGTACCAGAATTCATCAATATATTTCCTTTTGTTTGCATATAGCAGGGTTCATTGATACCAATGTATTTCCTTTCTTGCTTTGGTCATTAGACTGAGGCCATAATTAGGCACCACCATGAAGAGTTTAATTAAACATTGAACCCAATACCTATTTTTTTACTTTCTAAACCAGATGCATTTTCCATCAGTCATTTTTCACCAAAGCATTAAGTTTTGGAGATGTGAAGAAATCAGCAATGGTTGTCAAGCAGTGACTGGGTAGCAACCCAAACACATACACACCTGTATATGTGATGGGCTTCTTTCAGTTTCTGCCTGCCAAATCTAATCACATGGCTTTGGTCAGCCCAAGGCTATAGTAGAAGACAGTTGCCCAAGGTGCCACACAGAGGATCTGTACCCAGAGCCTTTTGGTTGGAAGGCAAACTTTTTACCAGGCAGCCATGCAAATTTAGTTTCCTTTAAATGTTAGAATAAAGTTACATCACGTGACTTCCATATTGTATTTCAGTATCCTGCAATGGTTGAGTATTTCCATGCACACAGTCACAGATCTCCCCAACAACAAAAACAGCTTAAAGTTGCTTTCAATAAAATATATGATGAAACATATTAAAATTGTTGTTTCTTTTACAAAATATTGTTGTAAAACACAGTAAATGTCTTGGAGGAAAGTTTGTCTTCTAAGTAGGCAATGAGAAATTGGACATAACAGCCAGGCAGACTGAGAGAGACTTTACTGTGAAAGATCAGAAGCCAGTTGGAAGGGTTTCAGCAAACCCGTAGGTAAAACGGAACACTACATTATGAATTGGTGGGAGACACTCTGCACAAGAACCCAACCCCATAGATATTGAAGTGGAAATGCTCTGAAATTACATGCTACCATATTGTTTTAAAATATAAATGGGATAAATATAGTCACAGATATATTATGTTTGACAATAAAATTGGTGATGATTAGAGAAGACTTGAACATAGGTCTGTTTGATGAGGCCAGATTGCAGATAAACAGAAAACGATCTCAGACCGGGATTCCAACCAAAATATTGCAGAGCTTATTTAATTTAACAGACATTATTTTGCCTCCAAGAAAGATTGTTCGGTAATTATTATCCCAATTAAAGAACACAAAACTTTAAATGCAATTGCTCAGCCTGTTAGAAATACCAGCCAAATCACCCTCAAATCATATCTATAACATTTGGCTATCTTATAAAAATGAGGCACTATGGATAATGTAGGCCTTAGATTATGTTTGAAAAACAAGAGAAAACAAAAGGATCTGGCCATGGTTGGAACGTCTATGATCATTGATTAAATCTTTAGCATTTAAACCAGTCATGTCAGGCCCGAAAATGCTTCCTATTTTATGTTCAAACCAATCCGGTCCAGCCCATCACACCTCCCTTTCTATGTCATTTTAAAAATATACAATCACATCATCAAAATTTTGACTCTATAAGATAATGCATGATTAATTAAAAACGATGTGAATGAAACAGCATTAGATTTGAGAGAATAATTTGAGTGCCAAAGGGTTAAAGAATATCAGACAAGCGTTTCCAAAAAAAAAAAAGACTTGCTTAACAGGAATAATTTTAGAAAACTATGTTTACTTAAAAATTGACATCAAAACTGAATTATTATATTTCAGCAGGCCACATTGCTGTATAAACTAATTTAATAACACAATTAACTAATGTCAATAAAATTAACAAGAAAATTAAAATTTTGCAAACAGTTAAAAACCCTCTTTAACCATAACGTAATCCCATTAGCTGGCTTCCACTTG
>NC_043024.1:12427709-12527827 GCF_006345805.1 Octopus sinensis
CCAAATTGTTAGAAAGGATCACAAAAGTACAGCTCCCCAACTTACTGCAGAGCTTAATGACCACCTCGAGAACCCAGTTTCCACAAAAACTGTTTGCTGGGAGCTGAACAAAGTTGGATTTCACAGGAGGGCTGCAATCAGAAAACCACTCCTTTCAAAGACAAACATTGCAAAGCATTTAGAGTGGAGTAAAAACCTACAGAATTGGTCCCTAGAGCAGTGGAAGAATGTTATTTTCTTGGACTAGTCATCCTTTACCTTATTTATGACCATTGGGCGAGTATATGTGAGGAGACAGCCAAAAGAAGCATTTGACCCAGACTGTCTTCTTCCAACTGTTAAACATAGAGCAGGATCTGTGATGATCGGAGAGGGGGGGAGCTATATCTTGGAAATCTGCCGGCCCAAATGGTTTCCTTTCATGGCAGAATTAATAGTCGACTATTCAAGCATTTTATCTGATCAAATTCATCCTATGATTCCGGAACTGTTTCCAGAGGGAAACACAATCTTTCAGGATGATAATGCACCAATTCACGCAGTTAAAATTGTTACTGAATGGCATGAGGAATATTCTAGTGAAGTTGAACATCTTATCTGGTCACCACAGTCCCCTGATCTCAATATTATTGAACATTTATGGTGCATTTTAGAAAAACAAGTAAGGAGTCAATATCATCCACCATCATCACTACAAGAACTGGAAACTGTTTTAGCTGAAGAATGGACAAAAATTCCTTTGGAAACAATTCAAACTTTGTATCAGTCCATACCTTATAGGATTTAAACTGTAATTACTGCCAAAGGCGGTTGTATCCCATATTAAAATAAATTTGCTTGAAACTTTAAGGTGTTTCCATTATTTTGTCCAACCCCTGTACACACACACACACACACACACACACACACACACATATATATACACACACAGACATATATGTATCATCATTGTTTATATATTCATGTGTGTGTGTAGATATATATATATATCTACACACACACACGCACATATACATATGCTTGTCCTTATACATATTTGCCTGTAATGAAGCAGAGAGAGAGACATTCATACAAACACCTACACAGGTGTTTTCTTTTGTTGTTCTATTAGAGACAAATTTTCCAATAAAGTCGATTTTAATAGCCTTCAGTTTTACTTTGGTGAAAATAAATTTACTCACGTCTACATTTGATGGTTTTTATGTTTTAGACTTCTTCCAATGAATTCCCATCACAACAACATTGTTTGTAAGCAGAAAAACAAGTTTAGTCGTTCGCAATGTTCAAAATGGTTGTGTGGTGAGACGTTTGGTCCCCAACCAGATAGTTCTGGGTTCAGTCCCACTGTGTAGCACCTTGGGCGAGTATCTTCTACTATAACTTTGGGCCGACCAAAACCTTGTGAGTGGATTTGGTAGATGGAAACTGAAATAAGCCCGGCATATACATACATACACACACACATATATATAGGCGTAGGAGTGGCTGTGTGGTAAGTAGCTTGCTTAACAACCACATGGTTCTGGGTTCAGTCCCACTGCATGGCACCTTGGGCAAGTGTCTTCTGCTATAGCCTCGGGCCGACCAAAGCCTTGTGAGTGGATTTGGTAGACGGAAACTGAAAGAAGCCCGTCATATATATGTATATATATATATGTGTTTGTGTGTCTGTGTTTGTCCCCCCAACATCGCTTGACAACAGATGCTGGTGTGTTTATGTCCCCGTAACTTAGCGGTTCGACAAAAGAGACCGATAGAATAAGTACTAGGCTTACAAAGAATAAGTCCTGGGGTCGATTTGCTCGATTAAAGGCGATGCTCCAGCATGGCCACAGTCAAATGACTGAAACAAGTAAAAGAGTAAAGAGTATATACGTGTGTGTGTGTGTCTTTGAATTAATGTTTGAGTTCCCCACCCCACCACTTGACAACTGGTGTTGGTGTGTTTACATTCTTGTAACTTAGCAGTTTGGAAAAAGAGACCAATAGAATAAGTACCAGGCTTACAAAGAAAAAAAGAAAAAGGAAAGAAAAACAAAACATAAGTATTGGGGTTGATTTGTTTGACTAAAAATTCTTGAAAGTGGTGCTCCAGTATGGCCACAGACTAATGACTGAAACTAGTAAAAGATAAAACAATTTCAGGTCCAACTGCACACAGTGGACATCTGGTAAACAGAAACTATGCAGAAGCCTGCCGTGTGCGTTTGTGTAGAAAGAATCCCCTTGTACAGAGAGTATCGTTATTTCTATGTCTGCCATGAAAAACATGTCTAACCATTGAAAGTCCAGGGAATAAAAGTACCATAACCTCTGCTAAATGTAATGCCTAATTTTAGAATGACATTGTAGGGTAGGTGCAAGAGGCTGGATATGGTCAGTTTAAATGCTAAAGGGTTAATTGAAAACAAGTGAGGTTTGGTGATTGGAAGAAAATCTGATGGTAAAAAAATCAACATCCATATATCGAGTGTAACTGCTATAAACATGGAAAAAGCCAGCGTAAAATAATTACAATGATGATGATGATGTGTGTGTGTGTGTGTGTGTGTGTGTGCATATTTGTTTATCCACAGTGTCTAACAGTTGTAGAAAGGTTACAAAACCAGGAGGTTACAAAATCATTGATTTCTCAACATAGGATTTGACCGAGAGGTGTTGAAAGCTTTGTATAATTGTCAGATGCTGTGTGTGTAAGCTGTAAGTAAACTTCTAACTAGACTTCCAAATGCACCCATAACCTCAATTATACACCCAGTGTGAATGTCCCCTGAGTCTCAGTTTGCAAGGTAATATATACGATTTACACAAACAGCACTGATTGGTAGAGGTATCAGAGCGTGTTTTGTGATATTCGTTGCTCAGCTCAAAAATGTGCTTCAGACATGCTTATCTATTCAACAGAGACATTTCCATCCCGTTATGCTGTAGACCTGTGTAATAATAATAATGACGATGATGATGATGCCATGATGATAGTGGTGGTCACTCCCATCAATTCTGACGCATGAGTGTTTGAAGGAAAGGATTTAAAAAAAAAGATTAAAAATAGAAAAAAAACAAAAAAACAGTATCTGTTTGTGATGAATGCCTGAATGTAATTTGAGTCCAGGAATGGATTTTGCTATGAAGTCACAATGAGGACAATGAGGATTTTGATTTAGCCTGGGAATCAGACAAAAGTGTTGGTTAGCTCCAGGATAAAATTCTTTTATTGTTCTGTCTCTTCAACTCAAATTGCTTTGATGCATCAAGACACATTTTGCACCATTCAGATTGAGCTTGGCAATAACTTTACCAAAATGTTAAATCAAGCTGGAAGGGGTCTTTGTGATTGTTTCAACTTATCCTTACACCTTAGCAGCAGTCTTCCTTTACTGCAAAATTCCTCTACTTGTTGGAAATGCAAAATCATTTTTGTGCATTTGAACAACATGTCCTGCCTTTCAGCACAGGATTGTTAGCAGTATGCTTTCAGTACGGGAATTGTCAAATTTTTCTGAAATGTTTCGCCACCTGATAATGTATCCTGTCGCAAGAGACCTGATCCTGTAACCCAATCCATGTACAGATATTAAACATGACCACAACCTCAAACAAACAACTTGTGTTCTTCGCAAGTGCCACCTGATACAGAACAACAACAAAGCGATATACTCGCATCGTGTGCGTAAATAATGATGACATCATCAACTCTTTTGAAACAGCAAATTTCATACAACTTTCTTCACTCCCATCTCTGCCTCTATCTCTCTCTTTCTACTGCCATTCTATATTATGCCACTCACCACTCCTATAATTCCACCCAGTAAAGTCAGACTTCTGGAATTCTCTTTTCTGCCCACAGATTCTCAGCAGCCCATAAACATGCACATGTCAACAGCGTCATGCAAAGACAGTGATGTCAGCACCAATCACAGATGAACTCTGACCTCAGCAGGTCATGGAAACAGCTGCTTCATTGCTTACTAAACACACTGAAAGAAATCTAAAACAATTCAAGTACAGATGAGTAGTGGCGGTGGTGGGGGATGGGGTGGATGAGTGTGGCCAGGTCATGTCATGGCCTAAAGAGATGGGGGTGGGGTATAAGTATAAGCAAGAGGCTTTTGTTTCTTCTGCCTGTGTGTTGTGATACTAACCTGTGGGCAGGAGATATAAAGCTTGCACCAGGCCTGCCTTCATGCACCACCCTCAAGTGACCCATCCTATCACACAGATGCAACAACTCTCTCTCTCTCTCTCTCATGCGACCACTTCTAAGGGTACATGCTACCCGTTTAATAACCAAAGTGCTTTTTTGATTTTAAAAATATTATGTGTCATTTGGCCCGATTGGAGATTGTCTGTTTTTGTTTAGCCTTTGTTAAGTCCTGATCCAGCAGATTTGTAATCAAAGGTGTTGCAGCCATGACCATCTCCTCTTTTTATTCAGTCACAGTGTATATAACAGCACATTATTCAATGTCAGTGTTGTGGTCAGTGTGGTCAGTGTTGTAGTCAGTCAGCATTCAACAGACATAGGTATGGGCATAGCCATGCAGTTAGAAGCTGGCTTCCCAGCCACAGGATTCAGGTTGGAGTGTCACTACAGGATCCGATGTCTATCTTCTACGATAGACTTGGGCTGACCAAAGCCTTCTGAGTGTATTTAGTCTACAGAAATTGAAAGGTGCTGTCATTTATTTATATATATATATATATATATCACCGTGATCACCATGACCAACCAGGCTATCAGATGTTGCTACACATCGCTAGTCACAATGTGCTTTGCATTGTTTTAGCCTCCAAGTGATGCCATGCCACTGGCTAAGCGAGCAGGCCAACAGAAGAAAGAGTGAGAGAAAGTTGTGGTGAAAGAGTACAGCAGGGATCGCCACCACCCCCTGCCCGAGCCTCGTGGAGCTTTAGGCGTTTTCGCTCAACACTCACAACGCCTGGTCTGGGAATCGAAACCGCGATCCTACAACCACGAGTCCGCTGCCCTAGCCACTGGGCCTCCACCTATATATATATATGATAAAGGAGCATTGGTTACAGAACAAACATTAAATTGGGGTCAACGACTTTACATACAACACCACCCCACAAACATTTAATCATATATAAAAATAACCATGGTTCCCAAACACATAAAAAAATAATACATATACATAAAATCACAGAATGTAAAAATATATATGTATTCTAATAACCAAGAAAAAAGCAACAAGAATGGATTGTTAGATTAGTACAATTGTTTCATACTATAAACATTTTATTTCAAGCTGCAAATTTTACAGCAAATATAATGTCGAGTATTCATCAGCTAAATCACATATAGGTTTTCCAAATATCTTAGATAGTGTAAATATCCTTATGAAGTTATAGTAGTGAGCAATGATGTGGCTGTGATCGTTTTTGGTTAGGCATAATCTATAAGAGCAACCTTATCATTTCGGGTCCCCTGTTTCGATTGGAGCCACCAGCTGTATGAAAATTTCCTGACTCCCCACCCCTTGTCAGAAAACAGCTTCAGGAGTTGTGAAGAACGAATTTGTACGTAGTCTGTTTCTGAAAGTTATTCCATTGGACCTCTGTCTAATTCATTAAAACATTGATTTAATTTATGAACATAGAAAGAAATTATACATAAATCCCTATTTTTGTAAGCAGTTGTATCCATAAAAAATTTATTTGCAGAGAGCAGAAATTGAAAGAAGATATATGAAATGGATGCATGTGTGTGTGTGTGTGTGTTTCTGGCTAATTTGGCAGGAGTTTTGCAGTCAGCATGAGGTGGTTTGTGTTTATCTCTCGAGTTGAACTGTTGTTAATTTGTCTGTAATAGCAAAGCCTGGACAGGTTGAAATATCTCAGTTTATTACTCCTTTGCCTGCAGTAAAACAAGCCAGGAGCCCTTCTCCAGTAAGTTGAAGAAGCAATAAGAATATTTTAATAAGTTTTAGCTTCAGTTTACATTTTATATGTTACCAGACAGTGTGTTTATAGTTAATTAAGTATACTAACACAGGTGCCTCCCTCCTAACTTCCAGAAAAATTGATATTTTTAAGTGAAATTTTCAACAAATACATTTCAGATGGTGTGGATTCTGATTATATCAGAATTTGTCGGGAAAAACATTTCCGTGGCTACGGAGAAAAGTTTCGGAAATTTTACACACACACACACACATGTGTAATATATATATATATAGTGTTTGGGGGGCTGTGTGAGACAGAAAATGTGGTGTGTACGTGATGGAGAAAGAGAGAGATAACTGAAATTTTTTTAATTCACTTTTTGTAGTGAGTCAATGTATGAGTGATTGATAGAGAAAAAGAGAGAGAGAGAGAGAGAGAGAGAGAGAGAGAGAGAGAGAGGTTATGTATGTGTGTGAACGGCTTCAGTGACACACACACACACACACAAACATATGTATGTACTCTTATTGCATACATGTTCATGTGCATGTGAGAGAGAGAGAGAGAGAGAGAGAGAGAGAGAGAGAGAGAGAAGGTATGTCTTTTGTTTTTGCTTGTTGTAAAACCATACATACAAACAACAAGCAAAAACAGAAAACATAGCTTCTCTCTCTCAATCTTAATCATATGCACACACACCATTGCTCTCTCTGTCTCTTCACACACACTGACAAAACTTCACATACACACCACACTTTCTGTCTCGCACACACACACACACACACACACACACACACACATCAATCTCTCTGCTTCATGCTGACTTCAAAAGATAGCCCCTCTTCTAATTTGTGTGAGAAACTGTAACTAAAAATTAAGATTGTTAACCCCACAAAGAGGTGAAAGAAGAGAGACAGCATAGCGAAAGTTTTGGCTGACTATTATCCTGTACTCCTGTGAAATGGTATAAGCCGGCTGTGTGAGCAACTGGTTGTTTTAATGGTGGAACAAACAGGAATTCCATTAGAAAAAGTTTTAATCAATTTTCTCGGTAAGTATAGGGGCTAGGAAAAAATACAAACTGCATTCCAATCAATGCACCCGTCTCCACACGTGTGCTATTTTTCACATGAATCCACCCAGCCGTTTGGCTGTGAACCTCAAGACAAGAAAGAATACAACGATTGCCCATGTCCAATTTTGGTGGCACGTAAAAAGCAACCCACTACACTCTCGGAGTGGTTGGTGTTAGGAAGGGCATCCAGCTGTAGAAATACTGCCAGATCAGACTGGAGACTGGCGCAGCCTCCTGGCTTCCTAGACCCCGGTCGAACCTTCCAACCCATGCTAGCAGGGAAAACAGACGTTAAACAATGATATATATATATATAGTTGGAATTTACAAAAAACAAAAGACGAAGACGGGTGTGTAAACATCAAAGAGGTGAATTAGTTTAATGCTTGGGAAGGTGAGAAAGTCTTTTATGTTTGGAGCTAACGATCTTCAACAGAAAGGAACACAAGAAAAACAGAGAGAATAAAAAAAAGAAAAGCTTTAATAGCTTGCGGTCAATCACACATACACACGTGTTTGTGTGTGTGTGTGTGTGTGTGTTTGTCTTTGTTCAGTGTTTCTCCCTCCAACATTGTTTGACAACCAGTGTGGTTGTGCTTATGTCTCTGTAACTTAGCAGTTTGGCAAAAGAAACTAATAGAATAGAATAGAATAAGCACCAAGCTCATACAGAAAATAAGTCCTGGGGTCTGATTCATTCAACTAAAAATTCTTCAAGGTGGTGCCCCAGCATGGCCACAGTTTAATGATTGAAACAAGTAAAAGATAAATATAGGATGACAATGTTCCACTCAGGACAATTTGGTATTTGACACTGTGTACCTAGGATTACATTTTCTAATGTATCTTTCCTTATTTTTATAAAAAGCAGTGAATTGGGAGAATAGTCAGAGTGGTGGAGATTCTGTTTCAAGGTTTTTGGTCCAAACCTCTGTATTTTAAGATCCATCAGGATGAAGTCAGATTTGCCCTTCATCCTTTTGAGATCAACAGAAGAAATACCAAACCAGGATGCTGCTGGATTTGTGGAACCCTTGGAACTTGTCCAAGCTCTTTACATTTGGATAATAATATCTGCAAGAACCCAGGTGCCAAGCCATGGAATTGGTCCTAATGAAGCAGCCTTTCCTTTGGCCAACATCAGGGGCCTGCATAAACAAGTGTAGATATATGGCCAGCCTTGACTGATAGAAACTTCTCTATAGCATTTAGAGGTAATTGGCTGCAATTTTTAGCATGTTGAGTGATCAAACAGAGTAGGGGTTTCTAAAAGAGCTAGTAATGCCTCCTTGTGGATCTGTGAACCGACAAGGGAACAACAAATATCAATAGGGTACTTTGGTGATGAAGGGCACAAATTGTTTAGGGGAGTCATGGTTTTCTTTAGAAATAAATTATTTAAATCCGATGCAATAATTATTTTTTAAACAGTTTCAAAAAAATAAAGAAATAAAAATCTTTTGTTGGAATTAAAATATGAGTTGGGCATTGAATACAAATATGTCTGCTTGGGTGCAACAAAATTGTGGTAAGAACTTTCCTTCCCAACCAAATGGTTTCAGGTTCAGTCTCCCTGTGTGGATCCTTGGGCAAAGCATTTTCTACTATAGCCTCAGGTTAACCAAAGTCTTGTGAATGAATTCAGTAAATGGAAACTGAAAAAAGCCTATCACACGTGTGTGTGTGTGCATGTATGTGTGTGTGTGTGTGTGTGTGCGTGTGTGTATGTGCATGTGTGTGTCTGTGTGTAGGACACTCCTCCACTTCTTGACAACTGGTGCTGATTAGTTTCTGTCCTCATAACTTAGCAGTGCAGCAAAAGAGACTGACAGAATGAGTAGGAAACTTTAAAACAAAAATAAATAAATGCTGGGGTTGACTTGCTTAATTCAAGCCCCAGCATGGCTGCAATCCAATGACTGCTGCAATGTAGAAGATAAGTTGGCGCACTTTCTTTATTAATTTCTTTAAACATTTAAGACAGGAGGGGGGGATGCACACAAATGTCTAAAAAGGAGCCCATAGTAATATAGAAGAAGAATCATTGAACACAGCTTTTGTTGGGTTCAAACAGATTCCATTGTTTCTTTTGTCAGAGTGGTTTTTGCAAAATTAAAGGCGAGAGTAGGCGAATGGGTGATCGAGTGTGAAGTAAGAGAGTGCTGAAGTCGAAGACTGCTGACCCAGAGCTTCCCTTGTTGAGCCCAGTTCTTGCTTATTTCGAGCACAACATTATCCCACTTCTACTCATAAGTAACCGGAGAAGGTTATCACTAACATAGTTTTTCTAAAGCAACCCACCCTAATTCCTAACTATTACTGCACAGTCCATATAATACAATATTTACTACCACACCCTGAACTAATTTTTACTGTGAGAGAGAGAGAGAGAGAGAGAGAGAGAAAGAGAGAGAGGGAGAAAGAGAGATGGACAGTGGCAGCGTTGGCGTTTCAGAAATATGTATGTATGCATTGTGTGTGTGTGTATATATATATATATATATATATATATATATATATACACACATACACATATAGGGTGTCCCAGAAGTCGCACACCATTCTGATTTTCGTTAAAAATAATTAACGCAATTTATTTAATTGCATTTTTTTCTGCTTGTTTTATTACAGAGGTTGCTCAATTTGAGGATTTGTTATGATTAATTTTGATAAAGCATTTTTGAAATCAATAAAGGTGTATTCTTTTAAAAAACCAGGATGGTGACTTCTGGGACACAATATATCATCCTATATATATATCATCATCATCATCATCATCGTTTAACGTCCGTTCTCCATGCTAGCATGGGTTGGACAGTTCAACTGGGGTCTGGGAAGCCAGGAGGCTGCGCCAGGCCCAGTCTGTTCTGGCAGTGTTTCTACAGCTGGATGCCCTTCCTAACGCCAACCACTCCGTGAGTGTAGTGGGTGCTTTTTATGTGCCACCTGCACAGGTTCCAGATGAGGCTGGCAAACGGCCACGATCGGATGGTGCTTTTTACGTGCCACCGGCACTGGAGCCAGACAATATATATATAATATATATATATATATAATTTATATCTTTTATTGTTTATCTGTTTCAGCCATTAGACTGCAGCCATGCTGGAGCACTGCCATGAAGAAATTTATTCAAATGAATTGACATCAGTACTTTTATGTTTTAAGTCTGGTACTTACTCTATCAGTTTTTTGTTGAACTGCTAAGTTGTGGGGATGTAAACACACCAACACTGGCTGTCAAGCGGTGGTGGGGATGGGTGAGGGTGCAAACAAAGACACCCAGAGATATTCTTTAATCTTGTTTCTTGTTTCAGTCATTATGGGAATGTCCCTTGTAGTGTTGTGTCTGCTGAGCACATTCACCATTTGTGGCAATCGGGTATCAATCACCCGGGGTGGAGCATGTTGAGTGCATTCTAAATGATTAATATGGGAGACAGACTGTAATGGAAGCTTTATTTAGGACAACAAACACTTTGGCCCCCTATTGGGTTGGGACCGATATAAGGGAATCCATTACATCACCACCCTCCCACTCGGGAGCAGTGCAGAAGGAAGCTGAAACGGTCTTTGTCCTAAACAACATTTCTAGTACACTCAGTCTTCTGTATTAATCATTTAGAATGAATGAATGAATGAATCTATCTATCTTTCTATCTATCTATCTTTCTATCTCTCACCAAAATAAAAAAAAAACAAAGGTAAAAAAGAGACCCACTTACTGTAATGCATTTTCTTTTTGCATGACATTATTGTCCAAGGTTCCCGTCGTCTTTTCCATAGGCTTTTCTATCCACGGACAAACCTAATCTATTTTCCCTTTTTACATTGACATTTCTGTGATGCACAATCCCTATTGATCGGATCCACTTTTTTTTTCTCATGATCCCTTTTGATTGGAATTCACCACCCCCACCTTTTTCCCCCCTTCCCGAAAAGAAAAGCTCTACTTTGTATTTTGTCCTTTCTGTGTTCAGCCCTGCATGGCCAATAAAGAAATCTATCTGTCTGCCTGTCTAATCTATCTATCTATCTACCTACCTACCTACCTGCATACTCATGCCACAGCACACCAGACACCTGTCTGCATCCTGCCACTTGACTCCATAACTGCACTACAGGACACCACAGCATAATCAGACAACACTACATCATGCTACACCAAAACACAACACTACACAAGAACCCTGGTCCACAACACTGTACAAGACAAAATGCAGAAGCCTCTATCTAGTTAAACAATTGCTAGAAATAGGAACCAAACGCCCATTGCATTAGAATCTACTGTGTTAAACAAAAGACACATTAGATAATGTAGTCCTAGATCTATAAGTAAGACTGGATACTAGGTCATCTTTGATCATGGGCCTATTCCAACAGGGTTGACCTGGAGCTAAACATCAACACTATGCACACACACACACACACACACACATGCCTATACATACAAAAATTTGAGAGCTCTGCTCTTGAATATCAACAGAAACACCATCTACATCTCGATGATAAAGATCTCATCAATATATAATTTATATTTGATTTCTGTAGGTTTCAGCCATGAACATTCAGTTGCTCATTGAATTAACAGGGAAGTGGCTGAGTATCTCTCAAGCAGATTCAATGTGACAGTGGGATAAAGCTTCACCTTTAAATGACAAGAATCCTCTACCACAATGGACTTTGGTTCAGTTTACAACAGACCGGTTTCACTCGCAAGCTGGCTTAGCCCATGTCTTACCCAAGTCTATTCCTGAGTCTATACCCAAGTCTTAACCAAGATGCCATTCATTGGAATCTGACCTGAGACCTCATCACTGTGAAACGAAGCTCTTAACTATTCAGCCATGCTGCAGTGATACATCAAGACATACATACACACACAAATACACACACTTGTGTGTGTGTATATATATATATCATGCATACATGCCACATACTTCCCTGTAAGTAGAACTCATGAACACACGTGCACACATTTGCAATAAGCAAACACAAGAAATTGATGAGTAAACAAAAGGTTAATTAGCTAAATTAATGTAAATAGTAATTACACCTAATTATGCATGCATTCAGCATATATAGTATACATTACTTAATTATAAAAACTATACATTCAGTCAAGAAAAGCATTCTGAGTTCACTTGTCACCAAACCTTCAAGTCTAAAGTTAAAGCTAAATTTACACATGTATATGATGTCTGAGACATACATAACCCCTAAAGAAACCTTAAAGAACAACTAACACCAAAACAGAATCTTTTCATCTCACTCCCCAGTTATTAAAAATCCAGTCAACAACATTAGCAGAAGAATCTCTAATCTCTTTCCTAAGAGAGGTCTTCAATAAAGCAACTCCATATTAGGAGTGTTCTGTAGCAAATAGTTCCAAAGACAAAATTAAACATATACAATATACACACCCAATTCTACCAATACTTAACTATAAAGATCAATATAGCTAAATATCTTTTTGGTGCTAGTAAATAAACACTTCCCTACAGATCACTATTATGGGAAAATTTTGAACAGAAGCTGCTTGAAGGTGCATTACTGTTCAACTACCAACAAGAAAAACATCATAACACACAAACCACCAAGACCAACAGAAACAAGATGCAGTATTTAAATATACTGAAGCATGCCCATTCAAACAATCTTGCAATGTCAAGGCATAAATATACAAAATTGAAATTACCTCCATTAACCCAAGAGATCAGTTGGTTGTAAATATTACATAGGAATGGTACAGGGCAAACTCAAACAGTGGTACACCAGCAACACTGCTTCCTTTAGGCATATTGATTGATACAACAAAAACCACAGCCTTGACTAATTAATTCTTGTAGCTGAAAGAGACCAAGATCAGCTATAAAAATAAAAGAAAACACAAGACCAAACATGGATGGCACAAGATGTCATTCATGCACAATGGAATGGAACATTATACCAAACAGCATTAAAAATTCAATAAAATATTCTAAATACAAGATCAAAGTTTTTCTGCAAGTGTTAAAACTTGAACAAGTTTCTGTAAAAATTTTGGAAGCTCATTTCAACATTGGATTAAAAAAAAAAATAGGCAGAACAACCAAGCTCATTGGTTTCAGCTGACATTTTCAAGCAGCCATGCTCTTTACTGATTCTTAGATCATAAAGGCTCACATCAGGCCTTAAACACCAGCCTGGACCAGCATCTTGACCAGTCCCCAAGGACAAATAATTGATTGTAAGACTATATCTCTTTCTTTATAAATGTCCTGAAAACTCCTTACAGCCTTGGTTTTGTTATCTGTTTTTGTCCAATATATATATATATATATATATATATATATATATATCGAGTTACATTTGTTTGTAAAGATGTACTTCTTGATTTCCAAGCGCTTTATAAAGCCTTCATATTTCAGGCGCAAAGGCCATCTTCAGAATGAAAAAAATAGCCTGGGAAATGTCCAATGGGTTAACAGAACCTACATAACTGGACATTTCCAAGACTGTTTACCTTTTGAAAATGGGACTTTGCACCTGAAATATAAAGGTTTTATAAAACATTCTGCATCGTCAGAAGCTTTTTATTTTCTCTGTTTTTACCATCGTCAGTTTTACAATCCTTTGAGTGAACTGCAACACCCTTATTTGATGTGTGTGTGTGTGTGTGTGTGAACGCATGTGATGAAGGGGTCAGGATGTTGCACTCCCGATTGCCAGGTCGTGGCTTTGATTCCCAGACCAGGAGGCGCACTGTGTTCGTGAGCAAAGCACTTCATTTTACATCGCCCCAGTCCCCCTTTTGATCAGGGAAGAGTGTTGGCTTGCTCACCTACCCAGTGGGGTGGCATCATTCTAAAACGATGCAAAGTTCATTACGACTAGCAATGTGTAACAACATCTAATGATCTACTCAGTCATGTGATATATATATATACGTATATATATATATATATATATATATATATATAGACACACACACACACACACACACACAGAGGGTGATTCAAAAGTTGCCATACATAAGAATAATTTACTTTTTTATAAGAAGTTTTTATTTAACTGATTCTTATAAAAAAATAAAATTTTCCAATATATGGTGACTTTTGAATCACCCTGTATACATACATACATACATACATACATACATACATATATATATATATATATATATATATATATATACATACACACACATACACATGCATACATATTCACACAAGGTGCCACACAATTGGATTTTTTTCAGCTGGTTGCCCATGCTGTCACCAAAACTCACATGTCTGACCCATGGGAGCATGGAAAAGTGGACATTAAATAGTGATGAAGATATTTGTATATATGTATGTGTGTGTGTGTGTATATATGACTTAAACCCCATCTGCTCATAGTAAGAAAGTCTGATATGTTCCCCTTCAGGAATATAAATGCAAAATGCTCCATGAGCATTTAATGATAAGCAAAAATATTAATTCAGCAATTATCTACATGATTAATATCGAACAGAATTAAACAGGATGTGTGAGTGTAAGCATGGAGAAATTTGTTTAGAGTTGCCATGACAAAATTCTGTTTCTGTCATCGAGAATCTTTACTGGTTTTGTCAGCACTTATCAGGTATACATAAATAAAGAAATGTATTAAAGTAAATAAGTAGATATCAATATGTACATATATAATATTTTCAAGGGAAAAAGATAAATACAAGAGACAAGACCTGAGGGGAGAGAGAGAGAGGGGAGGGGCAAGAAGAAGAAATGGAAGAGAAATAGTGAATGCCCTTAAAATGTCAATTATATTTACCGTGTCTTTAGAATACATGTAATATTCAAATGTGTTATGTGTTGCCTTGGCTGGTACCATCACTTTAAGTGGTATCAGAAGGATTTAGGGAGATCAGCAGTTCTCAATGACAGCTCTTGGGGCCCGCATGCATCCCTCAGCCATCCTTCCAGCAGCCCCCCCCCCCACTCACCACCAGTGGTCTTCTCTCTATAAGTTTGATAAATTTTTCCTTAATTGACATGTGTTTAACTTTGTTTGGTGCAGGTCCCTAAAAAAATCCAGGTTTTGGATCAGGCCTGGACATTAAAAAAGTTGAGAACCAGTGTCAGAGATCTTTGGATTTCAGCCCTTTTTTCAATCCACAACACACAGAATATGACACTGAAATGTGTAGGAGCTTGAACATGTATTTGGAGGGATAAAGAGAAGAAGAGGAGAGACGAGAGAGAGAAAGTCATTGAAGAGGTCACAGAATGTTTGATGAAAGAATCTATCACATATAAACTAACAAAGCTAAAGTGAAGCTCAAATAAATGGTGTTTAATCAGCAAAAGATGACCATCCCCAAATATAACAACATCTTTTCTTTTTTTCTGGTCCCAACTCACGATTTTACATCAGGAATCTTGCAAAATAAACAGACACAGAAAAAAAAGTAGAATTATAATTGATTTAAACAGAGAGACATTCACACTTTCAAGTTTTAGCAATTAAGGCTGCATTAAAAGAATATCATATTCAATATATGGATAAAGGGAATTGAATTTAATGTGAAAATGCAATTTGAAATATTAAACTCAACATAATTTTTACATCCACCATTCCTGAGTTTGTATATACCAGACAAGACTTATTACGGAAGCATTATTTGCTAGATGCCCTCCCTAAAATCTTATTTTCAAGTGACATTATTTATTTTACTAGTCAAACCACTTAGCTGCAGGACAGGAACAAACACAGTTGCTCCCTAAGTGGTGACACCACAAAGACGAAATCAAAGAGAAAAATTACATTGGTTTAGTGAAGGTAATTTTAACAGACATTATGCAAACGACCAATCTTCTTTCTGACAAACTGCCAAAAATAAAGACCTGAAGGTTAACAGCGGCTACAGACATTTAAATGGAGAATCATGGAAAAATCTATGGCATATGTAAATGGATGAAAGTGATGCAAGCTATGCAGAGCTGAAGGATTGCACATTCCTTTCAGATGCAAGGATTCCATCACACTACTAAATTCCAGATCTAAAATTTTCAGCAAATGCAAGCACATAGACAAATTTCTTTTGTTCAACTTGAGGTCATCCTCTATGGATTAAGCAGCTGTCTTGCAGACTTTGACACCCTTACTGCTGGATTATTTGACACCAGCTAGATTAAGGATTTGTCCATAGAAATTATGATCTCTATAGACAAAGGGGACCTGGTTTTCTTGCTTTTCTTTCTCTATTTTTATTCACTCTTTGTTGTTCTATTTTTTGCACCAGTCTTCTTGTTTTGTCTTGTGCTTTCTCCTGGACCAGAAACCCTGGTTTTCAAATAAGACTAACCATGAGCACAGAGCCTGAAAAATTGCTTGAACACACAAGGTGCATTATATTAATCTGCTGAATTATCCTGTCTCCATGGCATGTAACTATTAGCAGCTCTTATTTAAACACTGTATACATGAAATGATATTTATCTCTCACTGAATGAAGTACTTTTATCTTGATCCTACTTATAATGGGGCAATAAACTATATATATATATATATATATACCCACTCATACAAGCACATATATATATACACATATGCACGTACATGTTTGTGCATGCATATATATGTTATATCTGCATGTATATGCACACACACGCACACAAACACACACACACACACACACTCTCTGTCTCACAATGTAAAGGTAAAATTGTTGATTAGAATCGAAGTCATGAACAACAAACATTGAGATATTTGATCAATGAACCAACAATGACAGGTGATGAAAAACGGGGGTTGGCCAAAAGTCAGCTGACAGGGAATCAAAACCATTCGATTCCAATATTTACTTAGTTTTAACAACTGAATAAATTTAATAAAAGCATCCAAATATGAAACATCATGAAAATTCTTCAAACTGAAGTCCTTCTTGAGTGACACATTTTCCCATTCGAGTGAATATAGAATTACAGATAGTATTTAAGGAATTTTGATTTACTGTCGGGTGACTTTTGGCCAACCCTGTATATTGATTGTGTGTGTGTGTGTGTGTGTCAGTTGAGGGCAGCATGGTTAATAAATTTGCTTTATACTCTTGAGATCCTGGGCTCAGTTACAATATGTGGCTACATGCATAAGATCTGGTCATCAAATCTAAGTAGAGACTTCAAACATGAAATCTTCAAAGTCACAGTCAAACCAATTCTACAATATGGCTCAGAAACCTGGACGTTATCAAAGAAGCTTGAGAGGCGGTTGGATGGAACCTACACTCGCCTCCTTATGAGAGCTCAAAATCTCTCGTGGAAGCGCCATCCAACCAAAAAGCAAATATATGGGAAACTACCACCTGTGTCATCTCTTGTGAAAGGTAGGAGAGTCCAGTTTGCTGGACATTGTTGTAGAGCTGAAAACAAGGTAATTTCTACTCTTCTCCTCTGGAAGCCATCTGCTCGTGATACCAGAGGCCGCACACTCTCCTACCCTGATATAATCTCCAGGGATACAGGCATCTAGCAACAGGACCTCCGTAATGCCATGATGGACAGTGAAGTCTGGCGTAGCATGGTAAATTCCATTGTCTCGACCATGGTTGAACAATGATGATGATGATGATGTGGCTTCTTGGGCAATGGTCTTTTAGTTTGTCCTGTGCGTTGTGATTGAAATTTGATAAACAGAAACTTGGTGAAAGCCTGTCACATTGACTGGATCTGGAACTGAATGATCCAGCTATGTTGCACATTGTCTCAAGCTAATCTTACTTGAGGACTATGCTAAGTGTATAAGTCATTCCGATTGACTGGTATCCAATGACTCACTGATTCCCCTCAGCCTCTCGCCCATAGGCACACTGCTTCTTCTCTCTGCCTGTTCTATCACTACATTAATGGCCCCGACTCCTCAGAACTGGCTGAGTTACTACCACCTCCATTCAGGCATTCAAGTGCTGTGCTCACCCCTTCCATACCACACACACAGTCCTTTCTTCCCAAAACGTTGGCATTTTGGAATTCCCTCCATGTTAATGTCTTTTCTGCAGGTGCTGACTTACAAACGTTTGGGAGGAACCTTAATGGGGCATGCCCCTTCTTCAAACTCAGCAAGTAATAAAAAAAACAAAAACAACAACAAAAAGAAACTGGAATACTCAGCCAGTAGTTCAGCTGAAGAGACAAATGGTGGATGGTCATTGTTAAAAGAAAGAAACACCCATTTTCTTATTTCTTTACTACCCACAAGGGGCTAAACACCGAGATGACAAACAAGGACAGACAAACGGATTAAGTCGATTATATCGACCCCAGTGCATAACTGGTACTTATTTAATCGACCCTGAAAGGATGAAAGGCAAAGTCGACCTCGGTGGAATTTGAACTCAGAGAACGTAGCGGCAGATGAAATACCGCTAAGCATTTCGCTCGGCGAGCTACTATTTCTACCATTTTCTTGTGTATATAAATGTCATCATCATCGTTTAATGTACTTTGTTCAATGCCAGCATGGGTTCGAAGCCAGAGAATTGTGCCAAGTTCCAGAGTTTATTTGGCCTGATTTATACACCTGGACACCCGGACTAAATGACAATCGCTTCACAAAGGGTATTGAATGCTTCTTTTTCAGACAACAGCATTGGTGAGGTCATCGAGTACTCTCAAGACAAATTCTCTCAACTTGGAGGGGGCAGAGTGCTGAGTGATGTGAAACTAGGATAGAGGGGTAGGAGCAAGGGTCTTGCTGAAGGGGTGAATATATAGCTTCCCCATCTAGAGAGAGATGAAATCAAGGTACAAGGGGAATGTGTAAGGAAGGGAGAATAGAGATAGAGGAACAGAAAAAGAGGGTGGGTGAATATGAAGGGGGATGGGGGTTGATGTGGATGCATTAAATATCAATTTGGGGGAGGGGAAGTGATGGAAATATGAGTGAGTCAAGGAGGAGGAAGAAGAAGAGATACAATATGAAGTGTAGTGGGTGGATGGGTACAATACCTGGGTGGGTTGCAGTTAGGAGAGAGATGAAGAGATAAGTGTTAGAAGATGAGTCGCGCGTGTGTGTGTGTGTGGGGGGGGGGTCTTGACAGCCATCATAGTTTCCTCTCTTGCACATCCAATGTCTCTTACACTCAATTTCTTCTCTCCACACATTTGTAAAGATTTTTTTACTTGTTTTAGTCATTAGATTGTGGCCATGCTGGGGCACTACATTGAAGAGTAGTTTTCAGTCAAATGAATCAACCTCAGTACTTTATTCTTTTAAAGCCTGGTACTTATTCTGTCAGTCTCTTTTGCGAAACTGCTAAGTCACAGAGATGTAAACAAACCAACAGCAGTTGTTGAACGTTGGTGGGGGATAAACACAGACACATGCAATGGGCTTCTTTCAGTTGCCATCAACGAAATCCATTCACAAGGCTTTGGTTGGCCCAAGGCTATAGTGGAAGACACTTGCCCAATATGCCATGCAGTGGGACTGAACCTGGAACCAGGCAGTTGGGAAGCAAGATTCTTACCACACAGCCATGCATACACCTCTTCAATTTTCTTAGATTTTCAAATGTTTTTTATATGCATATATTTTTTATTTCACTTGATATTTTTGAGTGTATATTCACTTAATGTGGAGGCGCGTGGCTTAGTGGTTAGGGTGTCAGCATCATGATCGTAAGATTGTGGTTTCAATTCCTGGACCAGTGTTCAACTGGTACTTATTTCATCAATCCCTAAAAGATGAAAGGTAAAGTCAACCTCAGCAGAATTTGAACTCAGAACGTAGCAATGGGCGAAATTCCACTAAGCATTTCACCTAGCATGCTAACGATTTCACCAGCTTGCCACTTTAATAATAATAATCCTTTCTGTTATAGGTACAAGGCCTGAAATTTTGAGGGAGAGAACTAGTCAATTACATCGACCCCAGGATTTCACCGGTACTTAATTTATCAGTCCTGAAAGGAGGTAAGACAAAGTTGACCTCGGCGGAATTTGAACTCAGAATGTAGTGGCTAAGCATTTTGCCTGGCATGCTAACAACCCTGCCAGCTCACCACTTTAATAATAATAATAATAATAATAATAATAATATAATAATAATAAAATAGCAACATGATATGAATTAGCATATATTGTGTTTAGCATGGTTCATTTGTTTTTAGGATTTTTTTTATTTCATAACCCCCCACTCCCCACCTTCCATTCTCGCAAACGTGTTATGTGGCGTCTTGTTATGTAGTATCTTGTCCCAACATGTTCTCATCCTGTTTGATCACATTTATGCATACAACCCACCCCCACCACACGTGTCTAACTCCACCCTCTTTACCAGCTGTCCTTAGAATAAAAAAGTGTTTTACCCGCCCCCCCCCCACGTCTTTTATCAATGTCTCTATCTCCCACAATGTATTGATTGGTTCTTACAGGAATGAATAAGAGCCATAAAGTAAGCATGAGAAAAGAAAGAAAGAAAGAGACAGATGGACTTCATTGATTGGTCAACAGATGTTTAAAAAAAATAAAATAAAATAAGATAAGATAAAAAAATATATATGAGACAAAGTCAATAAATATGTGTTGTATTGATTGGTTTCCGAAAAGAATAAAAGGAAGATATAAAGAAAAAAATATGTAAGCATCACTGAACGGTTTGTGAGAGAGAGAGTGAGTGAGAGAGAGAGGGAGGGAGAGAGAGGAAGAGAGAGAGAGAGTGAGAGAGAGAGGGAGAGAGAAAGAGAGGGAGGGAGAGAGAGTGAGTGAGAGAGAGAGTGAGAGAGAGTGAGAGTGAGAGAGAGAGAAAGAGAGAGAGAGAGTGCATGTGTTTGGACATGTATGCATCTGCACTAAAATGTGTACATATTTAGGATAATAATAATTGTTGTAATAATGATAATTGTTTACAATTTTGGGGGGAGGGTAAGTTGAACAGATTGACCCCCCAGTAATCACTGGTACTTATTTCATTGATCCATAAGGATGAAAAGCAAGACAGCCTTTGGTGGTATTTGAACTCTGAGTGTAAAATGCCAAAGGAAAGGCCACCTACCACCATTCCGTCTGATGCGTTAACAGTTTTGTCAGCCAGTAATGACAATGATTTCTTATATTCATCCCTGGGGCACCAATTAGGGGTGGGGCATTACAAGAACAGCTTACAGTTTGTATAATGGCTTACATAATAAAATAGGAAAGTGAAGGGAAGGAGATACGTGATAAAAAAAAAAAGGATACCAAATATTTGAATGCAAAGATGGTGCAGTCGTCCAATTACAGAAAAGGTTCAGATTAGAGACAGTTGAGGAACCCAACAAATTCAGGATTTTCCTGGCTACCAAAAGGCACAAACCTTCACTTAACTATTCTGCTCTAATCTACAGGCTTCAGAGTAGTTCGATATACCCTAACTTCTTCAGCCTCCTTTTGACAAATTTGCCAAAGAGAGAGAGAGAGAGAGAGAGAGAGAGAGGGAGAGAGAGAGAGGGAGAGAGTGAGTACTTCCCCCCCACTTGCTTCCCTTTCCAAAGTAGGTTTCTATCTTCCATCCTTTCTACCCTGACCCCAGCACCACTCCTCCTGCCACTAAACACACCAACACCACCTTACCCACCCTGTGGAATCTCATGCTTATTTACTAACATCTTTTTGAATTAATCATGCATTATTTCATAGCTTCAAGATTTCTATAATGTAATTGTTTATTTTTAGAATGACCTTGTAGGTCATTCTAAATGTGCCCGTGATGAACCCAGCCCATAGCCAAATTTCTTCTATATACAACAAGAGCAGTTCCGCAAGCAACCCATAGACATTGCAAAAGTGCATGCGATGTGTTTCCGTTGCTCTGCAGGCATTTTAGACCATTCCACTTGGCAGCACTTTCCTATCTACAGAGTTTATCTTGAACTTGTAGTGTTCCTTGGGAGCTCTGCCAGGCCAAAGACTTCTGCTGACTATCCATTGGGGTACCTGCACCGAAAGTCCCTCAAAACAGACCAGCTAGGTCCCTAACAACATCATCACACTTTTCCACTAGCCTTCGGCATACTGTTAAAGTGCCCTGCATTGTGGTGTGATGAGGTGTGGTGTGGGGTGGTGGTGTGCATGGTGTGGTGATGTTGGGGTGTGGGGGAGGCGAGAATGGGGGAAGCAAGGGTGGGTTGGGATGGGATGTATAAGGATGGTGGGGTTGGAATGTGTAGGGGTGGGGTAACAAGGGAAGGGGTGACGATGAAGGGAGAAGGTGGATAGGAGGAAGTAGGTGTGAGAGGAAGGGAGGAGAGAAGAGGAGGGTTTGAAGAAGAGAGGAAGAGAGTTGAGCCCATATGACACAAAGGAGCGTAGAGAGAAGATTAATCCCTGCTCATGGTGAAGACGGGAGTCTGGATGGCTCCTGTGCAAGGACAATCCAAAAACAGACAGGTGTTGTAAAGAGTGACCGGTAGAGTGGAAATATGATTTGTAGAATAATACATTAAAACCCATATATACCCATAAAAACATGAAGCCCTAAAGCTTAATTTAATTTAGATTAAACGTTATGGGGTAAGCTTCCACAATCTAGAAGAGAAGGACAGTATGCAACTGTTAGCTACAGGTGTCAACTACCTTTTGGACATTTCGTATGCTCAGTCAGATGCTTCCAGGCGAGTTCATGTCCAAACACAACCAGGGGTATAAAAAGGGGTTTTAAGGAATTTTTTAAATGAGCATCAGTGGATTAGTTGAATCCATGTATTGTGACTTTTTATCTCATCATCATCATTTAACATCTGTTGTCCATGCTGGCATGGGTTGGATGGTTCGACAAGAGTGGTCAAGTTGGAGGGATTTACCTGACTCCTGTCTGATTTGGCATGGTTTCTAGGGCTGGATGCCCTTCCTAACATGCCAACCACTTTACAGAGTGTGCTGGATGCTTTTATGTGGCTCCACGTGAACACAGAGGTACTTTTATGCGGCATCGCCATGAGTGCTTTATACCACCAAAGAGACCAATCAACCTATAACGATTGCTTAGAAACTTCCTGCATCTAGTTTATTATTATCATCAGAAACACTTATTGCTTACAAGTTTTTGATAAAGTCACTAATTAATTAACCTATATTTTATATGGATATGGAAAGTCTACTGTTTATTTAACTTTAAAATCACTCTGCAAATGGCCTGTGGGCAAAGTTTTCTCGAAACTTGCATGTTAGCAACTATTTTCTGTTAAGGAAAGAAAAAAAAATGTGCACACACAAGTTTTTAAAGATGAAATCAAATTTTTAGGTATTAAAGAAATTTGTGTGGCAGTTCCTCTCTCTCTCTGGTTCCCCTCCCACCTATTTTTAGTGTGATAAAACATCAACTAATTTCTGTGACAGTTCTTCACACATGTACTTTGCAAAAAAAACAACAAAAAAACAAAAACAAACAAACAAAATTTGCACACACTGCACATTTCAATGCACACTCTCAAATGAAATAAGTACGGCTTAGGGTAAGTGATGGGGGCTGGAGTGAAAATATTGAAAATCAGCAGGAAAAGGAACCATTATTTATACAATGGTAAGGGGGCCTAGTGAAAAGAAGTGAACTTTAGAAGGAACCGAATGAAAAAAAAATGTAATAAATGTTTTGGCAGTCAGCCTTTTTCTGTATTTGTTGTAATATATATGTGGAACTAAAGTTGGATAAATTATTTAAATTGCATAAGGACTTTATAATGGCTGTGCCTGCTATATATATATGTATATATATATATATGTATATATATAGAGATGTATATAAGGGAGAAAGTGATCTGAAAAATATATACTTATATCCATAGAAATACTTACATATACATACACAAACCTTTATTTTAAACCTATTTAATTCTAAAACAAACATTTCATTTTAGTAAATTGTCTTTTAGTAGAATATTGGTGAAATAATATGAAAAAAAAAACCAAAACAAAACAATAAAACGAAACTACACAAAAAAATGAAAGAAAATGGAAAGAAAACATAAACACAAACAACATACAAAAAGTAATAAAATCTAAAAAGCAGAAAATAAAAAAAAGACAGTATTTTTATGTAAAAAAGAAATTGCATGAGAATGGAGTAAGATTTGTTTCTTCTCAGAGCATGTGACGAAAGGGTAGAAAGAGTAGAAAGGGTGGGTGTCCTAGTTTTAATCTGCAATTTCTTCAATTTCATTCCTGTGGAGGAGCCATTCCATTCCTCCCTCTCCCCAGTTTCCCCCCCCACCTATTTTTAGTGGGATAAAACATACACAAAAGAAGCAATCAAAAGTACAAATTGGTGGGAAGCGGGGAAAGCTGATGAAATCAGCCCCTAATGTCTGACTGGTATTTACTTTAGAGCCAATGAAGTATGGTCATACCTATTTCTTTACTACCCACAAGGGGCTAAACACAGAAGGGACAAACAAGGATAGACAAACAGATTAAGTAGATTACACTGACCCCAGTGCGTAACTAGTACTTAATTTATCGACCCTGAAAGGATGAAAGGCAAAGTTGACCTCGGCGGAATTTGAACTCAGAATGTAACGGCAGACGTAATACAGCTAAGCATTTCGCCCGGCGTGCTAACGTTTCTGCCAGCTCGCTGCCCTTGATATCACAAGCCATTCCCTCTGAATCAAACCCTATCTTACTCATTGGGGAAGGAAGTTGTAGATGTAATCTTCAACGTAAAGAAAGATAATCCAGGATGGTCATTGTTGGACTACTTTTAATTCATAGTTTTATTCAACTAAAGAACAGATAAAGTTAAATAACGTAATTCTGTAATTCTGAGATGAGGAATTTTATGTTACGATTACATTAGCTGGAGTGATGTCCCCATCTTGAATGCTTTTGTTTTTCCTTTAGCAGAAATGGAAGGGGAAAAAAAAAGCAACAGTCATGATAAGGACACCATTACATTATTTACATTTGATGGATATTTGTCCTCAACACAACGTTTTGGCTGATATACCCCCCTAGCCTTCATCAAGTATTTTGGGGAAATTTCGAACCAGGGTTCTCATTCCTAAGGTATTTTTTTATGTTGTTGTTATTATTATTAGTAGTAGTATTAGTATTAGTATTACTATTATTATTATTCAGGTCACTA
This sequence comes from Octopus sinensis, assembly GCF_006345805.1. Classification (NCBI taxonomy): domain Eukaryota; kingdom Metazoa; phylum Mollusca; class Cephalopoda; order Octopoda; family Octopodidae; genus Octopus; species Octopus sinensis. Next base: position 12,452,773 of record NC_043024.1, read on the forward strand.
TCTGGAATCAAACTTGGAATCTTGGGGTTAGTATCCTGCGCTCTTAACCACTACACCATATGCACCAGACTCCAGTCTGTTTCGGCATGGTTTCTACAGCTGAATGCCTTTCCTAACACCAACCACTTTACAGAGTGTGGGCGCTGCCCCCCCCCACTCCTAAGGTGCTCTAGTCAGTGTTTTACCAATTTTCAGTCTCTGTGTTCAAACCTCCAAAACGTCAACTTGCCATTTCGTTATTACAAGATCAAGTAACCATTCTGTGATGCCTTAAATTATTGGAGTGGTCGGCAAGAAGCCCAGATGCAGGGACCACGTTGTTTCTTTGCAATCAAAGTTCAAACTCTGTCATGGCATTCAAAGATGGAAACACAAGAAATGGATTCTGTTGTCATTTAGATAAACTAAAGAAGCAATAACGGGTAGAATATTTTTGATTTCTGATCTGATTAATCAGGTGTAATAACATGGAAGAAGTGATTGGGGGGGGGGGGGGTAAGCAACAACGAAAGACTGTTACACAAATTGCCAAACTTTCAAAAATTCTTTTTTGGTTAACATTATCTGAATTATCTCTCCCTTGGCTGTTTACACTCTCTGCCAGGGAGTTTTTGTTTGCTAACAGCAGGGATAATTTCAGTGAAGTAAACTTTTTCAATTTAAAATATATTACATGGTGAAATTACATTAGTAACGAGATATTTAATAAATAAATTCCACTTAGTGCAAGCAAGACACAAATTTAATAAGAATAAGGAAAAGAAGTAGGGGTGGTGGTGGTGGGGAGGGGAGAGTGAGGGGAAGGAGGAGGAGGAGGGGGGAATATTTCAGTAAGAATAAATTTAGTGTTTTATTTTCTATTTTTAATAACTAGAATATGATGATGATGATGATGATGAATATATTCTTACATCTAAGCCAGATGTGAAGCTTTGTAAATTTTCATCCTACACACAATCTTGGAAACTAGTTCTGTATGATACATCCCTCTCTCTTTTCTCGACTACCATGACCACCACGACCACCACCACGGGCAACATCTCCAGTCTCTGTCTGCTCGCTCCTACCACCTCTTTCTCTTTGTTCATCCACCATCTTGATTACCTTCAGATCCTATGTCAATGAAGGGGGCGGGGCGAGAACTAAAACAAAAAACATCAATAAATGAGATCTTGTCTGCACATGTCTTTTTGCTTCCGTGAGCATTTTGTCTGCATATGTGATGTGTATGTGCATGTATGTATGTGTATATATATATATATATATATATATATATATATATATATATATATATGTAGGAGGTTTATTTTTCTTGCATGAATGCAAGGCCTAAAACATTTACATAAACGTCAATGACAAATCCAATTTTAATGTCTGTTGTTTTTGATGAGATACACCTGGAAGGTGGGTACATATTTCAATTACAGGACTTTGATGCTTTCAAAATCGTTTTGCCTCACTTAAGTACCAAGATGTGTCTGTGTTTGTCCATCTCTGACAACCCCTCACTCCGACCCAACATGTTGGTTCGAGTTGGATGTGTCTTTTGCTGGATGCCCTTCCTGATACCAAACCCTTGTAGCTTCTTACAACAAGAACTGGTACAGCATACCTAGCTTTCAAAAGTTGGTTTATGTACATATTCTTTTATTCTTTTATTTGTTTCAGTCATTTTACTGTGGCCATGCTGGAGCACTGCCTTTAGTCACACAAATTGACCCCAGGCCTTATTGTTTATAAGCCTAGTACTTATTCTATTGGTCTCTTTTGCTGAACTGCTAAGTTACGGGGATGTAAACACATCAACATCGGTTGCCAGGTGATGGTGGATGGACAAACACAGACACACACACATATATATATATATATATATACAAAGGGCTTCTTTCAGTTTCCATCAACCAAATCCACTCACACAGCCTTTGTTGGCCCGAGAAGACACTTGCCCAAGGCGCCACGCAGTGGGACTGAACCTGGAACCATGTGGTTGGTAAGCAAGCTACTTACCACACAGCCACTCCTGTGCCTAGGTGTTATATCTAGCAATGTAGGTGACCAAAGCCATATCAGTATATTTGGTTGATAGAAACTGAAAGAAGCCCATCATATATACAGACATACATTTATATATACATACACACATACTGGGTGCGATGGGTAAATTGTTGCCATTTTATATTTTTAATTTCATGCAAACACATTGTTTATTTCTGATTTTGTCAACTACACAGTATAGTAGGGTCAGTTGGGTACCGTCTGTGAGGAAAACAGCAACATGACGCAATTCACTCTATCAGAAATTTGGAAACAACATGCCGTGCTGCTTGGCATTCATGCCAGAAGCTTCAATATGAACATTTCAGAGGGTCTGGGTGTCAGTCTGAGGTCGTGTACCGAGAGAGATAAAAATCAAACATCCAGTCAACATCATGGTATTTGGAGTGATCACTAGTGATGGTAATGTTATGCCTCCAGTCATCTTACAACACGGTCTTGGACTGAACAGGGAGGCCTACATCAAGTACCTGGAAGAGGTAGTGCTGCCTTGAGTCAAGAGGGTGACTGTTGGAAGACCCTGTGTCTGCCAACAGGACTCTGCACCATGCCACACAAGCATTCATGACTGTCAGACAATTTCTGTGACCACATCACCCCTAACGTCTGGCCATCTAACTCCCCTTTGATTATTATTTGTGGGGAGCAGTTGAGCGAGAGACCAACAAAACTCCTTGCAACACCAAAGATGAACCAAAAGCAAAGATTATGGCAGCATTCATCAACTTAAACAAGGAGAACATCAAGAAGAGTTGCAGGAGATTCCAAAGTCGTCTGGAGGCCAAGGTTGAAACCAATGGCGATATTATTAAACAAATTTACTCTTTAGTATTTCAAGATATTTTTATGTAATTTTGGTAAATATACCTCTGAAAATGAGATGTCAGTGTTATTTGAATTTTTTGTGCTATTTAGACAACAGTTTATTCACTCCACCCTGTATATGTGTGTGTGTGTGTTCCCCCACTGCTTGACAACTGGTGTGGCTGTGTTTACATCTCCATAACTTAGTAGTTCGGCAAAAGAGACTGATAGAATAAGTACCAAGCTTAAAAATCAAAAGAAATCTGGGTTTGATTCATTCAACCAAAAGAGATCACCAAAGTGGTGCTCCAGTTTGGTCGCAGTCTATTAAGTGAAACAAGTAAAAAAGATAAAACAGAAAAGATGGTCTCTGTGTCATAGGAAGCAAATAGCTTGAGAAAATGAACAATAAGTGGTGAGGAGGGAGTGAGGGAGTCCTGGGCCCCCTTGCAGTGCAGCTACTAGTCAATAAAATAATACAATAAAAACTGTATAAAAATCTGCAGGGTACCTTGTGGCTTGACTACCAGCAAACCTTTGACAACCTACCATATGGGTGGATTATCAAAGCATTCATTTATGATATTCTCCCAACCATTGTTAACTGCTATTCAAACACCTGACCAACATTTGCTAAACCATATTACATCAAAGAGGTGAGAAGAAACCATTCAAATCTGACATTCTGTTCGTTACCACAGCTCTCTTTTGTTGAAGCCATTATCACACCTGCTCAGAATCATAGTGTTGCAAATGGACAGCTTGAATCCAAAAATGTCTCTTATCTTTTCTTTGAAGAAGACTTGAAGCTACGTCCAGTGAAATATCAACTACAAGAAAAAGGAATTGGTTCTTATGACTCAGTATTCCATAAATACTGGAATGAAATTTGGTGAGTCCAGATGGGCATTTTTTTTTATGGTAAGTCAACTAGTGACCATCTCCCACCAAAAAAAAAAAAAAAAAGGAGCATCTTAACGATGCAACCTTTATATTCAGCTGAGAACTACAAGAATTATGAATAAGGTGAGAATCTCAATTATGATGGATGAAACAATAAGGTGAGGCCAAGAAATGAATACCTTGAAATACCAAAAGGGGACAGCCTGCCACAAGTATAGTGCTGGCAACAGTTTGGCAGTGCCTATTGTAGCACCTAAATTTTGGCTTTCTGAAGTGATGGTCACAACAAGAACTTAGTGAGACTGATGTAGTCATGGAGAAATTGCTCAGTGGTACTGGAAATTTGACCATTAATGTAAAAAGAAAAAAATATTTCCCAAATTATTGGTGTAGGTATGGCCATGTGGTAAGAAGTTGGCTTCACAGTGGCAGAGTTTCAAGTTCAATCTCACTGCATGGCACCTTGGGCAAGCATCCTCTACTTTATTTCTGGGTTAACCAAGGCTTTGTGAACTGATTTGGTAGACAGAAACTGAAAGAAGCCTGTTGCATATGTCTGTGAGAGTTTATTACTAACCCCATGCCTTGATGTTGCATGAGAGTCATACATGAGAGTCATGCATGAGAGTCACAGTCATACAAGTGGTGCCCTTCGCTTCTAGTCTTCTGTCTGGACATGGGGTAAATATTACTTTACTTGGAAATAGGTGAGGGTTGGTGACAGGAAGGGCATCCTGCCGTAGAAAATCCATCTCAACAAGTTTTGCTTGACTCATGCGAGCATGGAAAATCGGACATTAAAATGATGATGATGATGATGGATGTTATCGCCTTAAATAAGCTGAAGCCTGAAAGCACCAAAGAAAGATCTCCAGCAGAACAAAAGGTGCAGCAATGGTCTGGCTCAAGTTGTGAGCATGAGAATAACAAAGAAATCGTTTGGATAATGAATCAATGAATTTAACAAGAGACATGAAATGAAAGCCAACTCAGATTTCTCCCCAAGAAACACTGGAGAATTGTATTTTAAACTATAACAAAACCATAAGTATCCCTATTCACTGAGATGGCTGAACGTGGGAACCTGAAATGGTTGTTAGCCTTGGAGAGAGAATAACTCACACGAAAAGCCTAGCATGGAATCTGAGGAATTTACAATGTCTCACCTTTAACCCTTTCATTACTGTATTTATTTTGAGATGCTCTATGTTTCTTTCAATTATTTTAAATATAACAAAGAATTTAGTAAAATAACTTCGTTATCATTTAGCTAGTGTTAGGAACATAAATTGTGACTAAGGTTTGGTGGTATATTTTAATGCAAAACTTATGAAAACAAGACATTTGTACTACAGAGCCAGAGCTGGTTTTGGCCGGGTTGGTAATGAAAGGGTTAAGGTTACCTGCATACAATTGAGAAACAAGAAATTCCCTTCAAATACCTTCTACACAAAAGACTGGGTCAACTGACAACAAATGTAGGCAAAACCATAATTGAAGGCATTAGCTATATCATTGCCAATTAGAAGAGATATTTCTAGATTCTGTCTTAAATAAAGTAAAACAAACTGAAACAATCTGGAAAGGAGCAAAAATCAATATTTAAAATAATAATGATCAATACACTGAGACCAATAGATCTGAAAAATATTGGTGAAGTCTAAGAACAAAAGCAACGGCCAAATTCAAAATGCAACTGATCTGATCTTGTTAATTGGGGTTGAAAAATAGGTTCTGCCACCATTTTAAATCAATGTGGTTAGAAAAATACAGAAGAAAGACAATATGTGGGGCTCATAGATTAGTAGTTTGTAAATCCTGTACCCTACATCCACTTTCAGCTTTATATCCCCATTAATACGGGAGTAATACCAACTCATTTCCTCTGTTATAGATGCCCATGGTCACCAGCTATGGCAATGATACAAAATTATCTCAGGCAATAAAAAAATCAAGATGACGTTGTAAGTTTACAGTGGAACCTGAATTTGAGATACACGTCATTTGAAATAAACAACATGCAGTTTAATGCTGGAAAATTTCAAGCACTGCACTATCAACCCACAAATGCACTACAGCCTGCACATACAGGACCCAAAGACACTACAATCCTAGAGTCATAAGCAGTGAAAGACTTGGGGATCAGTATATGCAATTGCACACTTTACATGCACATTACCAAGGTGGCAGCAAAGTGCAAACAAGTGGTAGGATGGATACTAAGGTCCTTCAAGACAAGAGACCAAGAAACTCTGTTGACCCTGTGGAGAACCTTCATTCTTAACAGCCTGACTACTGCTCCCACTTATGGTCACCACATAACAACCAAGCTAACAGTAGAGCTTGAAGCAGTCCAACACCACTACACACAAAGATTGAAACAGTGCAATGGATGAGTTAAGGGGATAGGTTGAGAAAACAGCAAATTTACTCCCTGGAGTGAAGGCGCAGCAGATGTGTAATGATGTAGAGATGGAAAACTCTAGAAGGGCTTGTAACTAATTTCGGCATTGAGTGTTATACAAATGCCAGACTGGCGACCATTGAATTGTACCAAAGGTACCATTCATTCCATCTGAATTCAGGACCAGGTACTGCAATAGTCTAGGGCTCAAAGGCCCACAGCTAGAACGAAGACACATACATGAGGTGGGGGGGGGGTGATGTGAAACAGCCTCGACTGAGGAAATCAGAAAGACTACAGTGGTGCTCCAGCATGACCACAACTGCATGGCTGAAATGAATAAAAGAGATACATACATACATACATATATATAAGTTTATACATATATACATATATATATATGTTTATATATATATATATGTATGTACTTTATATATATATATATATACATACATATATATATATATATACATACATATATATAGATAGTTATATGTATATGTATGTACTCACATATATATATATATATATACATATGTAGATATATGTATATGTATGTACTTATATATATATATATATATACTTATATATATACATTATACATATATAGATATATGTATATGTATGTACTTATATATATATGTAGTTATGTGTGTTTGTATGTATGTTAATATATATATATATGTACATATAGTATTGAAGTTATCTTAGAAATTAGTTCTGATGGCATTTTAATTTAATTGAAATAGCTTTTACCATAATGGAATTTCTCTGTGTGTGTTTCTAATCGTAATTGTAATAATCTGTTTTTTGATGACACCATTGTTGCACCATCATTGCAAAATGGAAGCCTCCTATTCATGGACTTATATTAACCATGGTTCTCTACTCAAAAAACTTTAAAAAAAACAACAAAAAACATACTCATTGTTGTTTTTGTTGATCGAGACCCCTCCCCTGCAAACATAGTCTTCTTTTTTGTATAGCTAAGTCTAACATTGTTGAATATGGCTTTCGATTTTAAACTACTTGTTTGTGAGTGGTAGTCATGATTTGTCACCAGCTTAATTTCTCCAACTGGTGTCCATGGGTGTAAACGAACGGTATTAAGTTTCAAGCAAGACAACAACTTAATACTGTAGTGCATCGCCCTTCCTACAAAACCAAAACTTTTAATGGGTTGGTCTTTGTTCCTCTTCGCCGGCGTCAGTGAACCTGTAAAATACCATCCGTGTTGCCCTACTTTCTCTCACGAAGCTATAAGATATGGCTAAAAATACACTTGTTTGTTTACATTTTCATGTGTGTGTGTAATTATATACACATATCTAGATATGAATGTATAATATATTCAAACCCCCTACTAACAATTCACTGTCTAAAAGCATGCAGAGTCATATATCCATGTGGTTGTGTGTGTGTGTGTGTATAAGATGATATGTTGAAATGATATGTCTATTCAATGTGTGGGGTTGACCTGGAGCTAAACAACAACACTTCAAATTGGTGGGTTCTGGGTTCATTCGACCCACTGGCAATAACAACCAAATCTTCCTCGAATCACAACTTACTGTCTTAAATAAAAGATTGACTGAGTGTTAATGTAAACCTAAAAAGCACCCACTACACTCTCAGGAGTGGTTGGCATTAGGAAGGACGTCCAGCTGTGAGAACATTGCCAGATCAGATTGGATCCTGGTACAGTTTCCTGGCTTTCCAGACCTCAGCCAAACCGTCTAACCCATGCCAGCATGGAAAACGGATGTTAAACGATGACGATGATGATGATGATAGTGTGTGTGTGTGTGTGTGTGTGTGTGTGTGTGTGTGTGTGTGTGTCTGTCTGTCTGTCTGTCTCTCATCATTGTCTTACTAACACCCACTTTTCAATGTCTGCATGGGTTGGACAGAGTTTATTGAGGTAGAATTTTTATGGAGGGATGCCTTTCCTGTTGTGGACCCGTTTTTGAGTAAGTCAACATTTCCCCACACCCAGACAGGTTTCTGCAGAATATGCGAATGAAGGACATTCAATTACGAAAATCATGTGATATCAAGCGGGGACACACACACACACATTCACAAGTAAGCTTCTTTCAGTTTCTATCAACCAAATTCAGTTGAAAGCCTTTGGTTAGCCAGAGGCTATAATGGAAAACACTTGTCCAAGGTGCCACACAGTGGAACTGAACCCACTGTGTGGCACTTTGGACAAGTGTTTTCCATTATAGCTTCTGGTCAACCAAAGGCTTTCAACTGAATTTGGTTGATAGAAACTGAAAGAAGCTTACTTGTGAATGTGTGTGTGTGTGTCCCCGCTTGATATCACATGATTTTCGTAATTGAATGTCCTTCATTCGCATATTCTGCAGAAACCTGTCTGGGTGTGGGGAAATGTTGACTTACTCAAAAACGGGTCCACAACAGGAAAGGCATCCCTCCATAAAAATTCTACCTCAATAAACTCTGTCCAACCCATGCAGACATTGAAAAGTGGGTGTTAGTAAGACAATGATGAGAGACAGACAGACAGACAGACAGACACACACACACACACACACACACACACATGTAGTTGGAAAGCAAACTTCTTAACTGTACAACCATAGCAGTGATTTATATATGTGTGTTTATATTTATGCCTGTATGGTTAAGGGTGTGCATGTGTTTAAATGTGTGTGTGTGTGTGTGTGTACATATATATTATCATGGTTGATCTTTCGTTTTGTGATCCAGAAAGTGAAACTAGAAATTTGCAGACATATGAAATGAAAGTAAAATATTGTTCAGTTATATTTGACAACATTTACCAATGAAATGAAACTGAGAGAATGTCTTTTCTTCTTGAAACTTCAAGTTAAGTTGACTGAAAAGAATTAAGTCTTATTAATTATTCTCATGACATGCCTGCACTTAAGTATTTGTAATCCGTTATTCGTTTCTGCTCGACAATAAAGTTTTTCTTTTAGAATGTATTTGTGTTGTATTAAGTGAAAATCCCAAAGCACTATTTTCTAGTTCTAAGTTAAGTGTTTTGCTATTAACTTCTCAGGGACTTACCTGCTCCCATCCCTATTTTCCACCCCCTTTCTTCCATCTGTCCCCTACCACATCTTACTCCTTCCCCTTCTGAGATATTTTCTTCTGTTTCTTAGCCCTTGTCTTGGGTGTTTTCTATTGTAGTCTGGTGCCAACCAATATCCCGTGAGAGTAAATCGGTTCATGGAAACATGTTTGTAGTCCTTTCTTACACATACATACACACACATATGTATTTGTGTCTTTGTGTTTCTGGTTGTTTCTCCTTTCCACCACATGACAAACGATGTTGGTTTGTTTACATCCACATAGTTTAGTGGTTTGACACAAGAAACAACAGGTTAAGTTCCACACATAAAAAACTACCTGGGGCCAATTTAGTCAATTAAAACATTTCAAGATGGATCCCTTGCATGGCTGCAGTTCACTGACTGAATCATGTAAGAGGTCAAAGGTCAATATAAACGTCAGTTAAATATATACATCATCATCATCATCATCATCATCATTTAGGGTTTGTTTTCCATGCTGGCATGGGTTGGATGATTTGACTGGAACTGGTAAGCCACATAGTGGCACCTGGCTCCAGTCTGAATCTGGTTTGCTTTCTACAGCGGGATGCCCTTCCAGATGCCAACCACTCCAAAAGTGTAATGGGTGCCTTTTACAGGTCACCAGCAAAGGTTCCCCTTGTGTGTTACTGGTACAAGTGCTTCTTATGTGTCACTGGCACAGGTGCCTGTTACGGGTCACCAGTACTGGCCATGATTAAGATTTCACTTGGTTTGCTGTGCCTTCTCAAGCGCAGAATATTGCCAAAGGTCTCAATCACATGCCATTGCCTCCAGGAAGCTCAACACCCAAAGACCATGCTTCATCACCTCGTCCTAAGTCTTCCTGGATTTATCTCTTCCACAGGTTCCCTCCACAGTTAGAGATACATATGTCTGTATGTATATATATATATATATAAAATCTTACATCAGTTTCCAAGCTTTCTGTTAAATTATGATTTTTAAAAATGTGTGAGTATGTGTGTGTGTATATATATATATATATATATATAGTAAAGAGAGAGTGTGTGTATATATATATATCATTTAACACCTATGTTTCTGTGATAGCATGGGCTGGACAGAATTTGTTGAGGTGGCTATGGCTGGATGCCATTCCTGTCACGAACCCTCACTTGTTCTAAGTAAGTTAATATTTCCTGATCACCAGATCTGTCTCAGAAGAATGGAACTGAAGGACCACCTACTGGTGTGATGGGGACACTTGCTTACAACTACCAGGCAAAGTCAAGGAAAGAAGCCAGTAACATACACACACAAATAAATAAATAAATATATATATATATTATATATATATATATATATATTATTCTATGCTAATTTAGTTAATTGTAAGATAGAAATTTAAAGTGCCTACATGATAACTGCAAGCCTACTTTTGGGCTACCTTGTGTGTGTGTATATATAATATATATATATATATATATATATATATATATATATATATATATATTATATATATAATGGGCTTCTTTCAGTTTCGGTCGACCAAATCCACTCACATGGCTTTAGTTGACCCAGGGCTATAATAGAAGACAGTAACCCAAGTGTCACACAATAGGACCGAACCTGAAGCCATGTGGCTGGGATGCAAACTTGTTACCATACAGCCACACCTGTTTGTCACATGCCCATAAAAGGTAACAAGCACAATGATATTTGTTTTGCCCATACAATTGTGATGTGTGCCAGGCTGTAGCAAAATGTCTTTATTGGACCAACAGACAGAGACAAGGTGGCAGAACCAGTGATTAAACACCAATTACAGCAGCTGTCATCATCACTATTATCGCTGAAAGGGGGTGAGAGATGACAGAATGGATGGCGCGATCAGACGAAAGGCTTGCTGGAATTTTCTTTTGAGTTTATATTCTGTTCAGTTCAACTTTGCCTTTTATCCTTTTTTTTTTTGGAGGGGGGGGGGGGGGCGATGAAACAAGTACCAGTTGTGCACTGGGATCACTAATTGACTAACTCCCACCACCAAATTTCAGGCCTTGTACTTATAGTAAAGAGAATTATTATTATTACCATCATCTGTGCTAGCGGGGTGCCAAGAGCACCAGACGAGTGTGATCGTTGACAGAGTGGCTAACCGGCTTCCGTGCCAGTGGCACATAAAAGGCACCATTCGAGTGCGATTGTTACCAGCGTCACCTTACTGGCCCTTGTGCCCATGCTAGTAGGGTGCCAAGAGCACCATCCGAGCGGGATCATTGCCAGAGTGGCTAACAGGCTTCCGTGCAGGTGGGACGTAAAAGGCACCATTCGAGCGTGATTGTTACCAGCATCGCCTTACTGGCACCTGTGCCGGTGGCATGTGTAAAAAGATTCAAGCGAGGTCATTGCCAGTACCGCTTGACTGGCCTCCATGCCGGCGGCATGTAAAAAGCACCCACTATGCTCTCAGAATGGTTGGCATTAGGAAGGGCATCCAGCTGTAGAAACTCTGTCAGATCAAGATTGGAGCCTGGTGCAGCCATCTGGTTCGCCAGCCCTCAGTCAAAATCGTCCAACCCATGCTAGCATGGAAAGCAGACTTTAAATGATGATTATTATTATTATTATTATTATTGTTATTGTTACTGGAAGGCTGTGAGCTGGCAGAATCGTTAGGATGCCGGTCAAAACGCTTAGTGGTATTTTTGTCTGTCTTCATGTTCTGAGATCAGATTCTGCCGAGGTCAACTTTGCCTTTCATCCTTTCAAAATTAGAAAACAGAAGTACCACTCAAATACAGGGGTCAATGTAATTGACTTGCCCCATCCTCTTAAAAATGCCGGCCTTGAGTCAAAATTAGAATTACTACTACTACTACTACTACTACTACAGTAGTTGTAGACACTAACAATGTCTACGCAATGTTCTCATAAAGGATAATCACAGCTGGAATAAATCTCAACAGAGAACTGTTGGATCAGTGCTGAACATCAACCCCCCCACGACCACCACCACTTGTGGCTATTTTATAAACAGGATATCAGAATGGAATTATGGTTTCAACTGTAACATTATCGGGGGGGGGGGGGGCAGGTGAGAAGGAGGGAGACATAATACTAACACACCAAGGGAAGGGGGGACTCATGGTGTGTGTGTGCATATATATATAATATATATATATAATATATATGCACACACATACACACAAATACACATACATACGCACACATATTTATATATACCTATATATGTGTGTGTGTGTGTATTTATGTAGATTGTATAGTGTTTAGTTTCAAAACAAAATCTCCAAATAGAGTTTAAAAAAAAGCTTTTAATCTGTCCCCTTGGTGATTGGTGGGAGAGGCATGGGTGGAGGGGAAGAAATTGTAGCCTATTAAATGTGAAAATGGATATTTAAATTTAATAAAAACATGACAACATAAAAGAGTTTTCATCAGTTGGAAAAGAAAATGGACTGCTTCCCACAAGAGACGAGCGATAGAAAAATACATAAATGGCGGGGGAGGAGAGAGGGGGGAGAAGAAGAGGAAGAAACAGAGAAAAAGGGAGATGGGTAATGTTCAATTATAATTTTAAAATTAGGAAAATCAAATTTATACCCTTCTTGCAGTTTATTTTATTTTGTTAAGAAATCCATATTTTCCGCTCCACTGCCATCCTTTGCCCATCTTTCTTCCCTTCTTCTGCTCTTCATCTCCAATATATCCAACCATGGAAATATAAGGTGTCACAGTTTTATCACTTCTGTTTGCTTGAGTGTTTTCACTCAGATTATCTGTAAACTTAGTACGGCTTAGAAATTGAATATGGAGAATAGCAGTGTCTCTTACAGGCTGACCAATCAGGTCCCCCTGCGGGGCCTTTTGAAAGGGAAGCAGTCAATGAAATTAGATTCACTTAAACTTTATGAACTTATCCTCCAACATGACAAAGAAAGAAAGAAATTGTATGGAAAGTACTAAAGATGGGGTACAAACAATTCGTTGAACATTTTTACAGGGAGCTGCTTTTTGTCAGTTTGACAACTATTAGGATAGAGTGTTTGTGGCTAGGTCATGGTTGGAAGGTTCTTGATCTAAATCTGATGGATCAGAGATGAATTGAAGCTCAGTAACAATAATATGTAGCAATCTGTGAAGTCCAGTCGCTTGACTTCCTGAAAATAGCATCAAATCTCACTCAGAATCACACCCTAATATCTTTAAAAAAGGAAGGACACCTTAGAGAATGTGGTCCTAAATTATGCCTGGCTGGATCTGGGCAGACCCAGGGCTACTACCAAAACCGCTACAACAATTAAAACAATATACTATGATTCAGTGGGATAACTTTTATGTTGACCCACAAGAAATAGTAACCATATCTCCCTCAAACTGTGTCTTACATACAGTCATAAAAAAAAGAACATTGTAAAATCTGGTCTAAGGTGAACTGGGCTTTGAGAAATAGCAGAGACAGTAGTGGTAGTGGTGGCCATAGATGGAAGATCACTGACCAGAAGTAAACAACAACATTAACATTGAACAATGTAGTCCTAGATACATATGTGAATAAAAATGTAGGATGGTCATAACTACAAAGCCTTTAAGGCTGAGTACAACAGGTTTGGTAACAAAATATTCGGTTCAAACATTATTTTGTAGTTTTAGATTTAACCATTGTCTTCACAGAATAGTTGAGTTACTTATTCACCCAGTGTCAATGACTCATACACACACTTGTGCTACAATATATAGCACAAATGGGATTGAGGGCTTACCTTGCCTGTCCATGACTCAGGTATTTTAACAGGCAGCACTTTGAGAGTGTATATACTCCACCTTGCTAGTGCAGCCACCAGAAAATACACAAAGCATCTACATTAAGTATTTGTAGTTGATGATATGTATTATATGAGGACTGCTTTTATTTCATATGTGCGTGTGTGTCTGTGTGTGTATATATATGTATGTATGTGTATGTATATATATATATATATATGTATAATTGTGCCAGGCAGAAACCCCACTGATGCTATATCTCTCGTAAGGCAACTGAAGGAGAAATACCTAGCCAAAGATAAACCTTTGTACCTGGCTTTTGTTGACTTGGAGTAAGCCTTTGACAGGGTCCCCCGATCCCTTATCTTGTGGTCAATGTGGAAACTGGGAATAGACGAGTGACTGGTAAGAGCTGTACAAGCTCTGTACAGGGATGCTGTCAGTTAGGTGAGGGTTGGTAATGAGTTCAATGAAGAATTCTGAGAAGTAGGGGTTCACCAAAAATCAGCCCTCAGCCCCCTCTTATTTATTATAGACCTCCAGACAATAACAGAGGAATTCAAGACAAGCTGCCCCTAGGAGCTCCTCTATGCTGATGACCTTACTCTAATAGCTGAGTCACTGCCAGAACTGGAGACGAAGTTTATGGTGTGGAAGCAAGGTCTAGAGTTGAAGAGCCTTAGGGTTAACCTAGCAAAAAACAAAGTCTTAGTAAGTAGGAAGGCTGACAAATCACAAACCCTTCAGGTAGAGGGCCCTGCTTGGTCTCTAGAAAAGGCATGGGTAGAAACTCCATACGATGTACCTGGTGTAAGCTATGGACACATAAAGGGTGCAGCAATATCAAAGGAAGGCCAACCGGGGAAATAGTTTTTGTGTGTGGAAGATGCACTGGGGCAATAAACACTGAAGATGTACAGAAAACAGATTCTGTCACATATCAGGGGAAGAAACTAGAAGAGGTTAATAGCTTCTGCTACCTAGACAACCAAGTCTGAAGTTGGGGTGGTTACTCTGAGAGTGTAATGGCTAGAGTAAGAATAGCCTGGGCAAAGTTCAGGGAGCTCCTGCCTCTGCTGGCAACTAAAGGCCTCTTGCTCAGTATGGGGGTAAAAAAAAAAATGGACATTCAACAAATGACTAACAAACATGAATTTTGCAGTCATAATATTAGGGTCTCGTTATTCCACAATTACATCATCAACCCAGACACAAAATTAAGATCACATTTATGTCACAAATCTCAAACTGCCACAAAATCCCAATATCACTGTTAGTCATGTCACAGCATCAGAGCACAATTTCCCAATATTACACAATTACGAGGGGTGTATATGAAAAGTTTTAACCCTTCAAGGCCTTTGAGCCTTGAAGTCTTGTACCTTCATCAGAAGTCTTGTGTCATGTTTTGTTTTTTTAGGGCTCAAGACTTTTCATACACCCCTTGTATAATGTTGATGCGTCACACAGTTATGATGTTACATACCCCTTCATAATGTCACACAATTATAGCATCACAATATGGCACAGTTATAAGGCCACAGGACCACAGCGATACAATCTCAATATTATACAATATTAGAATGTGATAACGTTCACAACGTTACATCTGAATATCTCGTACAGTTACGATACCACATAGTTACATCTTCACAATGTTCCGTTGTCATAATTGCACAAGGTCACAATTACAACGATTTCACACAGATAAAACATCACAATGTGCGCAAGTTGCAATTTTTATAAAACCAGAGACTTAGAATGTCACAGAGTCTCTGTTGATAACACAGAAAATACTATTTCAATGACTCTTCTCCACTCCCACTCTCAGCTCTTATCTAAATGCAAAGGACACATTGTGAGACGACTGAATAAAGTCAACGAGAGGGAGGTGCCAAGTGCAGTGAGAAAATTTCTTCAAAAGTAGAATAGAAATGAAGAAAATATATAAATAAGTAATAATAATAATAATAAATTCTGGTTTTATTGGCCACAAGGGCTAATATAAATTAATAAACATGAATGGACAAACACAGATGGATAAAAACAAAGGGTTTTGCAAAAAAGAAAGGTCCGTGTAAACATATAAGAGAAATTTAACAAGTAAAAACTCCCAATGGGGGGGGGGGCGTTTTGAAAGTTCGCTCGTGGAAAAACCCATAAAAGCCATGGGATCCTGGTCAAATGGGGAGAGAGCCCCTTCTTTTATATTCCTTTCTTCACAGGTGTACTCTCAGAATTGGTCCGGTCATACTGGCCATTATACCGACATTCAACCCACCTTTCAACAAATTTGCTAGGAGTCAACACTTCCCTCTTTATTAGTATTATTATTGGTTTCTTTGGAAACCAATAATAATAATTAATAACAATGATGATAAACGAATAAAAGAAACAAAAGTAATTTTTCCTGCTTACCTTGTACGAAATGTATTTCCTATTTTCGTAGATGAGATAAACCTCCTGTAAATAGATAAGAAATTATATTAGAGTGTGTCATTGACGCTGACAAATAACACGCATACACACAACCCCTGCCCCGACCCCACCTACACACAAACCCACACCCATGCAGAGGAAGAGACATTGTAGTGAGAACATGGAGTTGACTTTGTCAACATGTTATCATAGGTTCTATCTCACAGCATAATTAGACCTTGTTTTCTATTGTTGCTTCAAGCTGACTCGGCACCCTTTAAGTGAAATAGGGGAGAAACGGCACAGGGGAGAGCCGGCACCGGGGAAAGACGGTACAGGAGACCTTCACACATATATGACATATATATATATATATATATATATATATATATATTTCTTTCGTTTCAGTCACTTGATTGTGGCCATGCTGGAGCACTGCCTTTAGTCGAACAAATTGACCCCAGGACTTATTCTTTATAACCTGAGAACTTATTCTTTTGGTCTCTTTTGCCAAACCACTAAGTTACGGGGACGTAAACACACCAACATCAGTAGTCAATCGATGGTGGTGGACACACACACACACACATATATATATGTACGACAGGCTTCTTTTAGTTTCTGTCTACCAAATCCACTCAGAAGGCTTCAGTCAGCCCAAGGCTATAGTAGCCTACACCAGACCTCTGTGACTGCTTAGGCAGGCTTTTTACAGCTAGATTCCCTTCCTAACACCAACCACTCAGCAGAGTGGACTTAGTGCTTTTAATGTGGCACAAGCATAGGCGAGGTCAGTTTTGTGCAAGGTTTTTACAACAGGATGTCCTTCTGAACACCAACCACTTTACAGTGTGGACTGAGTGCTTTTAAGTGGCACCTGCACCGACAGGGTCACCAAGTACTTGAAAGACAACAACAAAAAACTTTCAAGAGGGAAGTGGGTATTGGAGGAGGTGATCTTGTGTTGGATGATGACAAGTTAGAGTGAAACAGAAACAGGTGTCTTGCTGTAGAGGAAGTACAAGGTTACCTGGAGAGAGAGAGAGAAAGAGAGAGAGAGAGCGAGAGATAGAGAGAGAGAGAGAGAGAGAGAGAGAGATCAGGAATAAAGATAGAAACATGTGTGCTACCACAAAGGAAATATATGGATACCCAACCTGAGGGAAGTGCAGGAGAAGGCGAGAGAGAGAGTGGGATAGAGATGGCGGCAAATGCCAGGCATACACACAAGGGACAGGGATCAGAATATAAATGGGATGGTTGAGTAACGGAAGAGAAAGATATAGATGGGGGCAAGTGTCAGGGCATAACCTTGAAGTTCGAATGCCATAACATATGTGGCAGGATATTGTGAAGGAAGTGTGATTAAAGAGAACGGAGGTGGGGAGGGAGTGGCATAAACCTGGGTATATATAAAGTCGGTGGTTACTGGACAGAAATGATACAGAGGAACAAGGGCCATGAGGAGAGGACGGGGGAGCGAGAGCAAGGTATGGTGTATGAAGGAGGAAATGTGAGGAAGGGAAGAGAGGTGGAGATGTAGATTGGTTTGTTGGGGTGGGGTGAGGGAAAAGTTTTCTGGTTACGTATGGGTGGAACACATAGGTCGGGTGGGAGGCTAGTGGATAGCAATAATACAGTGAGACAAGGAATGTGGGCAAGCAGAGAGCAATGATACAGTGGCACAAGGCCAAGGGGTCAGGATTGGGGAGTGGTGGGGTAAGTATAGTGCATGAAGCAGAAATGTGAGGAAGGGAAGAGATGTAGAGACATAGTTTGGTTTGTTGTGGTTTGTTGTGTGAGAAGTTTTGTTGAGTGTGGGAGGGACACACAGCACTTCTAGAACCCAGATTTGCTGACGTGAGTGGGTCTTCATATCGCAAGACATCTTGGTCCATTGTCATTTCTTCCATGAGGCCCATAAGTATGTATGTGTGCATGTACACATACATATGTGTGTGTGTGCACATATACGGGTATATACAAATGTACAAGTATACAATATTGTGAACAAGATTTTACCAATTACATTTTTCTTAATTATTTTTTTTGGTGTGTTTTTCATGTTATTTACCAAAATGGTTAGATAGATCTACTTAGCAGTAATTTAATTTTAATAGACTTGTTCGTAGAATCAGATACTTCCAACATACTTTGTATATCCTCAGCCAACAACAGTCACCACATATTCAAAATGGCTCCCAAGAGACAAAAAAAAAAAGAAGAAAAAAAACAGCAGTGATAATGAAATATGAAAATAAATATATGAAGAAGTAAAGGAGAAAGTAACTGATGGCAGCCCATGTTGAAAGGTCAAGCAGCAACCGTGCAGTCGACACACAAAGAGCCAAAAGTTGAAAAAAAAAAAGGAAAAAGAAAGAAGGAAAGAGCCTCCTGAGGCTAATAAAAACTTGCCAGGCACAGATTTTTGACAGATGCAATGGAAATGTGCCAGTGACCAGGCTGCAAAAGTGCACTGAGAATTTTGGCTAAGAGAAAGAAAGTGTTACAGTTTTTGTTCTTGAACAACGAAAACCGTTCTTCCACAATGTAACCACTCTCTTTCTCTCTTTGACTCTGGCTCTCTGCAAATGTGTGTGTGTGTGTGTGTGACCTAATGTGGCTAGGGTGTTGCACTCATGATTGCAGTTTCGATTCGCAGACCAGTGATGGGTTGTATTCTTGAGCAAAGCACTCTATTTCATGTTGCCTCAGTGCACTCAGCTGCACAAAGGTAACCCTGTGATGGACAACCTGATGTCCTGCTCAAGGAGAATGTTTACCTGCCAATCTCATCAGTGGAGTGACGTTATTCAAAAGCTACAATAATGCAAGGAAGTGCGACCAGTGGTGTATAACAACAACAACTGATAGGCTGGTCGATACAGTGATATATATATATGATATGATATATTGAGACCCCCTTCGGTCATGACTGACCATGGGATTGCACCTAGAAAGTTACCCTCCCAGGCACAAGTCCGGGAAAGGTTGTTTATGGAAGACCAACAGTCGCCCATGCATACCAGCTTCCCCTCTCCACGCCGCCAGTGTTATCCAAGGGAAAGGTAACAGCAAATACAGCTTGGCACCAGTGATGTTGTAACTCATTTCTACAGCTGAGTGAACTGGAGCAACGTGAATTAAAGTGTCTTGCTCAAGAGCACAACATGCAGCCCAGTCTGGGATTCGAACTCACAACCTCACGATCATAAGCTCGGCACTCTAACCACTGAGCCATGCACCTTCACTAGATATGATATATATATATATATATATATATAATTATAATTAAGGGTATCTAAAAGATACCATCATGCTAGAGATGGTATCGACATCAAAAATTCATAGAACACCAGGAGAAAAGATAAAAAGACAAACTAAACCAGCAAAAAATAGGATCCAATAATTTTTTGCTATTTTCTTTTGTCTCTTTGTCTTCTCTCCTGGTGTTGTATGAATATTTGATATGGTTTTAGAGTCAAGTTTTGACTGCTATCTTTAGCATGATGGTATCTTTTAGAAACCCTTAATTATTTAATTATAATTTTAATAATAATTATTGCCTATGAAGTTTTTATTCCCACGCCAGCCACTTGATATGATCAGTATTTAAAAAAAAAAACATCTTATCCTTATTTATATGAATTTATATATATATATATATATATATATATATATATACTTTATATAAAGGCAGCAGAGATATAACAAAAGCTGTTATTCAGAGTTTCATGTTCCTAACAGTTTTGTTAAATTTTAACAAAACTGTCCGATGAACGGGAACGTGAAACTCTGAGTAACAGCTTTTGTTATATTTCTGCTGCTTTTAAATAAAGCATATTACTCTACCTCTGGTATTTGAGTACTCTTTTCTCCACCTTGTTTCACATTTGTTATTTCATAATATATATTTGTTAATTCATAATAGAGTATAAAGGATAAAAATCTCGTTAATGTGTTGACGAAGGAAGAAAGCTTATTTTTTTGCTTTAATCCTGAAAGTGGAGCCAATTCACAATTAACGTGAGGTCAGTTTTCAGCTGTGTGTATATTTAATCTGGAGTTTTTGGTAGTTTTTTGAAGGTCTCGGTACATCAAGCATGCTGAAGACAGGTTGTTTTCACCCTTGTTCCCTTAATTATAATTATATGTATATATGTCTATCTATCCCTCTTTATCAAAGAATGATATGCATGTATGTCATCATCATCATCATCACCATTTTATTTCTGCTTCTAATCCTGGTATCATATTGATGGACCATCAAGGTATAAATAAATTCAGTTCCTGTCAAGATGGGTTGGAGAAAAGAAGGCAGAAGAGACATGACAGGAATTCAATGAGTGGGTGGACTCACCTAGATATATTATACACCCGAGCTACACCACCACCACCACCACAACCACACCACCACCACCACAACCACCACCACCACCACCACCACCACCACCACCACCACCACCACCTGAATGACTGTTTTAACATGCTTGCTTTAGTGAATCGGTCGTTGTCTCCAGCGACGCACGACACCATGTCACGTTTCTGTGTCATCTACAGTGATTTATATATATAGTGATACATATATGTGTGTGTGAAGATATATATATATATGTGTGATAGTTGATAACACACGGCTGAAGCGCATCCGTGAGTATTGTCCATGCAAAATGCCAGCAACACCTGTGCATTAGGTTATTTATAGCACCAGGAGATGGCGACACCCATGTTCGCATCCTTAGTTTCTGTGATTACTGTGGCGCCCTCCAACTCAACTGAGCATGAGAAAGTCACCCTTCAGGCAATTGTGCAACCTAAAATTTTAGACCCCATAAGTCTTGCACAGCACTTCACAGACCCTCTCCATCCTATTGACATGAATTAGAGACAGCCAGTTCAAGACATCCAGTGCCAATGAGGGTTGCAGGCTCAGGAATATGGGAGTGCTTTGATCTCAAGTGCAAGCAAAAAAACCCCTCACATCTTCAATGCCATTCCCTGTGTATCAGGTTTTATATCAGAATGACCTTTCTCCTGGAGATATGCTAATCATTAATTAGATAGATAATTGCATAAACACCTTAAAATCTCTGGTTTTGATTGGCTAAGCAAGTACACACACACACAACTAAGTCTATACTCACATAGACTGTCTGTCTGTCTATACACACTTACACACAACTCCATAACATATGTATCATCACCAAACTGAAGGGGAGAGAGGAGAAAAAGATGAAAAAATTCTGCCCCTTCTGGGACAGTGGTCAATTTAATTGAGAAAATAGATTTTAGGATTTGTTTTTTATTTCATATATCCAGAATGGATGTATATATCAAGTTGTATATCAGTTTTGTTGGTAAAGTAAGTTAGCATATACATACATCTGCACACACTCACCCTCACTTAGATCTGCCCACAGATGTATACACATATCCATATCTTTATATACTTACATATATACGTGCATACACACACACTATTTGGTATCATTAACTTGTGGCTTCATGAGTCAAATACAGATACCAGCATGGTGCCGGGCATGACCATCCCGTCTGTAATGTATAACGACTGGTAAAGCAGAATGTTGAATACAAGAGGGTCAAAACGGAGTTCCCCCAAAGGATCTGTGGGGTAATGTTACTCGAGAGATCAGGGAGTTGCTTCAGGTTAAATTGCTTCAGATTAACCCTTTAGCATTTAAACTGGCCATATCCGGCCAAAAGTATTCTGCTTGTTTTATGGTCAAACTGGCCAGATCTGGTCTCTCACACCAACCATACAATACCATCTTAAAAATTAACAGCTACTTCATCAGATTAGTTCAAAACAATGTGAATAAAAAAGCATTAACTTTGGCAGAATAATGTGAACACTAAAGGGTTAAGTTGCTTCTTCTCTGCATTGAGGAGCTATAGCTGCAGTTCTATAGACAAGAGATTGAAATATTGCAGGGTAGAACTACAAGAGGGATTCTTCAAGCTGAGCCAACCATTAGAAAACCAAGGGGCAGATCAAGAACAAGATGGTTGAATAATATTCACAGTCTCAGCTGGTGACCCCTAAGGAATCCAGCAGGAATATCTAATGATGGTTGCTTCTGATAGGACCCTTTGGAAAAGGTGCCTAAGGAGTCAATCCACATGACCTTCCCATCCAGTAATAGGGGGAAGAAAAGACAAATGGATGGAATTAACTGGGAGAAAGCATCAAAACATTTACTGATTGTGGAGATTCATTCCTACATTTTGCAGAGCAAAATTTATTGATGATGTTCTGTTGACCAGGGCTTGACCAGTTTAAAAGCGTATATCAATAAATTGCTGTCTCTTTTGATCCAAGCCACCTGAGACCACCGCTTGTTGTATAATATAAATCTATTTTTTAAGCAAACTAAAATTAAAACCCACTTTTATCAAAATTTCGTGTTCCAGACACCAGATAAATAATTCTTCATTTTATTTAAAAAAGCATTTTATTTCAACAAAAATATGCCTCCAAAACCATCAAAAGTATCAAAGCCACACACACACACAACTCTGTGTATGTAAGTATGAGTAACACACAAACGCAGCCCTATCCATAACACAACTCAACTATTACACTTCCCTACATGCTTGTCAGAGTGATTTCCCCACCACCACCACCACCTCCACTACTACTACTAACTTCACATCGGAGGCAATCCTGCCCTATTTCTTACTAATGCTGACACCAGTCTATATGTAACTTCAATATTTCACCTACTTTGCATTTCCCCTCCCTCCCCCCACCCCTGCTACCATCCTGTTACTTATATGTGCTTGATATACTAAAAGAAAAGCTCACAGTTATTTACCAATATTGGAGTGGCAGTACTGGTGGTGGTCGTGCAGTGGGCGGGGGGGGGGGCATACATGAGAGGAAGGATTACTTCAAATATATTATTTTTCATATGCTTAGTGTTGCCTGTGCATGAGTGCATCAATGCCAACATACATACATTTATATATATACACACACACACATACATATATATATATATATATATATATATAATATATATGAGAAAGAGAGAGATAGAGGCAGAGAGAGAGAGAGATGCGTGTATATGCATGTGTATATATATGTCTGTATGTATGTATTATATATGTTTATATGTATATGTGTGTGAATATATATATACATACACACACATGTATGTATATCTTGTTTCTAATAAAGCCCATAATATGAAATGTGGTGGGAGTTGGGTTAATAGATGACATAAACCTCAGTACGTCACTGGTATTTTATTTCATTGATGACCCCAGAGGGAGATGAGAGGCCAAGTTGACCTTGGCAGGATTTGATCTCAAAATTTGAAAGGGACCCAACAAATGCCCTCAGTCATAGAGTCCAGTGCCCCACAGATTCTAGCAGTGATTTTTAGGCAGAATTAGGCAAGGGAGGATTGGCCAGTATGTTTGTGTATGAAATATAATTTTTTTTTACCAAGAATGGCCTAACATGTATGGATAATCCAAGAATGGATTATGGTGTCCATTTAGTCCGTCATGAAGAACATTTCAACAATACATGACTGAGATTCATCATGGGCATGAATGATGATTCTGTCACACACTTTGCCATAAAACACGAGGTCCTTGTTCATCTCAGTGGTTAATGATTTCTCACATACACACCCAGTCATCATCATCGTCATCACTGACCACTTTTCCCTGCCTGTATTGGTCAGATGGGTCTTACTGAGGCAGATATTCTATGGCTGGATGCATTTCCTGTCCCCAACCTTTGCCTATTTCCAGGCAAGGTAATATTTCCACACACACATATTTGCTTTTCCCATTGAACACTGAAAATGAACAACACTGCTTCTATCATGGTGATGCTTGTTTATAACCTCCATGTGATGTCAAGGGAACACACGCACACATGCACATACATACATATATATAAAATGTAACTACATGTGGATTGTTGGCGACTTTTTTCCTCTGTCTTCCTTTACTCTTGGACTTTCCTCTGTCTCCTGTTTCTGAAGAAGAGCTTTGCTCGAAATATAAAACCACCTTTCTTTCCTTCCCTGAGAGTCTTATTAATGCTTTGCATGTACCACATCCTTGCATTTTCATTTTTTCTTGTTGCATTTTTTTCTTATTAATTATACACATACATACACACACACACACACACACACACATCCACACACAATGGGCTTCCAATTTCCATCTATGAAATTTACTCACAAGACTTTGGTCAGCCTGGGGCTGTTGTGCAAGACACTTGACCAAGGTGTCATGCAGTGAAACTGAAACATGGTTGGGAAAAGATCCCCAACTATAAAGCCAAACCCGGCAAAATAGTTCCTTTTTCAGGGGTGGAGAGACAGAGATATGGGTGGGTGGTGATTGTAATTGAAATGCTGCAAGCTGCTCATTATACTCCACCAGTTGCACCATGTGGTTGGTGGGACACCAATTTTAATGTTCTTTGGGGGGGTTGGCTGGGGTGAAACTGGTTTGGGTAAGAATCTGGAAGTCGGCCAAAACTGTGACTGAGGGGCTCTTTCCAGGAAGACATTCAGATTGGGAAAACTAGTGGACAATTGTCCAGAAGTCCTTCGTCTGGCTGCAGGAATGGACAATTAACTTGTTGCAGATAAAGACTAAAAGCCAAGCTATGTTAGAGTCACCAGGCAGTGACCGGAATAATAATATTAACATCGAAAAATATATTACGAATGAGAGCCCAAGTTCGAAAATTCCTCAAGACCCCTGAAGAAGGCTGGAGGGTATATCAGGGTATATTAGCTGAGAGTCAAAACTATTGAAAAGGTTGCAAGATGCAACGAAAATTTTAGGACAATAAAAATAAGAAAAACGTGGAAATTTTACTGGTGAGTGTGTTACATAATAAGGCACAAAAAGAAAATGACTCTCCCCAGACACAACAGAATATGCTTCAACACACAAACTCATATAAAGAATCTTGCAAACCAAATCGAAAAACGAAAGATGAGGATAGATAGCAGTCAATTGTAAATAATGTAGATAATTCCTCATCTCTTAAATATAGAACTGTAATACACACACACACACACACACACCATTTGAACAGGTGTCTTTCTTTTGGCATCAAACATTTTCTCTTTCTACTCAAACCATTTTTCTCAAATTTTCTTTTCTTTCACCTAAAAACCTTGTCTTGTTTTCTCTTTCCTTCTTCGTTTTACACTTTCTGTTTTTTTCTTTTGCTTTACGTTTCTATCATTTTCCTGCATGAGCTTTCACTCTTCTGATACCATTTCATGCTTTTCATTTCCTCTTTGCCTCGAATTTTATTCATGTTCTCCTTGTAATGTTTTATCAGCTTGTAACCTTATGCCTACTCAGAATTATTCAGTGATAGTTCTCTAATTGGCCAAAACAACAACTATACACACACACACATATATGTGTAAATATATATATATATATATATATATATGCATATATATATATATATATGCATATATATATATAAATATATATATATATCAACTTATGTATGTATGTATGTATGTATGTATATATATAAACTTATGTATATATATATATATAAATTTATGTATGTATATATTTATATACAAATGTATATGAATATACGTGTGTGTGTGTGTATGTCAATAACCACCATCAGAAGCTGGACGTTAAAGAAGAGAGAAATAAGAAAAAGACGAATCACTCCTAAACAGCATCTTTTTACGCTGAGACGTTTGAGGGAATGTCTAGCACCGATCCATTGTTATTTGATTCCACTTAGCTTTTGGCAAGATCCATTTCAAAACTATTGAATACCTGCTTCAGTTTACAATTTTGCATTATCAACACCTTTACATGTTAAACAATACAATCAACATCATCATCATCATCATCTCTCCTAACAATAACAGCATCATCATCATCATCATTGCATTGATGATGCTGATGATGATGATGATGACGAGGTTGTTTTTCTTGGTGGCAATCATTAAAAATATTTCACAGATGTATGGGTGCAGGAGTGGTTGTGTGATAAGTAGCTTGGAACCACATGGTTCCAGGTTCAGTCCCATTGTGTGGTACCTTGGGCAAGAGTCTTCTACTATAGCCTCAGGCCAACCAAAGCATTGTGAGTGGATTCAGTAGACAGAAACAGAAAGAAGCCCACCGTGTATGTGTGTATATATATATATATATATATATATATATATATGTATGTGTATGTATATATGTTTGTGTGTGTGTGTGAGTGTTTGTTCCCCATCTCCGTAACTTAGTGGTTCGGCAAAGGAGATCAATAGAATAAGTACTAGGCTTACAAAGAATAAGTCCTGTGGTTGATTTGCTTGACTAAAGGCGGTGCTCCAGCATGGCTGCAGTCAAATGACTGAAACAAGTAAAAGAATAATAGAATGTATGTGAATTGTGTGGATGTCGCTGGTTAAGATAATGAAGGTCACTCTCTGGTGTTGTTGTTGTTGTTGTTGTTGAGTTGGTCTGCAGAAGGGTTTCATACGAGAAGTCATTCTGTTCTGTTAATTCTGTCTGTGAAGTGACATATGATACATACATGTGAGTGTGTGTCTGTATGTATATACATATATAATAAATAATATATATAGGCGCAGGAGTGGCTGTTTGGTAAGTAGCTTGCTAACCAACCACATGGTTCCGGGTTCAGTCCCACTGCGTGGCATCTTGGGCACGTGTCTTCTGCTATAGCCCCGGGCCGACCAATGCCTTGTGAGTGGATTTGGTAGACGGAAACTGAAAGAAGCCTGTCGTATATATGTATATATATATAAGTGTGTGTGAATATGTTTGTGTGTCTGTGTTTGTTTCCCTAGCATTGCTTGACAACCGATGCTGGTGTGTTTACGTCCCCGTAACTTAGCGGTTCGGCAAAAGAGACCGATAGAATAAGTACTGGGCTTACAAAGAATAAGTCCCGGGGTCGATTTGCTCGACTAAAGGCGGTGCTCCAGCATGGCCGCAGTGAAATGACTGAAACAAGTAAAAAAGAGTATATATATATATATATACATAAATTTGAATATGGGTACAGGATGTTACCAATGGCGCAAATAACATGAAATACGTAAACAAACAAGTTAAATACGTAAAGAACAAGAAAAAAAATTGGAAAAGCAAGACAAGTAAATAGAGAGAAATCATGCGTGAAACGAGCTGGCAGACAGCCGACACCTGAGGAAGTGGCCTTTCTCTGTGTTTACCTGTTCTGTTCTCCATATTTTTCTCATTGTTGATGTATTTAACTTGTTTGTTAAGGCATTTCATATACACTTATATACATATATATATATATATACATAAACTGATATACACTTGCCTATGTGTCTATCTGATTATCTACTTGCATATATACCACCGTTCTTATTTATATATTTACACCTCTTATGACCTCTCTATATCAATCCATCCACTGATATCTGTCTATCTTTCCACCTGTCTATCCATTGATGATCTATCTATCTATCTATTGATCTCTGTCTATCATCATCATCATCAGCAACATTTTAATGTCCAACTTTCCATGCTTGGATGGGTCAGACAGAGTTTATTGAGGCAGATCTTCTATGTCTTGGTGCTCTCCCTGTGGCCAACCCTCACCTGTTTCCAAGGGAAGTAGCATTTTCTTCTAATTGTCTTCATGTTTTAACTGAAGACCGGAAAATGAAAGAACCCACATTTTAAAACTCCCATGCAATGCCTAGATACCAATGCACATACTCACAAACAAGGGCTTCACACAGTTTCCATCTACCAAATCCCACTCCTAAGATTTTGGTTGGCTCATTTCTGTAGTAAAAGACATGTACGCTAGGACTGAACCTGGAACCATGACGTTAGGAAACAAGATTCTTTACCCCACAACCACACCAGTGTCTATGTATATAAACGTGTGTGTGTGTGGGTATCATCTAATCGTCTACATCTGCATGTATATACGTATTGGTGTATCTACAGAAAGTCTGTCTCTGCACCAAAGTCTTCATGTACCGCCCACCTGAGCTGTTAATGAACAGAATGGCTTAAACTTGGAAAATGTACACACGTATGTACATACATATATATATACGTGTGTGTGTGTGTGTGTGTGTCTATACATACATATGTATATTTGAGTGTATGTTTGTTTGTGTGTGTGTGTGTATATATATAAATAATAGGAGTTTATGTATATATATTATGTATATTCATCATGATAAATGTTTCAAAAGAACATGAAAATACTCATGTAAATATAAAAATAAAAAAACGAACAGCAAAAATCCAGCTACGTCAGATATGTATATATATACATACATACATACACACAAATATATAAGTGAAGTGAGAGAAAGAAAGAGAGTGAGTAAGTGAGAGAGAATAGAATAAAAAGCAAAATATTTTGAAGCAAACAGAAATAACAGAATGGAAGAAAAATGAGGTTTGGAATAAACGGTCAATATTCTGTTAGTTGAAGTAAGGAAATATATATCTTCTTTGGTTGGAATAGCAATTATGGGAATATCAAGGAGAAGAATTGAGAAGCCAAGAGGCCTTCTGAGGATTCTAGAAGTAGGTTTTCATTTGAACAAGAGAAGTTCTCATTTCTTCACAAACTAAATTCCTTATAAACCCTGTCTCTCCCTGAATCTCCTTGCCCCCCCTCTCCTTATTTCTATCTCTGTTCTCCCTTCCCCCTTTCTCTCCCTCTCTCTGAGCTCCTTCACTATAAGTCTAAATCTTCAGTATTTCATCTGGATGCACATAATATGTAGAATAAGGAACCGGTTTGATGGATTGACTGTCGGTTTGGAGAGCGAAAACATCAAGACAAGAGAAGAGAGAATAGGAGAGGATTAATGGGAAAATGCCACGGACGGCCAAGGAAAGATACATGTAGACATAGACAAACAAATCTATCTATCTACACACATATACATACATAAATGCATACACACACACACATATATAAGTACAAGCATGGCTTGTTTTCCAAGCCATGTGGCTTTGGATTCAGTCCTATTGTGTGGCTCTGGGTAAATATCCACTACTACAGTCCCAGGCTGACCAATGCCTTGTGAGTGAATTTTACTGATGGAAAGTGAAAGAAGCCTGTTGTATATATTTGTATAATTGTGTGTGTGTGTTTGCTTATATTGAGAGCACTTAAAAATATGATCTTCTATGTTTATTTTCTGTAACTAAGCTGATCAACAAAGAGATAAAACTGAGTTAACCCTTTAGCATTTAAACCGGCCATATCCGGCCAAAAGTATTCTGCCTGTTTTATGTTCAAACTGGCCAGATCTGGTCTCTCAGACCAACCCTACAATATCGTTTTAAAAATTAACAGCTACCTCATCAAAATCTCATAGCTACAAGATAATGCATGATTAATTCAAAACAATGTGGATAAAAAAGGATTAATTTTGGCAGAATAATGCAAACACTAAAGGGTTAAGCACCTAAAATACAGTTTATGTAATTGACTAAAACCTATCAATGGTGGCTGAAATAAACATGAATCTTTCTCTCTCTCTCTGTAATATATATTATATATATATATATATATTATATATATATTATGTATATATATATATATATATATATATGTAGATATATATATATATATATATATATTATATATATATATATTATATCTGCATGTAAGTAATGAACTAGAAAGTGAGGAATCAATACAACATTGGTGGACAAGAATTTCTTTTAATAGCTGAGCATTGTTAAGTATGATACCAATAGTTCATGCAAAGAACCTACAGTTATTCAACAGTAGTTGAAATAACATTAGATGTTCAGCTATATTTGTGAGGCACACAGCAAAAACCAAAAAAGGCTAAACAGCCATTATTATTAAAAATGTAATTCAATTGGTAATTTTTTTTTTTTGTATGAAAATATCATACTAACAACACTAAACTATTAAAAGTAGAACTAACTCTGAACTGATGAGGTTGGAAAGCAAACTCCTTCCCTCACGACCATTCCTGTCTCTTTAGGAATAAAATTTACAATTTAAGATTTAACTACTTAACTGGTTTCTCCATTCATCCTTTATTATATTCATACCCCTAAAGGCAGGAATACATCTATGGCTATTGACCCTAACCAACTGGAACTTCATCTATTCAACAGACACAAATATTCCCTGCTTGACCCCTTGCCCCAACCCTAAACTTGCTGGCATCTTATCTACAATTCTCTTTATTTCTTTTCCTATTTTCTTTGTTCTTTTTCATTTTTTTTTATTTTCATCCTCCATTATATTCCTCTTCTCTTCTTTTATCTGTCCCCTAATTTTTACAATTTATTCTTATTGCTACTTTTTATATTTTTTATTTTTATTTTATTATTATATTTTAATTCTATTTTTTTTACTCTATATTTTTATATTTCTTTATTTTTAATTCTTCTAACTAATCCCTCCTCTCTCTACCCCCATAAGCTACCCAAATTCTTTTTCTCTCTCTCCTCATTAACCTCTCTTTCCCTTTATTTCTCTTTTTCCTTCTCCCCCAAACCAACCATTTCGATATGAACACACCATTCCCATTTCTGCCGAAACATTGCTCTGAACACACTACTCATACTTTGCCGTAATACTTCCTGGATTTACCTTGGATTATACCTAAGCACATTCGGACTAATATTAATACTCTTTGAAAAATGAATGGTGGAATTTATTTCCATATTCTCTGCTCTTCTATTTCATTGCTTATTATCTGCGAATTTTTCATGTCCAGATCTTTTATCTGAATAATTCCATGTCTACATCTTTCATATGTTCTCTACTTGTCTCTGATGACGAAATACCCCATATTCAGGCATACTTACCTATCACGTGCGATACCCCAGAAACAGCTGTAAGGATCTCAACTAATTTAAAAATAATATAAAATAATGTGATCTAGTCTTTCTCATTCACAAAATGAGCCCCTTTAATTTTGCTCAGATTGCAATTATGAAATTTTTAATTATGATCAACCAATTACTTTATCTTGTAAATTAAAGAATCAGATGTTATTTGGAATTGTAGTTGGGTAATTTGGGTAATTTTAGCCAATCAACAGACAGCGTGGCATAAGCAGCTTGTTACCATGACAACAGGACGCTGTGTTGTGATTCGCTTCACTGTTGTCTGTTGATTTTACACAATTGATTCTTCACACCACAAGATTCTTTTCACCTGCGTGTTTTGTTTTAATTTTTCTGTGTGTTAGTATATTACATATTTTTCTGTGCTTCTGTCTGTTAGTATTTTTCTGTGCTAGTATTTTTACATATTATTCATTTCATGTTATTCTTATCATAGTTAATAAATCCAAGCATGAAAACGTTACTCAACTTTGGAGTTTTGGAGACAGATGCCTCCTTCACACACAAACAAACGTATAAAAGTACATTTAAACTTACATATGACTACACACATCCACATGCACTTATATATTAATGATGTACACAAATACCTGACAGGTAAACACAATACTGAAATACACATAAAACATCATCATCATCATCGTCATTGAAACCATTTAACAAAACTATTCGCACCAAAAGCACATAAAGTGTGTTTAAAAAGCAACTACCAACTAACATAGGTCTTAAAACTGACAGTAAGGAGCAGGCTGGTTCGCTGGTGTGATTGGTAACACAGTTGCATTAACAAAGGGATGTGGGTTCAAGTCCTATGTGTATGGGGAAGCCTATTTTTTTCTGTTGAGGGCTTTTATGCCCCTTTATTAGACTATTTTCCTTAGTCATTGCACAGTGATCGCCACAAGCTTTGAGCTTATAAAAAAAATCCCATTATTATTACTTAAAGAATTGTAAAACTTGATACCATTTAAAAAAACCCCAAGAAGTCTGTTGCATACACACACACCACACACACACACACACAGATGTGCGTGTGTGTGTGCATGCATGCGCTTGTGTGTGTGTCTTTGTCCCCTCCCATCACTTGACAACCAATGTTGGTGTGCTTACAGTCCAGTAACTTAATGGCTTGGGAAAAGAGACCAATAGAATAAGAACTAGGCTTATAATGAATAAGTCCTGGGGTCGATTTGTTTGACTAAAGGCGGTGCTCCAGCATAGCCACAGTCAAATGACTGAAACAAGTAAAAAAATGAAAGAATATATATATATATATATATGCATATGTATGTGTGTATATATATATATATATATATATATATATATATATATACGTGTATGTATATATGCATGAATATATGTGTGTGTGTGTGTGTGTATATATATATATATGTGTGTGTGTGTGTGTGTGTAAACACATATATATACACACATGATGGGCTTCTTTCAGTTTCTGTCTACCAAATTCATCAGAAGGCTTTGTATATATATATATTGAAAAGAGAAGTTCTAATAAGTTTATAACAAAGTTTATATTAAAACAAATGACTTGATGAATATTTAATTGAAGAAAAAAAGTGTGTGGGGGGGGGGTGCATAGGGGAGGAGGGCTGTGTGGAGCGGGGTGGAAGAGAACAATCTAAACAGGAAACTGAAGCAGATTAAATGAAAACCTTTGAATTTCCAATAAAACTTGTCAAGATAAAAAAATCCTGTTTCTTTCTGATATAGACATACACATACAGACAACACACATTACTTATATGTACACACACACACACACACACACACACACACACACACATACGCCTACACAGATATATGTGTGAGTATTTCTTTATTGTTTTTTCTCATTGTTCTTTGCCTGTTGGCATTGGTTGGATGAAAATTACTGAAGCAGTTGTTCCAAGGCCGGATGACCTGCCTGTCATCCTGTTTTTTCAAGAAAGATAATCTTATCTCACTAATCTTCCAATGTCAAAGAATGTTGTCCAAGGTTCTCTATATATGGAAGAAAAAGATGGCCAAGCTCTTATGAAATTTTTCAAATTCAATTTGATAGGGAATGGCGAGGGTGGAGAAGGAAGTGTTTTCTTTTGTGTAAAAATGAATGACAATGGCAAAAATGCTAAGAATGTGTGACTCTTGTCCCATGGCACTTCCATCTTGGCTGAATGATTTCAACTCTGCTGTCCCTGGCAACACTCTTTCTTTTTGACCCAACAGAAAATTCTGCACAAGGGATCAAAAACCAGTCTTTTAGGTATGTCCCTTCACATTTCCAACACATGGCCAAAATTCCCTGCCCCTAAATTCCATCAGGTGATTCACTCACAGCTGGGCTGCACATGTTTAGGCAAAACTCATACCTTACTGCGCTAAAAAGTGCCACCCATTCTTACAAACGAGATGGCTTTTACCCAGAATGCGAATGCTACATGACCATGACCTAAACTGCTTTCCAACAACATGGTTCCTGGTTCAGTCACACTGTGTGACACCTTGGGCAAATGTCTTGAGTCAACCAAAACCCTGTGAGTGGATTTGATAAACAGAAACTGAAAGAAGCCTATCATATATCAGAGGTGCAGGAGTGGCTGTGTGGTAAGTAGCTTGCTAACCAACCACATGGTTCCGGGTTCAGTCCCACTGCGTGGCATCTTGGGCAAGTCTCTTCTGCTATAGCCCCGGGCCGACCAATGCCTTGTGAGTGGATTTGGTAGATGGAAACTGAAAGAAGCCCGTCATATATATGTTTGTAAGAATGGGTGGCACTTTTTAATGTTGTAAGGTATGAGTTTTGCCTAAACATGTGCAGCCCAGCTATGAGTGAATCATCTGATAAATTTAGGGGCAGGGAATTTTAGTTGTGTGTTGGAGATGTGAAGGGACATACCTAAAAGACTGGTTTTATTGGCTAAACTGGCAATATGACCATTCCGAAATATAACAATATCTGTTTCAACACACGACTTCACATAAAAAATCTTGCACAACAAATATTTAAACATGCATATATATATATATATATTCTATATAACTTTATTTAAAGCAGCAGAAAATTCAACAAAACCTGTTTTGTTTAAATTTTCTGCTGCTTTAAATAAAGCATATTACTCTACCACTGGTATTTGAGTACTCTTTTTTCCACATTGTTTCACATTTATGTGTTTACTCCGGTATATATATATATAGAGTAAAAAAAGTTAAACAGAAGAGTAAGTACAGTTAGACAGCTTTTTAATCACTACAAATGTTTCGATACAAACAGATCCACGTTTATACAGGATGTTGTAGCATGGAAATCTAGATTTACTTACAGAGACAGCAATTAATATTGCCTGAGGAGAGACATATAGATCTCCTTATACAGGTAAATCGCTACGTAATTTCATTTAAATTTAAACTTTAAATCCTGTATATACGAGGATCTGTAGGTATTGAAACATTTGTAGCGATTAAAAAGCTGCCTAAACGTACTGACTCTTCCTTTTGACTCTTTTACTTTTTACTTTTTATTTTCACACACGAGAAATACCCAAGACTAGAACTGGTAGCACACCATAAGAATACTACTGGCTATTTGGGAATTTTAAAGGGGAATGTTTGTACTCCAATACGTTCTTAACAGAATACACCATCAACTATATCTATCTCTCTTTCTCTCTCTCTCTCTCTATATATATATATATATAATATAGTTGATGTGTATGTGTGTGCGTGTGTGTGTGTGTTTACATCCCTGTAACTTAGCAGTTCAGCAAAAGGGTCTGACAGAATAAGTACCAGGCTCGAAAAAAAAAGAAAAATAATGAAAGTGCTGGGTGTCAGTTTGTGCTACTAAAAATCTTTCCAAGGCAGTGCCCCAGCATGGCCACAGTCAACGACTGAAACAAGTAAATAACAAACATCACTAACATCACCGCCACCACCACCACCACCATCAAAATCATTGTCACCACCACCACCATGGCCATCATTGCCATCACCACTCATATCCTTTGTGGGTGGGTGAGGGTGGGGGGCTTCAGAGGAAATACTTTGGTGAGGTGAGGGAGGTGGGAATGTGGTGGTGGTGGTGGTCGTGGTGGGTAACAGAGAATGTTTCTGGCAGAATTTGTTATTTGAAGCTTAAACTCTTAAGAGAGGAACTACGGAGTGTGTTTCTTCTTTCTTTCTTTCTTTCTTTCTTCTTCCTTTCTTGTGAAATCAATTTATTTGTTGCCTGCTCAGACGAAGAAGGTGTTATATAGATTGAAAAAGTTGAATGAGATGGTGTCAGAAAGAGGGAGATGGGGGGGAGCACTTTGTACTAAGTTGTGAAAGAGGAGAGCAGGGGGCAGCAGGTTCCTGTTTTTATTCACGGAAGCAGAAGGTATTTTGGAATGCTGATGATGATATATATTCTAGTTGTTGTTTAGCCCCAGGACTGCTCTGGTTAAGTACACTATAATCCAAATTGTTCCAGATTGGGCCATCCAGTCTTACCATTATTTTTTCTTTTTGTATAATGGAAATTACAATGCCAACTGTGCATATCTTAAAGGTAAGGTATGTAGTTCAAGGAAGATTTGGCTGTTATTTCTAGCACGTTTAGCAAGCCTGTAATTGGTTTGGGGTAATGTGTATTCTATATGTTTGTACAAGAGAACATACTTATATGAGCCAAGTATGGAAAAGCAGGAGTTAAATGAAAGATGATAGAGTGAAGCCTGGTGCAGTCCTCTGCCGAGCCAACCCCTGTCAAACAGTCCAACCCATGCCAGCATAGAAAAGGGACGTTAAGTGATGATGATGATGATGATATATATATACAGAGAGAGAGAGAGAAAAAGAGAGAAAACAAAGTGTAGGTATGCCGCTATATATATATAAAATAAAATACAAAACGGGACAAGAAGGCAAAACATCCGGACAACAGCTGAAATTACGAGATGATCCGGTTCTTGACTGAAGATAAAAGGCTTTGAATGACCCGTCTGTGTTTTTTTGTATCGTCTATCTGGATGTTTTGTTGTCCCCTTTTGTATCACCTAGTTGTCCGGATGTTTTGCGTTCTTGTCCCATTTTGTATTGTATTTTATTTTATTTATATATATATATAAAGGAATTTTGTTAACATCTCCGTTCGACTCCATTCTTTCATTTATTCATATACAACACACAAATTTCTACCATGAACCGGAGTTTCTACCCTTGACCAGGTTGCTTCAACCGTGTTTTCTGACGTGAATTTGCTACCCAGGTTTCGTTAAACGAATTTTCCATGCTGACAATAAACATAGGATAATTCATTCACCTACTTAAATATATATATATATATATTATATATATATAATATATATATATATATTTATATATAATATATATATTTATATATATATATATATATTTTATATATATATATATATTTATATAATATATATATATTATATATATATCTAATATTATATATATATATATATATTTATATAATATATATATATTTATATATATATATATATTTTATATATATATATAATATTTATATATATATATTTATATATATATATAATTTATATATATATTTATATTATATTATATTTATTATATATATATATATATTTAAATATACTATATATATATTTATATATCTATATATATATATTTTATATATATATTTATATATATATATTATATATATATATATATATATATTATATATATATATATATATATAATATATATATATATATTTATATATATATCACACACCCAATAATATAGTCTATTAATGATAATACATGGGTAACTTCAAGATTCCTGAACAATAACTTATGAGAATAAACTATCAGATGAGAAATGTAACCAGTTTCCAAAAGATAATTTGGGGGTCCAATGCCGGATGGGATTCCGTGTATAAGATGTGGGTGTAGAGAGCAAATGTTAATGGATGAAGAAGGGCTATATAAATATATATACCCTCACACGACAACTGCTTGCAACACTGGTTAATATA
Organism: Octopus sinensis; assembly: GCF_006345805.1. Lineage (NCBI taxonomy): Eukaryota > Metazoa > Mollusca > Cephalopoda > Octopoda > Octopodidae > Octopus > Octopus sinensis. The sequence goes on from NC_043024.1 coordinate 12,490,094, forward strand.
TGCTTCAATATCGGAAGTAAGGGATCTCATCAAGACAATTGTTTAGCCGTGGGTGCATATTCTATTTATAAAGGACCAACAGGGCTAAAAACACACCCAGCATTCTTGCTGGTTGCAGCCAGGAAGACAGTTTTCTCTCTCTTCAAAATATATTCTGTTTTTAGACACAGCATGTCCATAGGACATTTTATCTCAGACAAAAATCACAGCAATTTGTCTGTTAATGGTGTATTTTACACTAAGCACAATACATAAATGACTGACTATCTATCTATATCTGTCTGTCTATCTCTCTATCTCTCTCTCTCTATATATATATATCTGTCTATCTATCTATCTATATATATATATCTGTCTATCTATCTATCTATATATATATTATATATATATATATATCATCATCATCATCATCATCATTTAGCGTCCGTTTTCCATGCTAGCATGGGTTGGACGGTTCTACTGGGGTCTGTGAAGCCAGAAGGCTTCATCAGGCCCAGTCAAATCTGGCAGTGTTTCTACGGCTGGATGCCCTTCCTAACGCCAACCACTCCGTGAGTGTAGTGGGTGCTTTTTACGTGCCACCCGCACTGGTGCCAGACAGAGCTGGCAAACGGCCACGAACGGATGGTGCTTTTTATGTGCCACCGGCACGAGGGCCAGGCGAGGCTGGCAACGGACACGAAACGGGGCGGTGCTGGCAACGGTCGCGAAACGGAAAGTTCTCTTACATGCCACCGGCACTGGTAACACATCTGCAATTTCCATTGATCGATTTCCATTGATCGATTTCGATTCTGATCCTCACTTGCCTCAATGGGTCTTCACAAGCAGAGTTTCGACATGCCACCGGCACTGGTAGCACATCCGCAATTCCATTGATCGATTTCGATTCTGATCCTCACTTGCCTCAACACGTCTTCACAAGTAGAGTTTTGTGTCCCAAGAAGGAAGGTATGCATACGTAGGCTGGCTCCATCCCATGTAGAAGGCCACGGGTTGTGGACTCACTTGTCCTGCCGGGTCTTCTCGCGCACAGCACACTTCCAGAGGTCTCGGACTCTAGTCATTTCCTCAGTGAGACCTAAAGTTCGAAGGTCGTGCTTCACCCACCTCGTCCCAGGTTTTCCTGGGTCTGCCTCTTCCACAGGTTCCCTCAACCGCTAGGGTGTGGCACTTTTTCACACAACTATCTTCATCCATTCTCGCCACATGACCATACCAGCGCAAACGTCTCTCTTGCACACCACAACTGATGCTTCTTAGGTCCAGCTTTTCTCTCAAGGTACTTACACTCTGCCGAGTGTGAGTACCGGCATTACACATCCATCGGAGCATACTGGCTTCATTTCTAGCGAGCTTACGCATATCCTCAGCAGTCACGGCCCATGTTTCACTGCCATGTAGCATGGCTGTTCGTACACACGCATCATACAGTCTGCCTTTCACTCTGTGCGAGAGGCCTTTTGTCACCAGCAGAGGTAAGAGCTCTCTGAACTTTGCCCAAGCTATTCTTACTCTAGCAGTTACACTTTCAGCACACCCACCCCCGCTGCTGACTTGGTCACCTAGGTAACGGAAACTATCAACTATTTCTAGTTTTTCTCCCTGGAAAGTGACGGAAGTTGGTCTCAGAGCATTTTCAGTGTTTATTGTTCCTGAGCATCTGCCACATACAAAAACCATCTTCCTAGTTAGCCTATACACACACATACACATATAATATTATATTGATACGAAATATAATACCTTTGCACTATGTTGGCTTCTGCAAACTGATGCCATCATTTTGCCATGTGAACACAACAAAAAGGTTTCTTATTGACAAAAAACCCTCGAAGGGCCGGGGTAGGTGCAATATTAATTTACTCTTTAACATAACCTGCAAGAAACACACGACTTATGATTAAGAGTTCCTTGTTCTGTAGATACGTGTGTTTAAGTGCACGTTTGTGTGTGTGTGTTTATGTGTAAGTGTGTGTGTGTGTGTTGTTATGTTAGATTGTAATTAACATTTTAGCTCTGATACATTCCACACCTGTTGCCCTTCACTCTCCTCCCTTACAAATATACACGTCTACACCCACACATATGCCATATCCCCATGCATAGATACAGTGAAATACACTTACACACACACACACACACATATTTATCTGTATGTATACATATATATATATATATATATATATATCTGTATGTGTATATATATATATATCTGTATGTGTGTGTGTATATATATATATATATATATATATGTACATACATATATATATTTATATCTGCATATATATATATCTGTATGTGTGTGTGTATATATATATATATATATATAATATATATACACATACATACATATATATATTTATATCTGCATATATATATATCTCTATGTGTGTGTGTGTATATATATATATATATATATATATATACATACATATATATATTTATATCTGCATATATATATATATCTGTATGTGTATATATATATCTATCTGTATGTATATATATATATATATATATATATATATAAACAAAGATAAATGCGATACAATAAAATTATATATATATATATATATATATATATATATATATATATCTGTATGTGTATATATATATATATATATATATCTGTATGTGTGTGTGTATATATATATCTGTATGTGTATATATATATATGCACACACATGTCCTGGACCTCTGCTTCACAAACAACATGGCACTCATCAATAATGTTAAGGTGGCATCAACGCTTTTCTTGGACCATAACTGAATACTGCTAACCACGTATGGCCTGCAGAAGACTAGAGGTATGCAGGCTACTAGAAGCCCCCAACTCCTCTCCTGCCTGAACTTTCAAACAACTAATTGGAAGGGGACTGGGGAGAGAGGTCATGGAACAGAACTGGTCTGCCGGGGGGGAAGGGGGTTCAATGCAAGGTATTGAAAGAAAGCGACAACACTTTGTGACCATCATGCATGACAAATGCTGTAAGTATGCTCCAGACACATCTACACATCCATATACTCACATCTACATCCAGACACATCTACACACATATATATATATACACACATGTGACCTCTGACATGCTCGAACGTATGCCTGTGTGTCTCCCTTACTATATAGTATTACCCCCCCATATGTCAATATGTAATTGTTTTTTTCATTTCCATTAAAACAATATAATATTTGATAGACATAGTCTTTCTATTGTCAACTATAGTGCAGGACATTTTATGAGTGTATATGTGTCTGTGTGTGTATGTCTCTGTGACTGTGTGTGTGTTTCTGCATCAGGTACATTATTAAACACACACACATCTACACACATATATATATACACATGTGACGACTGACATGCGTGAATGTATGTCTGTATGTGTCTCTCTTACTATACGTATGTGAGAGTGTACGTGTGTCTATCATCACATTTTGTATATGAATGTCTATGTGTGTGTGAGTGTTTGCACATTCATTAAGTACATTATTAAACACACATCTACACATATACATACATATGTGACAAGTACGACTGGAGGTGAAACTCTTGACAAAAATCAATCAGGTGGCACATTCAAGGTATATAAAAATACCTGTCTACCGTTCAATTGCCAGTTCCTAATTAGCACAGCAGTTGCAGGTTTTCAGCAATTTGCTTATATTTGGTTAATTTACTCTGCATACAAAAATACAGACATACAACATACACACAGCTGCTTACAAAAATTGAGATTAATGTATATTTTTTTCTATACTCTTTTACTCGTTTCAGTCATTTGACTGCGGCCGTGCTGGAGCACCGACTTTAGTCAAGCAAATCAACCCCAAGACTTATTCTTTGTAAGCCTAATACTTATTCTATCGGTCTCTTTTGCTGAACCGCTAAGTTATGGGGACGTAAACACACCAGCATCGGTTGTCAAGCAGTGATGGGGGGGGATAAACCCGGACACATAAACACACACACACATATATATACATATATACGACAGGCTTCTTTCATTTTCCGTCTACCAAATCTACTCAGAAAGCTTTGGTCAGCCTGACACTATAGTAGAAGACACTTGCCCAAGGTGCCATGCAGTGGGACTAAACCCGGAACCATGTGGTTGGTAAACAAGCTACTCACCACACAGCCACTCCTGCGCCTATGTCCATAATTTTTTAATTACAATTTTAAAAGAAAATACAAAAGCTCTCCAGACACACTTATGAAGCCAGGAGGTTTGCAGAAAACCGAAGGTGAGAGTCTCAAGAGATAAAGTGCATGAGACTTTAAGACAAAGGCAAGCTGCAGCATGTTGGATGGAATCTCAAGAGAGAAGGGAGATGAGACTTTGTTAAAATCAGAAAAAGGCAAGCTGCAACATGTTGGATTGTGTCTCAAGGGAGAATTGAGATGAAACTTTCCCAAAGACCAGCAAAGGCCATGCTGTAGCACTTAATGGTGTATCATTGAAACAATGTTTAACACGCCAGATTACACAGAAGTCCAATAGAACAGCTCTCAGAAACAGACAAATTTGTCCTTTACAACTCCTGGAGCTGCTTTCAGATATGGTCCATCCCATTCTCATAAAAATCATAATCCTGTTGAAACTAGTGTGTGCTAAACTGAAATTGTTTCTGTAAAGCTTTAAGATTTTCTGAGAAAAGTTTTATCAAAATCGATTCACAGAAAACTGAGAAATCCTAAATGTCACTCCTAGGCTCTTAGCATGGTTCTGAGTATATATGTATATATATGTATGCATACACACACATATATATATAGATACATACACACACGTGTTTGTGAGCATGACTTAAATGTATCTTATCATAGTTTAATATTACAAACTCTTTCAGATAAGAAACAAAACATTATCTTATCAATATGTTAACAACATCAACAAGAAACCTAAGATTACATAATGTTGAAAACACAAGAAGGACATTATCATCTTATTGGCTGTTTTGGGGAAGAAAATAGGGAAAGTTGAAAGAAAAAAATGTATCTCCCCTACCCACCCCCACCAACAGTTGTTCATTTGCCATGACCATCCCAACTCATGATATTGTTCAGACAAAATATTCATTATGTTGTCAAGGATTGAACATTATTCGATGAATCCTTCATGGGTTGGTGGTGTGATTTGAATTAGATCTGGCTGCTATTTCTAGAAGGTTGAACACCCACTTAGGGGAATCTCCTTCAATAGCATTCACAGCAGCAGTAGTAGTTGTGGTATCTCTCCAATAAAATCTGTTTCAGAAAGCAACCACTTGATCTAAACACGGATTTCCTTTCCTGTTTTTAAATGGAGGCATGTCCCCCCCCCCCAAACACCCCCCAATACATGTTTCCTGGGTTTTTAGATGAAATGTTAAGACGAGGATGGTTTTCAGAACTGCTTTGCAATTGGAAAAGAAAAAAACGAAAAGGACTAAAAGCAATCCGTATATTGTTGGTACTCTGTAAGCAAACGGGGGGGGGGGGGGAACTCAGGAATTCCAGGGGAATTTCATTTTGTGTTTGGATGAAGAGTTTTAAGAGTTATGCATATTCGGCTGAGTGTAAGGAGTGGGTAATAACGGGTGGGAGGAGGAGGAGGAAATAATTTTTTTAAGATACACACACATATATATATACATACATATGCACACACACACACACACTCATATATGTACGTATAAACATGCACACACACACACACATACATATATATGCATGCACACACGTACATATATATGCATGCACACACGTGTACATACATAGCCACATATACATTTGCACACACAAATTCACAGAGGCATCACTGGTGAATAAATACTATTTTCATGTATTTAATCACTCGAGATTCAAACTTTGTACGGTTAAAAGCAAAATGATTTTTAATCTTTTAAATGATGTATGTTTTAATGTGAAACTTTTAATTAGCTTAATGCAATTACTAGCAATATTAATAAAGTCCCTCCAAAATTACATCATTTAATCTAAAAACAGTTTGAAAAGTTGAGAGTATTTTTAAATGTAGCATTCAATATTAAATTTCATCTAAGGGGTGCGAGCTGGTAGAAATGTTTGCATGTTGGAGGAAATGCTTAGCGGTATTTCGTCTGCCATTACATTCTGAGTTCAAATCCTGCTGAGGTCGACTTTGCCTTTCATCCTTTCGGGGTTGATTAAATAAGTACCAGTTATGCCCTGGGGCCGATGTAATTGACTTAATCCATTTGTCTGTTCTTGTTTGTCCTCTCTGTGTTTAGCCCCTTGTGGCTAGTAAAGAAATAGGTATTTTGTCTGTCTTTACGTTCTGAGCTCAAATTCCATCGAGGTTGATTTTGTCTTTTATCCTTTTGAGTTTGATAAATTAAGTACCAGTTGCATACTGGGGTCGATCTAATCGACTGCCCCCCTTCCCCACCAAGTAGAAAAGAGTATTATATTCCATCTAAGAAAAAACTGTTATTAACAATTTGATTATATCTCATTAAGATTTGTGATGCATAAAAGAAAAACCGCTCAAGAAATATCTTAGAATAAAATGAAGTTGTGAAAAGATGGACAGATCCAGTGAGCATCCCACGAAGGAAAGGAGAGTGATCACAGTTGACATTTTGTATAAAGTTTGTAGCAGAAACATTGGCAAAATCCCAAACAAAATAATCCACAAACAAAATATCCTATCATCTTAAGTTCAACAGAAACACCAAATGCAGACAGATGTCACTCTTGCGAGGAACGAAGTTAAGCAGACAGAGACTCCTATGGGAGACACAGAAATTAATGGGATGAGATTATATATACTTGTCCATTGCAGATGCCAGTGCCACATGGAAAGCACTGATGCTGGTGCCACATGGAAAGCACTGATGCTGGTGCCACATGAAAAGCACTGATGCTGGGCTGCGTGAATGCACCTGTGCTGGTGGGTTGTAAAAAGCACCCGGAACACTCCGTGATGAGGATGGTGTTAGGAAGGGCATCCAGCAGCAGAAACCATACCACAACAGACAACTGGGGTCAGGACAGCACCCTGGCTGGCTTGCCCCAGGACAAACCGTCCAACCCAGGCCAGAATGGAAAAACAGACATTAAATGATGATGATGGTATATTTATACAATGGGCTTCCACACAGTTTCCATCTATCAAATTCACTCACAGAGCATTAGATGGTCAGGGCCTACAGTAGAAGCTCCTTGCCCAAGATGGTGTCCAATGGAGCTGACAATGAATCCAAGGCTATACAGTCCTACTTGTACCTATTCCATGTAAGAAAATCTGAGAAAAGAATTCAGTTTGTCCAAACAACTTTTCACACAAATTGTAAATCGTGGGGGGGGGGGGAATAGTAATTCTGAGGTTGGTTCATTCATTATTGAATGCATTGGTCTTTAATCAGTGAATGACTGTTTCAATAATCGCTAGAATCTTTCACATTAATCAAAACGATAACATGATGGGTTCTACATGCAGATTATGGAAATCTGTAAGATATTAAATGGAACTTTCACTAATCACTTCATCAGACTAATTTATAAAGGTAATACCAAACGAGAGACTGGTTTTCATAACAGAAATTAGTCAATTAAATATAATAAGGAAGGAAGGACATAGAAGAGAAACTAATAAATTATAAACAGCAAGTTATCGCGTAATTAGAGATTCAGCAAAGTAGGGAGACTTTATCTGAGACAGATTGTCTTATGAGTTCACCAACGTTAAATCTATTGTAAACAACCAGGGCCACAAAACAATGTCAAGCCGAGAATTGGAGGCTAAATATGGACAAGTGTAGATGATAGATGGAGAGATAAGAAGATGGGAAGAGGAGAGAACGTCTTCGAAGAGGAGCTAGATTACTATTATCCATTCTTGTAATTTGGTAGTTTTAATAAGGTGATAAAAATGTGTAAAGAAAATATCAGATAAATACAAAACTAAAAACAAAACAAAAAGATAAGAATGATCTGCCAAAATATAGGGAGTGGATAAAATGTATAATTATGGTCAGAGGGGTTTTGATTATTTATAATTGAACTAAATATATTAATTAGTTAATGAACAGTTATTAAAGTTGAGATACGAAGAGCATGATGGAGATTCACAACTGATAATGTTAGAATTAATAAGAATAAGGGTGAAAACTGTAACAATCTAATTCAATTAAATTTTATAATTTTAATAATAATAATAATCCACGAGTCTTTAGGTACAATCCAATGTGATTCCAGGTAAATTAATCTTCCTAATATTGTAGACTACTTCCAGCCCTATCCCTGTAACTACACATATATGTATATATATGTGTGTGTGTGTATATATATATATATATATATATATATATATATGTATATATATATGTGTATATATATATATGTGTGTGTGTGTATATATATATATATATATGTATATATATAGGCACATATATACATATATGCATATAAATATATATGTATACATATATATATGCACATATATATATATAGATATATGCAATATGTATATTTATATGCACATATATGCATATATGCACACACATTTATATATATATAGAGAGACACACACATATATCTATACATATATATGCGTATATATATTTCATATATATATATATACGACTTTACACATCACATCATATATACATACACACGTCCAGACCTCTCATACGCACTAATACTCTCTCATACACACACACACACTCTTATGTTTGAGTGAGGTCATTCAACCCTATTATCTCCCCTAATTTCGCTCTTGCGTCTCATGTTTGATCTTTGACTTCTGGCCGAAATCAGATCGCCATGTTGATTCACTAGCTTCTGCACGCATATTTTTTTTTTCTCCTTCTTTCTGTGTTTTTTCTCTGTGTATCTTTCTGTTGAAGAGCGTAGGCTCGAAACGTTAAAGACTTGTTTTATTTATATTTCCTGAGCGGCATACTAATACAATTGTTTGTTTGTATTCCACCTGCCTTCGTCTTTTGTTTATTTTCATAAAATTGCCTTCGTCTTTTGTCTATTTTCATAAACCTGCCTTCGTCTTTTGTCTATTTTCATAAAGCTTCCCGTTATATATATATATGCATACATATACATACATATATATATATATATGCATATATATATATACATATATATATATATATATGCATATATATATATATATATGCATACATATACATATATATATGCATATACACATACATATATATACATACACACATACATATATATACATACACACATACATATATAATGCATATACATATATACGTACACACATACATATATACATATACACATATATATACATATACACATACATATGCACATATATATACACACACACATATACACATACATACATATATACACACACATATACACATACATACATATATACACACACACATATACACACATACATACATACATACACACACATATACACATACATACATACATACATATATATAATATATATATATATACATACATATATATATATATATATATATATATATATATATATATATATATATAAACACATATACACATATCTACATATACACATATATATATGCTGAGACACCTCTCCATCATGAAGGACCATGGGATTGCACCTAGAAAGTTCTCCTCCGAGGCACAAGTCGGGGCAAGGTTGTTTTTATGGGAGACCAGCAGTCGCCCATGAATACCGGCCTCCCTTCTCCACACCACTGATGTTATCCAAGGGAAAGGCAAAGGGGCCGATACAGCTTGGTACCAGTGACATAATGGATATCATTATGGTTCCGCCACCCGGGCAGTACCATTCAATCTGGTGGTATCAACAGCACTAAAGTAAGTGTTGTTTGAGAACAAACATACCAAAGAACCCACAACTTTCAAACAAATTTACCCAATGTACAACAGCATCGGTAAATAAATTCAATAAGTAAACCTACAACCAACTCCCAAATACTTAACCCAGCAGCGGCAAATCCTTGAAGTCAGACAAAAAATATCTCCGACCGTCTTCCATTGTATAATGTGAAAGTGAAAGCTTAATAACCACATTCATTCAATTTAAACACAGGCAGGACTAAACCCTAACTTCAAAATTAAACTATATATCTTAGGTGTAGGAGTGGCAAGTAGCTTGTTTACCAACCACATGGTTCCGGGTTCAGTCCCACTGCGTGACACCTTGGGCAAGTGTCTTGTGAGTGGATTTCGTAGATGAAAACTAAAAGAAGCCCATCGTATATATGTATGTATATATATATTATATATATATATATGTAAACAGTAAAAATAATTACAGACATGGACAAGAACATGAAACACCACAGAGACGACACAAGAACCACAGGACGGGACATTCGAAGCCCTCAGTCATCAGTCAAGAACCAGATCATCTTAGCAATTTCGGCTGATTAATCTTGAGATTGCTCCGATTTGGGCAGCCCGCCAAGGGAAATCTAAGCCAAGCGCATTAGATCCCCTGGAAGAAAGCTTCGAATGTATACAACACGAGGACGGAAAACGAACGAAGTACACGAACAAAAATACAGAATACGTGACACCAATAAGAATACAAAAACATATATATATATGTATGTATGTATGTATGTGTGTGTATATGTTTCTGTGTCTGTGTTGTCCCCACCCAGCATCGCTTGACAACCGATACTGGTGTGTTTACGTCCCTGTAACTCGGCAAAAGAGACTGATAGAATAAGTACTAGGCTTATAAAGAATAGGTCCTGGGGTCGATTTGCTCGACTAAAGGCGGTGCTCTAGCATGGCCAGTCAAATGACTGAAACAAATAAAAGAGAGAAAAATCTGTATATATATATATATTTATGCACACATAATAATACATTGACAGTAAAATATCCATACCATTTGTAGCATGTAGGGTGCAAAGGTTTTTCAGAGAATGGTATTTCACATTGATCTCTGAGCGTCAGAGTGCATTTTCCTATCTGTGCATGTATGTGCACGTATGCACTTGACAGAAGAGGAGGAGGAGGAGGCAGTCATCATTTATGCCCCCCCCCCACCACTTGATGCGAAAGAAGAAATAAAGAAAAAAAAGACAAGGAACCTGCCGAGTCGTATTGATTGGATAATACCAATTAAATGAAACGAAGAAAAAGGCATTGATCTGTGAAAGGTTGCTGGATCAAGTTTAGCTGATTTATCATTACTGCATGGGAAGCTGTGTCGATAGAAGAACGGCGGTGGTGGTGGTGGGGGAGAGGCGAGTGCAGTAATATTATTGTTGTTGTGGTGGTGGTGGTCATGGTGGTGGTGGTTTTATATGCAGGTGAGAGTGGTGAAGACGATGGTGGTGGTGCTTTTAATGTGGTGGTATTATCATGGTGGTGGTCATAGCTGTGAGTGGTATTAGAGATATAAATATGGTTTACAGGTGGTGGTTGTTTTTGAAGTGGTAGGAGTATACTCCATGGTGGTGGTGGTGGTGGTGGTAGTGGATATTGCAGAGGCAGTGGAAGTGAATGGTGGTGGTAATGGTGTTAATTGTAACTGTGATGGTGGTGGTGGTGTCGATGGGTCGATGGTGGTGGTGGTGGTGTTGATGCCAGGTTGAAACGAGGAACGGCACTAAATAAAAGACACAAAAGTTTTGAAGAAAAATAAAAATAAATGGACAAAAGGCCAACTTGGATTTATGTTGCTGTCAGGATGTCCATGGGGTCACTTGTTCTACTTGTGAAGAAATGGTAGCTAATTCTGCCTCACAGCAGACTGCATCGTTAGGCACAGCCATAGTTGTGTGGGTAGGAGTCTTGCTTCCCAACCACATGGCTTTAGGTTCAATGCCTTGGGCAGGTGTCTTCGATAGCTTTGGGCTGACCAAAGTATTGTGAGTGGATTCGGTTGATGGAAACTGAAAGAAGCTCATCATGTATGTGTGTGTGTGTGTGTTTCCTTACTTTGACTTCATGTGATGGCTGTAAACGAGTGTCACTGCCATACAAGCTGTGTCCTTCATTTACAACATTTTGCAGAATAGGAAAATATCACTTTGCTTTGAAACAGGTGAGGTTTGGTGACAGGAAGAGCATCCAGTCATAAAAAATCTGCCCCAAACTCTGTCTGACCCATGCAAGCATGGAAAAGTGGACGTAACAACAACAACAACAACAGCAATGATGATGTTAGTCATACTGTGTCTGACTACAGTGTGGTGGTTTTAGTTAGAAAGGCTTTCATTCAGGAACTTCTGGACAAGGCCGGACCTGGAATTGAACAATATAAAGTGGTGAGAAGTCTACTAGAAATAGTAGCTAAATTTCCTTCAAATCACACACTACTATGTAATAGGCACAGTGGGCAGTGTAGCTGTTGGTACACTGAATCTGATTTTATAAGAGTGATGGTCATAGCTGGACTGTCTTTGACCTTATGTCTGACAAATCAAGGATTGGTTGAGAGTTAAATGAGGAGAAACCAAACTACACCACTCAAATGTGAAATCTTGTTCCACCTGCAATAAAAATAGCAGTCAAATCTCCCTCAACTCACAGGTTACTGTCTTGACAAGTCAGAGGCAGATTTGATGATGTAGTCCTAGATACACTATGTCTGACTGAGAAGGATGGTCATGGTTAGATTGTCTAATAATAAGTCTGCTGGACCAGGATCGATTGATAGTTGCTACTGATGATGATGATGATGATGATAATGATCATCATCAATTTCATCAACAACAAGAAGAAAATGAACCAATGAGAGAAGATCTCCATGGACACTCGACTTACCAGTAATAACAGCCAAATCTCTCTCATATATTACGAGAAGCAATACTTTTGGATGATGTAATCCCAGATAGACTGTGTCTTTCCTTGAAACAGCCACACTACCATAATCAAAAACATCTCCTTTGCACCACCACCATCACTCCACCCTCACAACAACAGCACCATGATCAGCTAACTGGCACTCCGTTGGTTATGATGAGGATTCCATCGATCTGATCAGTGAAACAGCCCTGCACGTGCAGTTAACGTGCAAGTGGCTGAGCATTGCACAGACATGCGTCCCAGGGAGATTCCGCACAACACAGAATGTAACAAAGATGGCTCTTTGGAAAACATGTACGACTCATTTTTGCCAGCTGAGTGGACTGGGGCAATGTCCAATACGGTGTCTTGCTCATAGTATCATCGGGAATTGAACTCACAACATTATGATCGAGAGCCAAATACCCTAACCACCTAACCACTAAGGTACAAGCCTTCACCATGGCCACCACCACCACCACCACCACCACCACCAACATCAACCTGTTCAAACCAAAAATATGAAACCGAAACAGATGTAAAATTTGCTGCCAGAAAGAATACTGGAATCTGTTGAAAGTCTCTGCACCTGTATTACAAGAAGGTTTTGATTTATCCGGAGATACGGAGGAGCTGATATGACAGACATTGTTGTGAGATATGATTTATGTTACGCTACATTAATACGAAATGATTCAAGTGTCTGCAAGAATTACAGAGAAGAAATGAAGACATCAGAGAGGAAAGAAATGGTTTCTAATAATCAAGTTTTCACGGAATTGTTTATAGGATTATAATGTAATTGGATTAAGGTGCCATTGTTTTACAAACCAAATGCTGACTGTGTTTGCCTTAATAATAATAATCATCAAATGGTTTGAGGAGACGTGCTGAATGGATATGAAAAAATGTGCAGGGGTGGCTGCGTGGGAAGAGGTTTGGTTCCCAACTACATGGGTACAGGTTCAGTCCCACTGCATGGCACCTTTGACAAATGTCTTATACTACAGCCCCAGTCCAAACAAATTCTTGTGAGCGGATTTGGTAAAAGTAAACTAAAAGAAGTCTGTCATATATATATATATATATATATATATATAGTGTGTGTGTGTGTGTGTGTGTATTTAAAGTAAAGACCCCCTTCAGTCATGAATGACCATGGGATTGCACCTAGAAAGTTCCCTCTGAGGCACAAGTCTGGACAAGGTTGTTTATGGAACACCAGCAGTCACCCACACCAGTTTCCCCTCTCCACACCACCGATGTCACCCAAGGGAAAGGCAAAGGGGTCGATACAGCTTGGCACCAGTGACGTCACAATTCATTCCTAAAGAGGAGTGAACTGGAACAACGTGAAATAAAGTGTCTTGCTCAAGAACACAACATGCAGCCTAGTCCAGGAATCGAACTCACTACCTCATGATTATGAGCCTGGTGCTCTAAATACCATTTTTTCTTTTGTTTGTTTATGTCATTGGACCATGGTTATGCAATGGCACCATCTTGAAGGTTCTAAGTCAAACAAATCAACCCCACGATTTACTTTTCTAAGTCCAGCATTTATTGTGGTGCTTTTTGTCAAACCAATATATTATGGGGATATAAACAAACCGTCACTGGCTGTCAAGCAGTGTTGGGGTACAAACACAAGTGCAAAGACACACAACAGGCTTCTTTCAATTTCCATCTACAAAATCCACTCACAAGGCATTGGTTGGTCTTGGGGTTTATAAGTAGGAGGCACTGAATGTGCCATGCAGGGGGACTGAATTGAAAAACCATATGGCTGACAAGCAAACTTCACCACCACCACCACCACCACCACCACCACCACTGCCACCACCACCACCACCACCACCACCACCACCACTGCCACCACCACCACCACCACCACTGCCACCGCCACCACCACCACAGGATCTGAGAAATCTGAGGACTGCATTTGTTCTCCAATGTCTGTTTTGGATTGGCTTCTATGGCTGTTTGCCCTTCTCAGTGCCAAACACTTTACAGAATGTTCTGGAATGTCAATGTAGCTTGCAAGAGTAAGACCCCCTTCAAGGGGGTGGGCTACAGTAAAGAGGTAGATGACTTTATGCTAGGATATGAGAGGTTAAAGGATGAAAGAAGGGAGCAGAAGAGTAGAGGGTGCCTTGCTATAGTGGAGGGGAGGGGGTTAATGACTATTTGCATTGTCAAAGTGTTATCAGGATAGAACTGAGGTGCCAAGATGGATCTTTGAGGTACATGAAGATAAGTGAGTGGGGGACAGAGAAACAGGGTACATGGGTGTGTAGAGGATGCAAAGGTGTATGGAGAGAGCGAGGAATGATTGAAAATGGAGTAAGTTGAGGGGGTGAATATAATGCATAAAAGACAAGGTCTGAGGGGTGGTTGATGAGGAAAGGCGGAGAAGAGTAGGTGATGACAGCAGAGTTTGAATGGCAGGGTTGAGGGGTGGTGCAGACAAGAGGGTAGGGGTGATTGATAATATATGTAAGTTGGGGAAATTGTAGGAGGGAGAGATGATGACTGGTGGCACAAAAAGGGGTGAAGCGCAGCAGAATGGGAATTGTAAGTGCAGTAGACAGAGGAAGGATGAGAGGAAAGAAGAAGACGTGGTGGGTTACAAAAATATCCCTTATTTGAAAAAGCAGAGACAGCTGGCAACAAAACGAGGAGGCAGACAAAATTCCTGCCTTATCTAATCCATGCACGCTCGGTAAAACTGACGCTAAACAAATGAACATTGCACACAAACACACACATACACAGCAAAGCACATACCTTGAGATCAATTTGATACTTGGAATTTCTATTCGTGTTGTGCGTATATATATATGTGTGTATGTATGTGTGTATATACACACACACACACACACACACACACACACAGACAAAGTTTTTGAAGGTTATTTACATATTTTAAAACCGTTGACAGAATCATTTCCTGTCTTCAAAGCAAACTATGTAAATTCTTTCTTTAATCCAATGTACCCAGACACGCGGGGGTGGGGGGTGGTGGTGGTAATGGTTGGTGATGGCGGTGGTGGTAGCTGGATAGTGGATAGTAAAGGTTCCAATATTTGCCTCTCTCTGAAGACGTGCCAAGCTGGAGCAGGTAAATTCTTTTCATGATAATAATGTTCAGTAATAAACAATGTCTGTTTGACAAAAGAACTGTTATAACCTTCATGACAATGACGCCATCCATGACTAACACCACTGACATCACCATTGCCACCACCACCACTACCACATTCACCACAACAACTGTACATTTCAATGTAGTTGTTTGACCTGCTTGAAATAATAACCTAATCCTCCTTAAATCCCATCCAGCTGCCTTTGGTCAATGCTGGATACGATTACAGCATTCAGTACTTGGTCTGCTGATCCCATTTCTGCTGGATCAGGCTGCCTTGGGGCTTAACAACAATGCTAAGAAGCCTCAACAAGTCATGAATCTGCTAAAAATAGCAACCAAGTTACCTCAAAATCACACCATAGCATATTGTGTAATGTAATTCGCCACCAAAAAAAGATGAAACAGATGAGGAAGTCATGACTGGATTAGCATTGATTATAAGGTTTGCCTGATCATGACTGACCGAGGGCTAAACAACAAAAACAAGATAACGGAAAAAAACAGAAAACATGAACTTTTGTCAAAAAAAAAGAGAAACCTCATAATCAAATGAATAAAGAAATTTCTAAAAAACAAAAAATTATATAAATATAAAACTAATTAAAAACTGAAAGAAAACCAAAAAAAACCCTCAAACTATCAAGTCTGAATGATTTTAATTTAATGTTCATTAATTTGTTTTTAGTATTTTTAAGCGTATTTTTTTTTCATTTGACATGGTGTGGTGGTGGGGTGTTGCGAGGGGTGAAGGGCGATGATGGCTTATTTGCTTTGAGTGTTCTGAAGTGGTAGCCGTGGTATGGAGGGGCAGAGAGCTGTGCATGTGTTCGGCTGTTTGTGTTGCCAATTTATGTAAACACACACAAGACACACACGTGTGTGCATATATATATATATATATATATGCATATACACATATGTATATACACACTCATACTAATGTGTATAGCATTGTCATGTATGTAAGTGCAGTGTAAGTACACTCGATACACACGTATTTACACACCAGGCAGGATTCTAAAACACACATCGTCACAGAGGAAAGATTCTTGCCTAATCTCTTTATCGTATTCAAGGCCAGGTCCACTGTGGGTATGTGGGTGTGTGTATGTGGTTGTGTGTGTGTGTGGGTATGCGTGTGTGTGTATATGAAAGAGGCACAAAAAGCAAGTGAGTGTGTGTGTGTGCATCTGTAAAACCTGTCGGCTTATGTAGGTTTATGCTTATATCTCTATTGCTCATGTGTGTATGTCTATAAATACTGTGTCTATGCATGTGTAAAGATTGTGTGTGTGTGTGTGTGTGTGTGTGTGTGAAGATGACTATGTGCATATGAGTATTTGTAAAAATTTTATATCTATCCTTGTATGTGTTTATACATATATATATATATATATATATATATATATATATGTATGTATATATATATATGTCTTTGTGTGTGTGTATATATATGTATAATGTACAGTCTGTGTGTAAAGACCTATGTCTACCCATGACTCTATACATGTCCACGGTGTGTGTGTGTGTGTGGTCAGACCATACATATGTGCTATATTTTCACTAATTGCTTGAGGGTGCCTATGTAGTCTGTGAGTGGAAGGGCCAAGATGTGTTGGGGGGGGGGGCTTGCAGAAGTTGTGGGTTCGTCCTCATTTACAGTTGAGTAGACTGGAGCAATGAGAAGTGGAGTAACTTGCTCAAGAACACAACAGGATGGTCCCCAGAACAAATGCTTGATCTTATGATCATCAACACTCCACTAGGCCATGTGCTGGCGTTATTATATATACATGCACACACACACACACACATATATATATATATATATATATATATGCATATTCATACACACACACATATATATATGCATCAATACCTACACATATAGACATACATACAGATACATGCACACATATACACACATATACATGTATGCTTACATACACTTGTATACATATATACCTACATACACACATATACATGTATAATTACATACACACATATACATATACTTACACAAATATAGATGTATGCTTACATACACACACATCTGAAATGTCAACACCCCCACCCCTCAGGTTTCTTCTAATTCAGTGTGAACGAAAGCAACCAGGGAGAATCTTCAATTTCCTTTCCTATGTGTCAGAGGAGGAGGAGGAGAGGAATACACAGGTGGGTGAATGGGTGGGGGTTTAATGGATATTGACATGCATGTGTGTGTGTGTGTGTGTGTGTGTGCACGTGTGAGTTTGTGTATATAGGTGAGCTAATATGTAGCAGTAGTATTCAGTTGCTATGCAACCAACCATATTTTAGTAAACCTAGTTTTATTGAAAAAGAGCAAATGTGTAGACACCCCCCCCACACACTAACACTTCATTACATAATTACAAAAAACAATCAATACGCTTCATTTGTTTCAGTCATTTGACAGTGGCCATGCTGGAGCACTGCATTTAGTCAAGCAAATAGACCCCAGGACTTATTCTTTGTAAGCGTTAGTGCTTATTCCATCGGCCTCTTTTGCCGAACCGCTAAGTTACGGGGACGTAAACACACCAACATCGGTTGTCAAGCAATGTTGGGGGGACAAACATAGACACACACATATATATATATACATATATACGATGGGCTTCTTTCAGTTTTCGTCTACCAAGGCCAGCCCGAGGCTATAATAGAAGACACTTGCCCAAGGTGACACACAGTGGGACTGAACCTGGGACCATGTGGTTGGTAAGCAAGCTACTTACCACACAGCCACTCCTAGTAATTATAATACTAAAACAAAAATTCATGACATCATGCAATGTTGTCAATATTTCAATAAGAATTTTGAATGATATATAACAATATATTACATTATATATAATATGTGTGCGTATATATATATATAATTTTTTCTTTGTCGTTTCATCTCAGAGCTGTGGCCATGCTGGAGCACCACCGTTTTGTGTTACACTGTTATTACTGTGATCCTCCTCTAATATGTGGCACTTAATTAGGAGATATTAAAAATAAAGTTGTTTTTTACCAACCACTGGCAGAGAATGCATTTTTCTGGAAGGTTGTGGTGGGGTCTGGGGGAAAATAGGTAGGAAAATGCTGCAATAAAGCATCATTTGATGGAGGTTTGACTGCTTGTTCTAGCAGCTCAAATAACCAGTGTCAGGCCTGTCAGCCATGGTTGGGTGTGGTGGTGTTATTCTAGCCGAATGTTACTACAGTACAACTTCATTAATGCCTTAATGTTGCTTTTGTTAATTGCTTCCTTTCGTTAAAACTAAATACAGGTGTCACAAAATATCATGTGTCGTTAGAGTTTGAAGTTAGGTCAACAACTCTGCAAATACATGATGTTGGTTCTTTGGCGCTTGATGTTAAGTGGCATCTTAAGTTTGGTCAGAGTTTAGTTAACGAAACAAACAACAACACAGGGGGGGAGAACAAAAACATATCTGGTTCTTTGAACACACAATGTCTGACATGTATGTATGTGTATTATGAATGTATATATGTATATGTATAGGCATATATACACTCGAAAAGAAAAGGAAAAAAACAAGCATATATGCTTCTTTGAACACACACTGTCCAACATGAGTGTGAGTGTGTATATATATGTGTGTATATATACATACATATATATATATATATATATATATATATATATGAGCACATAAAGAAAAAAGAAAAGCAAAACCATATCTGCTTCTTTGAACACAAGATGTCTATAGATGTAGATCACATATATATACACAAGCACATATATATACGTAGATTTATACATACGAATATATACACACACATATACATATATATATATACATATACACACACACATGTAAGCTTTTCTTTATAATATAATTGTGTTATTTCTATTAAAAAGATTTATCCACACATCCTGTTCTATTTAATCAGTTCATTACCACCATTTATATGTCTGTGTACACACACACACACACACAGATAGATATGAGTGTGTGTATATATATATATGTATACATACTTTAGAGAAGATTGTTCTTTTGTTGGCATATGCTTCATTTATGTAATAAGTGAGTTGAGAAGTTTAAATTAACTGAGTTTATCCAGCAATTAAATGACAAAAACTCCCTCAGGAACTATTTGCATCTCTAAATAAAAAAAGAAAACCCAACAAATATGGGAGACAACTCCACTAATAGCATCTACTCTGAATTTCTTGAAAGAAACAACAACGTAGTTAAGGGTTAATGTTCTTTAACTCTGTTTAGCATTAAGTTGACTTGGTCGAATGTTCGGCTGTTTCATTCACATTGCTTTGAATTCAAATCAAGTATCAACCATTTATCAGTTCCTTGGGTCATCCTGGGCAACCCTCTCAGCTGTGTTCTAGTCAGTTCTCAGCTCCCTCATCTGCTGTGACAGTGAGATACATGGCTGGCCCAACACAAGCAAAACCCCAGCCAGATCCTCAGAGAAGGGAACACAATATGCAAGATCGAATCGGAAAATCAAGTTCTAAATTAATTATTATTTGGTAGTTGTGTGATTTCAATGATTGTTTATTTTTAGAATGACATTGCAGGCTAGGTGTGAGAGGCTGGATCTGGTTAGTTTTAACATAAATAATGATGATGATTATATATATGTGTATATACAGAATGCATTCATACACATGCACATATAACATGCATGTGTGATAAATGAGTGCACTTAATAAAAAGGTATTACACACACACACACACAGAAGCACCAATTCTAATGAGAAGGGTCACAGTGTTCTTCCTTCCTTCTTGGTTTCCTTTGTACATCCTTCATCCTCTACCTCTCCTTCCCTCTCTTCCTTAAACCACATCCTTACCCCTGAATCCCCTGCCATACATTACACACACAAACCTACAGATTGCCTACACACTCACAGTAGTGAACATTATGCGATTAGGCATTGTCTGCGTTTAACAAAGTCTTCTTGTCGCATGACCCTAACCATTACAGATGTATTGATTTCAAATTTTGTCACAAGGCCAGCAATTACAAGAAAAAGGGGTGGGTAACTCAATTACATTGATTTGAGTGTTCATCTGGTATTTTTTTTTATTCACCTTAAAAGGTTGAAAGGTGAAGTCGACTGCAGCAGCATTTGAACTCAGAACATGAAGACAGGCAAAATGCCGCAAAGCATTTTGTTCAGCATCTTAACCATTCTGTCTGCTCCCTGCCTTCATCTTTACAAGTGTATTAATCAAACAAAATCCCCATCACCAACAGCATGAGGCAACGAAGGAATTTCTATAGGGTCAGTCAACCTGATCCCTTTCAAATCACATCCAATTTACTTTTGTCAGGGTTTTACAGGTGAGATGAAAAGAGGAAATTCTTTGCAAACCAGAGACTTGCCCCAAAAGTCGAGAACAGAGTGGAATGTCTTAAAGACATGCAACGATCAGGGAGAGGTGTTGGATTAAGGATTAAGGTAATGGATTAAGTCTTCAAGTGTTTCTCCCAAGAATTCAGGCAGCAGACAGGAAGAGACCAAATGCCAAGACATTTTGTTTGGCATTATTCCAGCATTCCACCAACCAAGATCTGAATTTGGGGAGCATGGAGAGGAAACGAATACCACAAGGCATTAGTTCCTTTATTCTAATGCTTTTGCCAATTTGATAGTTAAGTCAGTAAAAATGTGATTTAAGGGAGATTTGGTTACTATTTCATGCAGATTGAGTGATCCTGTTGTGGCTGACTCCCTCTTGTGGTGATGGTGGTAGCGATATCTTTAGGTGATAATGATGATGATAATGATAGTGATGGACATAGGGAGGAGAGAGAGAGAGAGATTAGAATCAAGGAAGGACATCCCTTACACACACACACACACGAAATAAAAAAAAAATCTGGTTCTGAATTATAATAGGGTGAGAGTGGAACAAAGAATACGAGGAACTGACAAAAATATATACAAACACCTCCCCACTCTTCACATCAGCTTGACACCCTATTTCCTTTTAGAAAACTGCAGAAACTGTAAAACGAAACAATACCCCCCCCCCCCCCCAGCAACCGTGGCAACGGAAGTCTTGTACTTCAATATAGAAGAACAGAACAAAAGACTTATTCAGAGTTGAGAGAATTGTTGTATATTTCGTGGCAAAAAGTCTTTCGAAAACCAGGAATTATCAAAGACACTGAAGGAAGGGTAACAACAACTAAAGTAATAATGAGATAATAATGATGATGATAATAATAATAATAATAATATGGGATACCAAAAGTTTCCAAAGGGTGTGGTGGTGGTGTGGATAGGGGTGAGAACAGGATGTGGCACAAAGAGGAGAGAAACATGAGTACAAAAAGATTTAAAAAAAATCAAAACAAAACTACAAAACAAAACAAAATAACAATGGTCAACTTTGTTACATGTGTAAGTATGAGAGTATGAGAGTATGAGAGTATGAGAGTAGGTTTGTATGAGAGTATGAGAGTAGGTTTGTATAATTATTTCTGAGTAATTAAGAAGTTTGCTTTGCAGCCTTGTGGCTTTGTGTGGTCAATTGTGCCACCGCATGGCACAATGAACAAATGCCTTCTACTACATGGGCCATGGGCCAAGCAAAGCCGCATTTTAAAAGCAGTGTGACTCAGCTCTAACATGAAAAACACATGCTGAAAGCAGCAACCAAATCTCCTTAAAATGACATGTTACTAGCTTTAAGAAGGAAGGACTCAGTAGATTATGAGGTTCTAGGTGCTATTTTATGTCTGAAAATATAAAGACAGGATGGCCACTGTTGGAATGTGTTTGCTCATAACTGAACAACACTAAAACAACACCAGAAGCCTCTCGATGGTCACAGAGAGGACATTTGAACATCATCGGATAACATATTGGATAAAATATTTTCAAGTATAAAAACAAATGAGATGGCCATGGTAGGAACGACTTTGATTTTAGTCTGTTTATTTGGGGCTAAACTAAAACTCGTTAACATTGGATAATATTCGAGTTATGTAAAGATACATTTGAATAAATGATGTGTGTGTGTGTGATTGTGTGTGTATGGGTGTGTGTGAGTGTATGTGAGAGTGTATGTGTGAACGTGTGTGAGAGTGTGTGTATGTGAGAATGTATGTGTGTGAGAGTATATGTGTGAGAGTGTATGTGTGTGTGTTTGTGTGCATGTGTGTGAGTATGTACACACACACACACACATACATACACGCACAGATTACATTCTTCAATGGTATGTGACTTTCTTGCTGCTGGTCAACTTAAATATCTAATTAACATCACAGCATTAACGAGCCATTCAGAACGAGATATGCTTAAGTCTCCTGTGTGAACAAGACATCACGTTGGTATGTGTGGTGTGTGTGTGTGTGAGTGTTTATAAGTATGTGTCCATGTATATGTGTATGTGTACAACATCATCATCATCATCATGATGTCTGTTTTCCATGCTGGCATGGGTTGGACAGTTTGGCAGGAGCTGGCATGGCTGGAGAGCTGCACAGGCTCCATGTCTGTTCTGGCATAGTTTCTATACAGCTGGATGCCATTCCGAACACCAACCACTCTACAGAGTGTACTGGGTGCTTTTATGTGGCACTGGGGTGTGTACTATGTGGCACCAGCACCCATGGGCCCACAAAATTCTGAATGCTCAGCTGAAGAGGGATCCAGGGGACATGGCTGTAGGCAGGGACGGCCCCAGTTTTACTTAGATTGACATATGTCTTCCGAAGCACAGCAAATTGTCAGGAGGCTTGGTCCCCTGTCCTTCTGTGATCCTTTCTCACCACTTCATCCCAGATCTTCTGGGCCTACCTCTTCTACATGTTCCCTCCACCATGAAAGATCAGCACCTCTTGATGGAACTGTCCTCCTTCATGTGCATCACATGACCATACCTGTGCAGTCTTCTCTCTGATGCCTCCTTGTATGCACAGTTTTCCTCTCAGGTCTCTTACACCCTGTCGTATATGCACACTGACATTACCCATCCAGCAGAGCATACTGGCTTCATTTCTTTCAAGCCTTTCTATGTCCTGAGTAGTCACAGCCCGTAATATACACACCTAGATATAGATATTGTGTGTGTGTATGTCTTGTTTTCTCCACCAAACCTTAGTCACAATTTATGTTCCTAACACTAGTTGAATGGTAACAAAGTTATTTTACTAAATTCTCCGTTATATTTAAAGTAATTGAAAGAAATACAGAGCATCTCAAAATAAATAGAGTAATGAAAGGGTTAAATACATTTGAGGAGGGAATTGTGTGGTTAAACATAATTTTTCTTTTCATTAAAAACTTTTAATTGAAACGAGTCAAAAAATTAAGATAAATTACTGAAACAATGCTTTATTTATTGTAATTATTTATTTGCTGTTGTAATCTTAATGACCTATTTGATAAAAATAACTATCAGCATAATTTTCAATGTTACCAATTATTATTATCAATTCTAGAAGCTACTACTACTACTACTACTACTACTACTACTACCATCATCATCACCATGCTAATGAGCTGGTGGAATAATTATCACAACTTGACAAAAGGCTTAATGGCATTTCTTCTTGCTTCACATTCTGAGTTCAAATTCCATTGAAGCTGATTTTGTTTTTCATCTTTCTTCAGTTATTGAAACAAGTACCAGTTACATACTGGGGTGGATGGGATCAACTAACCCTCTTCCCACCAAAATTCCTGGTCTTGTGCCCACAGTACAAAAGATTATTAATATTTTTATGTTGGAACCGAATCATCTTAATTGCTATTATAATTGGTTTCATTTAATTTGGGACCAGGTTGGGAGATTGACCAAAAGCTTTTGTCTTGACCCTCCAAGACATTCTCATCTCTACTTATCGAATAGCTAAGTTATATTTTGGTTTATCTTTGACACATAAAGTGCGACAGGCCACAGCCATGGCCCAGATAGATGCATTAAATTTATGGGCTTTTGTTGGGGTCTAATGTCACTCAAACGCTCCAATACCCCCACCAGAAATCAGGGGACTGATGGTTCAAATAATGACTTTTCAGATGAAGTAAAACTTGCCACCATTATACACTAAGAACATATTTTAACTATTTTTGTTTTTTTATGAGTGCATGGTAGTCTTATTTTCATAAAATGTGTTCAGCAGTCCATGCTATGTAAGTTCAAATCCCAGCGCTTTATGGTTTAAGAAAAAACCTATCCAAACAAATTGAAATTCTTGGCCAAGTACGTTAGCCAAAAAGTATGAATTTATTAAATCAAAGACTCGAATTTTGGCATTATTTTAATTCTGTAGTTACTTATGTTTCAACACAACATGGGAAATCTATTTTGTGAAGATAAATATTAATATGAATTCATAATATAATACATTTACATACATTTGCTTTCAGTAGCCATTCCGAGTCTCTGAATTAATATGCTCAACAGTTGCGATATTCTGCATGTGTGTGTGCGTGTATATATGTAATGTATATATACCTACATGTATGTATGTATATATACATGCATATATATAATGTATATATACATACATGCATATATATAATGTATATATACATACATGTATGTATGTATATATATATACATGCATATATATAAATATAATGTATATATACATACATGCATGTATGTATATATATACATGCATATATATATAATGTATACATGCATATATATATAATGTATATAACCCATGCTAGCATGGAGAACGGACGTTAAACGACGATGATACATGCATATATATATATATAAATATTTATATATACATACAGTTGAACATTGGGGTTGATGTATTCGACTTGACCCATTCTTGAAAATGCTGACCTCTGAGTTGCATTCATGTGAGTTTGCAAATGTGCAAGTGCATGGAGCAAGCCCCCTCTTTGTCCCCTCAGCTGGCTATGGACCCTTCCATCTTGGCTTAACCCTTTAGCAGTCAGATTTCTCTGTCAAATGTTTTATTTATTCACATTAATTTCAATTAATCAAGCAATATGTCTTGGCTTTGAGATTTCAGTGATGAGATTGTTTATTTTTAGAATAACATTGCAAGGGAAGTGTGGGAGGCCAGATCAGGCCAGTTTGAAGATGAAACAGGAAGAATATTTGGGCTGGATATGGCTGATTTCAATACTAAAGGGTCAAGCATCTATCTATCTCACATTCATATTCCATACTCCTTTCTTTCTCTCTCTCTCTCGTTCTGTCTGTGTGTCACTAATACATTCTCCATCACTTTTGTATTCCAGCTATCTCTCATTTTAAGCGACCCCTTTCTTATTCCAATCCATCCCTCTCATTTATCTTCACACTTTCACTCTCCTTTCATTTCTTTGTTGCTCAAAACAAATAAAAAAGAAATCATTAATTAAAAAAAAAAAGCAAAAGAAAATAGTTGACCAACAAAATGTGAGTCTACAGAACCAAATGTTGCCAAAGGAATTTTACATTTTACAGCTATTCCTACATCGAATATCATTATTAAGATGGTGAAACTGTGTGGCTGTGTGGGACACGGGTCAGACACTTGAAGAGTTAATCAGTTTATTCTGGAAGGCATCATCTCCAACGCCTGGTGGAACCCTAATCTTTCATCATCTGACACAGGATCCCTTCCTCTAATTCCCCCCCCCACTCTCTCAAAGGATCTTTGTCATGCAAATTACTTGGTGACGGGGTTGGTGCCATGTGAAAAGCACTTGGTCCACTCTGTGGAGGGGTTGGTGTCATGAAGGGCATCCAGCCGTAAAAAGCCTGCCAAAATAGACACAGTGGGTCTATTGTGTAGTCTTACCTGGTTGGCCCCTATCACACTGTCCCACCCATGCCAGCAAGGAAGAGGGATGTTAAATGATGATGATGATATACAAATACACTCGAAAATGAAAAAAAGAGTAATAGAAATAAAAAAAATAATTCAAAAGAAATACAAACATTGGAAAAAATTTAAAAACAGAAAAATCCATAAAAGCTAAGAAAATAAAATGTGGCAGGGGTCGGGGGGGTAGGGGTGGGGAAGGGTGTTGAGTAAATATTTAATTTATTTTAGAAATGAAAACCATGTGTTGCAGCCGGAACAACATGTAACCATGTTTGTGTTGAACAGACACAATCACAGCTTCACACAAAATACCTTGTGGTGTTTAGAAATGGATGGTCAGATTCTAGCATCAAGTTCTGTCAGGTTTAGGGTCGATGAGATTAAGGAGTATATATATATAAGGTGGGCAAGTGGCATTGTTGAAATGCTTTGTGGATCATAGAAGCAATTTATTGCAGATAAACTTTAACAGCAAAATCTTGTGTGGACCCTTATGACTCAAGGGGTCATATAGAGTCCAGTTGAGAGCCCCTGTCCTCGATGATTGTGATCAGGTCATTGTCATGTGTTTGGGTCTTTTCATCTACCCAGGGTGGCAGCAATTAGTAGCAGTAATGGGTGGAGACCATAAACTACCCAAATTCAAGGTTTTGTTCCTATATTTGAAAATATTTAGAATTTAACAAATTGAGACGTTTGTGAGATGGAAGTTCAATAAAAAAACAATTTTTTTTAATTAGGGTTTGACTTTTGGTTTAGTATTTTTTTAAAACATTTCCCCCAAATTTGAAATTTTAAACCAACAAAATAAAAAGAGATAAAAAATACTGAATTAAAAAAAAATCAATAAAATATATTTTTTCTCTAAAAAATGATAGTTTTTTTTTTTATTTTTAAAAATCTGTTGAATCTGACACTGAAATTTGAACTCCAAATTCTTGGAAAACAATATTTTCTTTACAGTCTTAGTTAGAATTTCATTTGTAGTAAGTGACACTCCAATACTGTGTAGCCCTAGGTAGACTTTGGTCTCCAGAGGATTTGTGATCAAAAATATTCCAGTTTGGAGATTGTCTGGCACGAACCCAAACTGCATCTTGTCTAGACTAACTCCCTCCCTAAATTAGTTGGGCTATGACCCTCTCCATGACCTTCATTACCTGATCCAGCAACTTGATACCTCTGTAATTATTTGTATCTAAGGCGTCACCTTTACTTTTGTAGCAGTTGACTATTATGTTGCTACACCAGTCATTGGGTGTGACTCCTTTGTGTCTCACCTGGTTAACTATACGGGTGACTAGGCTATAGCCAACACTGCCAGATATTTTGAGCATCTCTGCGGTGATTCCTGATGGGCAGGGGGCTTTCCCTGTCTTCATACTCTTAATTGCTTTATCTACCAAGATACTGTCAACTCAGATAGCTGGTCTCTCTGTTGGGTCGATATTCAGCAGACTCTCTCCTATTCATTCTCTTTATCGAGCAACCTTTCATAGTGGCGTCTCCAAACCTCTCTCTTGGCAGCCTCATTTAGCACAAGTGAATCATCATCCATGTGGACACATTTCTCTCCTATATGTGTGTGTGTATATATATAATATATATATATATATATATGCATGTATCTTCAGATATGTTGCATCTATTGACATATATATGTGACACATAATCGTTAGTCCAGTGTCACAGCCCTAATTGAACAGTCGACATCATCCGATGTGCCCTTCTCTTGTTTGGGACAGGGAGTTGCAATTTCACAGGGAAATTAGCTGCTGTTTTTAGCACGTCGACCGAGCAACACCATTAGAGACGCATTGACTTGTGAACAAACATATGTATAGCGTGTGTGGGTGTGTATGTGGATGAGAGAGAGAGGAGGAGGAGCAACAGAAGACGGAGGCGGGGGTAAAGAGGGATATATATGAACAACAGTGGTTTTATGTGGATTATCTTATCTTGTAATACATAATCTCCAATACAACCAACACATTTGCTGGCACATGTCTGTGTACTTTAACACGTGGAAGATTTAGAAGTGTGTGCGTCCAAGTACGTTCTTTAAAAGCTCCTGATTTAATTCAGTGTTTACACAACGTCTGTCTCTCTCCGTCGAACGGACAGACACTTGCTTCTCAATTAAATCACACAAAGAAGTGCGCACGCGAATGTGTGCGTGTGTATATATATATATATATGTATATATATGTATATATATATATGAGTGTATTATACGCATACACATTTAATCACTTGAACGACACCCGCAAATTTGGTTCCTGTCACGTCTAAATCACTTTCGAAAAACTGTTTTTACAACAATTATCATCATTATCAATTATTATCGTCCTTATTATTATTATTATTATTATTATTATTATTATTATTATTATTTTGTTGTTTCTATTGTTGTAGCGAGCAGAAACGAGTGCCTCGACACTCCTTGCAGTCAATTTTGACCTTTTTCACGGAAATTCGACCATGAATGATTAATTTTTCTAATTTTTGTTAACACATTGTAATTAGCTGCAATTTTTGTGGTCGAAATAAATGAAGTGGAAATTTCAGCGTGTGACAATGGAAATGATATATATCTGTGATTTTATTTGTTTCAGTTATTTGACTGCGGTCATGCCGGAGCACCGCCTTTTAGTCGAACAAATCGACCCCAGGACTTATTCTGTCGGTGTCTTTTGCCGAACCGCTAAGTTACGGGGACGTAAACACACCAACATTTGTTGTCAGGCGATGGTGGTGGTGGGACAAACACACACATTATATTATATATATATACACACACACACAGCAGGCTTCTTTCAGTTTCCGTCTACCAAATCCGCAAGGCTTTGGTCGGCCCGAGGATATAGTAGAAAACACTTGCTCGAAGTTCCACGCAGCTGGATGAGAACCCGGAACCATGTGATTGGTAAGCATGCTTCTTACCACACAGCCACTCCTATATATAATATAATATATAATATATATATATATATATAATATATATATATATATATATATATAAGAGAGAGAGAGGAGAGAGAGAGAGAGAGAAGAGAGAGAGAGAGCGAGAGAGAGAGCGAGAGGTAATGGTGTCAATAAGACCCAGAAGTGTCAGGTAATGCTGAGTAAGTGCTATGGACAGACTATAGTTAAGCCCCGGTTCGGTGATTATGCGAACGAGGAGTCCCACGTAGGTCAGATATCAGGAAGTGTATGGATAATATTTTTTGTTTTCAGAATGAGATAAAAATGCAAGGCTGAGAATGATTATAAAGAATAAGTCCTGAAGTCGATTTGTTCGATTAAAGGCGGTGCTCCAGCACGGCCGCAGTCAACTGAAATCTTTCACAGCCTTGGATTTTTAACTCATTTTGAAAAGTTATATATATATATATATATATATATATATATATAGGCTTACTACAATGTGAATAAAAACTATTAATTCGCTATATTTCGTCCTTCGCAAGCACAGACAAACAGACAGGTAGATAGACAGACAGACAGACAGACACTTTGTGACAGAGAAATACAGACGTATATAGTTAAATTGATAGACACGAAGATATAGATAGATATGTGTATACACTTACACACTCACACATACATATGTACATACATACACATTCACTGTACAGATAAAACTATGGGTAAATACGAGAGAGAAAACCACGAGATAGACAGATAGGTAGACCGACAGAAGACAGACCAGACAGACAGACAGATAGATAGATAGATAGGTAAATAGATAGACAGATAGATAGATAGATAGAGAGGGAGAGAGAGGGGGAGAGCGGGATACAAAGAAGGGTAACGAAAAAGTACACATTTAACTATCTACATTTTCAACTGTTTATTCATACATTGAATGTATCTTTATCTGTTTATATGTTTGTGTATATATCTATATCCTATCTATCTATCTATCTATCTATCTATCTATCTATCTATCTATCTATCTATATATATATATATATAGAGATAGAGAGAGAGAGTTAGAAAGAGGGAAGAGTTTGTGTGAGATTCAAATTGATAAGTTTGTAGAAAGATATAGGAAGACCGATAAAAATGACAAACAGAAAAATAGTCGGAGAGAGAGAGAGAGAGAGAGAGAGATACAAAAGGACAAAAGTGAGAGAGAGAGAGAGAGGGCGTACAAGGATATATAAATATACATACATGTCATGCTCAAGACATCGGTACCATGTAAATGACGGATATATAAATACAGAGAGATAAGAGAGGGGAGTGGAGGGACACATTCCGAGAGAGAGAGAGAGAGACAGAGAGGGAGAGAGATAGATAGAGAGACAGAGAGAGAGAGAGAAAGAGGTAGAAAAAATGTGTACAGACACCCTCCCATCACATTTGTAAAGACTTATTGGAGAAAAAGAGAGAGAGAGAGAGGGGGGAGAGAAGGAAAAAAGAAAACCCTCATTTCCTATCACACCCATCGTCGCATAAAGAGAGAGAGGGAGAAGGAGAGAGAGCAGGAGGAGGAGGAGAGAGGAGGGAGGGAGGGACAGAGATAGAGAAAGCTGAAAACCTGTTTTGCGGACGTGGAATGTATTTAAGTGTGATTTCGTTAGCATCGCCAACAGTTACTGTTATCGTTCAGCCCCAGGCCTAAAACCCTTACTGAACAAACCCTACGACCAGCGACATTCCAACCGGGACACTCTGGTCTTATTCCTATATTCACAGAACGCAGGGATACATAATTCAATAAATTCTTTTCTAGGGAAGTAGAGTGTGATTTCAGAGAGACTTGGCTGTTATTTCTAGCTGAAAATGCGACTCTGCAGCGAATCGAAACAATTGTTTGTATGAGAGTGGTGGTGGAGGTGGTGGAGGTAATAGTGACGGTGTGATGGGGTAATGGGGTGTAGAGGTGGCCTAGTGGTCGGGTAGGTGTGGTGGTGACACCCGGTTTGGGTATGATTAGTGCTTGTGGTGGTGGGGGTTGCAGTTGTGGTGGTGGGGTTGCAGTTGTGGTGGTGGGGGTTGCAGTTGTGGTGGTGGGGGTTGCAGTTGTGGTGGTGGGGGTTGCAGTTGTGGGTTGGGGGTTGCAGTTGTGCCCTGTTACTTGATCGAAGATGGCGTTTAACATTATTTCCAAAAGTATTTCAACAGGCATTTTAAACAACTCTTGAGGAAGTTTTGTCTAATTAATTGCAAGGATAACATCAGTTAATTCAAAGGTTTCAATTCATCATGTAAGGCCTAACATATGTCGGGTGTCATTGGAAATATGGCTGCTATTTTTAGCAAGTCGAACGACCACAAATAGGCCATCTCGACGGAGGAGCGTAAGGGATGAGGGAGCAAGTGACGGAGGGAAGCAAAGGAGCAGCGGTGAGTGATGGAGGAGAGCAAGGGAACAGCGGTGAGTGACAAAAGCGAGCAAAGGAGCAACGGTGAGTGACAAAAGCGAGCAAGGAGCAACGGTGAGTGACAGAAGAGATCAAGGGAGCAGCTGTGAGTGACAGAGAAGAGCAAGGGAGCAGCGGTGAGTGACAAAGGCGAGCAAAGGAGCAGCGGTGAGTGACAGAAGAGATCAAGGGAGCAGCTGTGAGTGATGGAGGAGAGCAAGGAGGCAGCGGTGAGTGACAAAAGCGAGCAAAGGAGCAACGGTGA
This sequence comes from Octopus sinensis, assembly GCF_006345805.1. Classification (NCBI taxonomy): domain Eukaryota; kingdom Metazoa; phylum Mollusca; class Cephalopoda; order Octopoda; family Octopodidae; genus Octopus; species Octopus sinensis. The sequence goes on from NC_043024.1 coordinate 12,522,476, forward strand.
GTGACAGAAGAGATCAAGGGAGCAGCAGTGAGTGACAGAGAAGAGCAAGGGAGCAACGGTGAGTGACAAAGGCGAGCAAAGGAGCAGCGGTGAGTGATAGAAGAGATCAAGGGAGCAGCTGTGAGTGATGGAGGAGAGCAAGGAGGCAGCGGTGAGTGATGAAGGAGAGCAAGGGAACAGCGTTGATGGAGGAGAGCAAGGGAGCAGCGGTGAGTGACAAAGGCGAGCAAAGGAGGCAGCGGTGAGTGACAGAAGTGAGGAAGGGAACAACGGTCGGAGATGCTATCTGCCCGGTAAAACTTGTTGACTTGAAGCGGAGGAAGTTTCGCATTTGGCAGGTTTTGCTTTTTTTGTGAGACAAAAGACAGAAGACAAAAGAGGCCTTTTTTGATGCTTTGCAGACGACCAAACAATTCCCGTTAGATTTGTGTTTAAATGAAGACAGCCTCAAAAAGCTAACAAGAAATAACAAAATGGTGAAACAGGCAGACAGATGATGTAAGCGAGTTTCATAACATTTAATGCAGGAAGTATTAAAAAAAGCAAGGTAGAAACTATTGTAATGAGAGAGATTTTAGAGTGAATGGTGGTGGTAGGGACACCGGGGAGTCAACGGTGCAAGGATCAAATCTCTGCCCTCCTCCCCGCCTCTTAGCAGTCACAAAGAAGAGTTTAAAGGAGTTCCACGTTGGTCGGATTGATCTCAAAGAATAGCAGAAAATTTTCAAAAGAGTAACGAATTTTTAGAAATTAGCTTAGAAAGGACATTCACAGAGAGAGAGGAGAGAGAGAGAGTGTGTGTGTGTGATTTTACTTCGCCACAGTCTGGTTAAATGATTAAGAAGTTTGCAGCGTATCAACGACGTTCGGGTTCGATCTTACGGTGTCGCAACTTGTGCAAAAGTTTATTTATTTATTTATTTTGTAGTTATACATCGTGAGTGAAAATAGGTGGGGGGAAACTGCAGAGAAGCCTATCTGATGGGTTCTAGCCATAATTCAAAAGGTACAGCTCGATCACGCTGAGTCCTACGGATTCTGCCTGAGAACTCGCGTGTCTGCAGAACATCCCGCCACTCATATGATAATTGGGAGGCAGATAATTCAGTTGACCGAAAACTTGAATGCTCATCGTCGAAACCAACGGAGATCCATTCATTTATCCAGTTTACTTTGTTGAAAATTTAAAAAGGATTTAATAAAGATCGCCGTTTATTCTTACTTCTAAAAATTACAAGTTGACGCTATGTAACGTGATTGTTTGTAGCCCAAACTGGCAACCCGTGGAAACCCGTATGGGTGCGGCCCATTCACTTCGACTTGACCCATTAAACTGTAGTAATAGTAGTAGTAGTAGCAGTAGTAGTTGTTGTTGTTGTCGTCGTCTTTATGTCAGAATGTTAGCGGAAACTGTGTGAATGAAAAGGCGGAAAGTATGCAGGAAGATAGGGAGGCAGGGAGGGGGAACTGCGATTGTCCTGAGCAATCTGTGTTGATGAGATTTACGACTGTCCTCGTTAGCTTAGGTACCACCACCACCACCAGTACCACCACCACCAGTACCACCACCACCATCACCACCAGTACCACCACAATCATCGTCACCACCACCTGACTACACTCACGCATAAGGGTATTTAAAATGGAGTCATCAAACGAGAATCGAACCCGAATCAGTAGTATCTTATATGCTAATAAATCATCAATATTCTACAGCACATTTACAAATACACACACTTGCTAGAAATGGCAGTTAAATCTTTGCTAAATCATATACCCTGAAGTCACGGAAAGGGGAACACGAACGGGAAAAACTTCGTCTTGAGCGAGACTGCACTCCGATCCAAATGCCATTAGGGTTGGCAGGACAGCTAAGATGATGTAGGGTGGCAAACAACCTGTTGATCAAACGCGGTTTCCCAGACTGCCAACGGTACAAACGTATGATCACTGCGGCCTCAGACTCAACACAGAGCCTGGAGGAGGTAGTGCTACCCTGAAGCAAGAGTGTGGCTGCTGGAAGACCTTATGTCTGGCAACAGGACTCTGCACCATGCCACACAAGCAGGGGAACAAGTCTTGGCTGTCAGACAATTCCTGCGACCACATCACCCCTAACATCCACCCACCTAACTCCCCAGACTGGACTCCACTTGATTATTATGTGTGGGGCGGAGCTTAGCGAGAGCCCAACAAAACTCCTTGTGACAGCAAAGATGAACTGAAGGCAGAGATTATGGCAGCATTCACCAACTTAAACAAGGAGGCTGCCCAGAAGAGTTGCAGGAAATTCCGAAGTCGTCTGGAGGCCGCGGTTGAAGTGAATGGCGATTTTATTGAATGAATGTATTATTTAGTATCTCAAGATATTTTTATGTAATTTTGGTAAATATATCTCTTAAAATTTTGCATAATTTAGACGACAGCTTATTCACCGCAACCTGTATACATATCAGAGGCGATTCCAGGTCATCAGCGTCACTCGAGTTCATCACAGATTTTGCATAAGACACATGCCTGCTCGAAGAATTTCACGTTTTCCCGCTTTATTTCTAGCCCTCAAATGGTTTATTTTTCATATCTAGCACTATGTCTTTCTCCATTTCTAAATTCAGAGTAAAATATAAAGCAACCCTGCAAAACCCAGTTGATCTTTACACACAGACGGACAGAATAGCAGCAATCAAACAACGACAGCGGAGTGCACAACAAACATCAGCGGAGGAGAGAGAGAGCGAGATGTCTTTGATGCAAGAAGAGATTGCAGAAGATGGGAGAACCAACTGGTTTAGTGGAGTTTTTCAGCAACACATACGCGACAAGGTTTCAGCATTGAATTACGGGTACAAGCCATTCAACAGGCTTCCACAGTTTCCATTTATTTAGTTTAATGCACAATGCTTGTGTCGACCCAATATTATGAGAAGAGACCTTGCTTAATCTGTCCCAACATGGAATCGAACGAGCGACTTGAGAGGTGCAAAGCCATAACCGCTGCCTTCACCCATCTTTCCAATTATCTTCAATTGGTGTTTAGAAACTACTTCGAAGAACTGGCCTCATCTGCGGTTAATGAATTTGCTTAACCTCAAATCAGCTTTGATCGAGCGGAGCTTTTGTAAGAAAACGTTCCAGTTGTGCCATCCCATTTGATATTCAGAGTTATAGGGTATCCAGGATTATATTGTTTTGTGGAGAGTGATTTGAAGGAGGCTTCGCTGTCATTTCTAGCAAGCCGAGCGAGCGTGCAGAATTCGTTTTTTGTGGCTTGAAAGAAATTGTTTCAAGTCAACCATAAAACCTATGATCAACGCCATTCTAGCCGTGACCAACTCGTCTTTTGTATCAAATATTGTATAATGGAGTCCTAGGTAGACTAGGTGTCCTACCTAGCTTTTGTAAGTTGACTGAGATTTGGCTGGTATTTCTAGGAACATCGAATGACTCAGAGAAATTACCCCTCTGTTTGACGTTTACCGCGTATGTATTTGTGCATTGGATTACAGGTGAATCTGTGTGCGTATAGTGTGCAGTAGATTACCACACATATACATATATATATATATATTATATAAAAGGGCTTAGTAAAATAAATTACTTTGCCGCATACTGAACTCATTAGAAATAGCAGCTAAAAAACTTTTTTAAAGCTATTCTAATACTTAAAGAAAATCTCTCTCATATATAGTGTTTGCTTATAGTGTATGCGGCAAAGTAATTTATTTTACTAAGCCCTTTATATAATGTATAATTTGAATTCGCCTTGAATGGTCCCTTTGCATACTGACACTTGGTGAAATTTGATTAATAATTAATTAATTTTGCCCTCAATTGTTGAAATTATATATATATATATATAAAGTTATATACACACTCGTATATGTATATGTATTGTGAAAAGTTCCTGGTTTTGGGTAAAAGAAAATACAGGAGGATCAGTCAATTCCCACACTTATTGCAGAAGTCCTTCTGTTTCTCTAAGCCCTGTAAAAGAACTTGAAAAGTTGGGTCTCCAGCCAAGCCTTTCGCGACACCCTTAAAGCCAGGAACTTTTCAGCACGCCCTGGTACATACACACTCACCGAGTTTTATCATGGCTACCGAATAATTGTCACATATTACATTTACAGATAAATTCCTCTATTTACATAATATCCGACGCTATTTTATCGACCCCGAAAGGTAAAGTCAACCTTGACTAGATTTGATCTCGGATGATAGAGATAAATTAACCACGACCAGTCACCACCAATCCTGCCAGTCCACTGCCCTTCATTGCTGCTTTTTATAAATAAGATGGCTTTGAACGATTTCTTATATTTCGAATAATGATTTATTATTAAACGAGGTCAGCTATGTCAACGCAAGAACAAGAAATCAATCAAATCGATTACAATATTTCACTGGTACTTACTTTATCGATCTTGGAATGATAGAAGGTAAACAAACGATGTTTTTTTTTCCATTGACCACAAAGACAGTTGTTGAGGACGAGACTAATGTGAAGAGGACGGAGTAAAAAGAAAAGATCGATAACAAATAGAATGGTTCTGATTTTAGCCCAAGGTCAGCCATTTTGAGGGGAGGGGCAAATCAATTACATCGTTTCTAATATTTAACTGGTATTTTATCGATTCGGAATGGATGAAAGGCAAAGTCGACCTCAACTGAATGATAAATTGGGGGAATTCGGGTCACCCCACATTCAAGTCCAGATTACCTGACACAGGACTGAGTTTAACTTTTACCTGGTCGTTCGACCAGCGAGAAATAGCTGTTAAATCTCCCTTAAATTTCATCCTACTATTTTAAAAAGGAAAGGCATATAGGATACCATATTTGAATAAGACGAGGTGGTTACGGTTGGAATGTTCGATTATAGGTCTCTTCTGCCAGTGTCCATCAGCAACAGCAGGGTTACTTAAGGGCCTTCATCCCCTTACAGTCACAAAAATTACAGTAAACTCAATCAGAACTGCGTCAATCTCCAGATTCTACATGGTCGCTCAACCTGCTAAAAATAACAGCCAAATCGAATCACATCTTACCGTCTTACAATGGAACATGTTCGATAAAGCGATCTTGGTTTTCTTGTACACTAGAAAAAGACAGGATGGTCACGGTAGGATTGTAAGTCTATTCGATCAATGTTGATCTAGGGCGAAACAACATCCGAGAACATGCTAAAAACAGCAGTCAAATGCCCACCCTATATCACACATTATTGATTTATCAATAAAAACCGGAAGAACATATTAGATAATGCCTTTTGGAAGAAAAAAAATGGTCATGGTTGGAAAGACTGATTATAAAATCTACAATAGCAACATACACTCGGTCGTTATGGTGTCC
>NC_043024.1:12527927-12532927 GCF_006345805.1 Octopus sinensis
ATACGTACACACGCATATAAAGAGCATACATACGTACATATGAATGTATATACACAAGAGTCTATAAATAGACATTTGCAAGTGTGTACACATATACACACGTGCACGCAGATGTGTGTGTGTGTGTGTATGTGTGTGTTTGCGTGCGTGTGTGTGTGTGTGTGTGTGTGTGTGTGTGTGTTAGTGCTTGCAACCTTTCAGTTTTTGGAATATCTTCTTATTCCTGACAACTAATCTAATAGCAAGTCAGAAAGATGGCGCTTCGGGCAAACAAAGCTGCACAAAAGTGCTTCAACACACACACACATAAACGCACACAGCCACACACACACACACACACACACACACGTGCGCACGTACACACACACCCACACACCCACACACAGGTTCACACAAATACTATGCATATTTCCAGATAGATATTGAGTTCTCTAACTTGGTCCATGTAATTTTATTTACGGTATGTATGTACGTGCGAACATATATGTGCATATTTGTAAATATAAATTTTTGTCATATATATATATATATATATATATATACATATATATATATATATATATTCATTTATATGTATATATACTTATATAATACATACACACACACATATCTACGCAAATGCATGCACATACATACATACTTACACACACACATACCTTACATGCGAAACATACACCTTTTAAACATAATCGAAATCATGAAATATTGGAAAGACGACAATGCATCGGTTTTATCTATTTATTCTCGTGGTTCCATGTTATTTGGGCGGCGGCGGCGGCGGTGGCGGCGGCGGTGGTGGCGGCGGCGGTGGTGGTGGTTTCGTGTCATATATCCTTTAATAGAACTCTTATGTTTTTTCTCTCTTACATTAAATCTTAAATATACCGGAGAATCGTGGATTAGCTAAGACTGTAAAATGTCTGACAAAAATAGTTTGCAGTATTCTGTTACCTCCCTTTACTTCCTCAGTTGAAATCCAACGGTGCCGAGCTTTGCCTTTCATCCTTCCGACAAAACAGTTACGTACCTGAGCCGCGCCTGAGCCAATACTGCGGTTCCCCAATCTAAATCTAAGGCCATGGACCGAAGCCAGAAGACAATTGTACGACCTTTCAGAAAGAAGTCCGAGTCTACGGAAACGGATTTTTTTTCATGAAACCGAAAAAGAAAGGTAAGGCTGTTAGACTTAAAATGTTGGTCCTGCCAGGGATATAATCGCAACATCACAACAATGCTGTACAAGAATATCTCGAAGATCTTAGTATCAAGCGCCAAACTGCTTTTATATACCTTGCAGTTATTGTTTTTGTCTCTCCCTCTCCACGGATCCGGGAGACTTCGAAGCAATTTCGTTTTTAGGCCGCAACCCTCTAATCTTTATCTCAAACATTATCTATCTAGGACTACTATTATCTAATGTGCCTTTCACATGTTTCTCTTCCTCTTTGTGTAAAGCCTAGGTCGAACCGGATTAGGCACAAAACGTAATCAGAATGATTCCAATCGCTAACATCTTGCCGTATCTAAAGACATTATACATCAAGGACATTCTCAGATGGATTCCTGCTTGTTATTTAATAGAGCCTACGAAAGCCCCGAACCAGAAGATCTATGATCAAAGGCATCTCAATCAAAACCGCCGTGCCTTTATTTTAGGCATAGTGTATCTAGGACTACTTTAATCTTATGTGTCCTTTCTTGTAATTGTAGTGTCTTTTACGACGGCGTCGCGTTGACCAATGCTTAATAAATGGAATCTTGTAGACAAAAACTGTGTTGACGTCATTCGTATACATTCGTACGTACGTACCTACAAACCTACGTATATAGATACATACATACGTATGTGTGTGTGTGGTGTGTGTGTGTGTGTTCGTGTGTGTATGAATGTATGCAGAAACATTTACGCAAACACACACACACACATAAGAGTAACAGATACGCGCCTTGGCAAGAAATTTGATTAACAAAACTACTTCGTAATATTTCTTCTCTTCGTCGGGCACAGAAACTTTGTCAGTATCGCTACTTTAAAGACAGAAAACTAGAGATTTTGTTGATGGAAAACTTCAATATAGTCCAGGACAGTATCGTCCTGGCACTACACGATATGATATATAAATAGAGTAGAATCGAAACTAATCGGTAACAGAGTTATAAATATGTTAGTATAGCAATATGCCGAAGAGAATAGAAAGAAATTCGATGCAATATCCTCGGTATTCAGTACAAACAAACATTACATTATCTCTTTGTATGTTGTATCAACCAAGTGCGTTCTTGCACTAAAATAGGTGAATATGTTATAAAGAAAACAAAGTCATCGATTACACTCCACGTCTTGTTCTCGGTCATAATCTAACATTAATATATTCCCAAAATATTTATAATGAATTTCTAGAAAAACTGTTGCCGCACTTATGTACTTTATCAGAAATCGAAAGCGCTGAACAAAGTCCAACCGGTTAATGTGATCGATGTTTGTAGACTTGCAAGCACGCGATATATAAACCGTCTGACTTAAACAGCTGCAGTGGGTCATACAGGAGAAGGCTGCATCAGTAAAACTGTTATTTATTAGCATTAAAGTTACTGATGTAGGCGCAAGAGGGGCTGTGTGGTAAGTAGCTTGCTTACAAACCACATGGTTCCGGGTTCTGTCCCACTGCGTGGAAACTTGGGCAAGCGTCTTCTACTATAGCTTCGGGCCGACCAAAGCCTTGTGAGTGGATGTGGTAGACGCAAACTGAAAGAAGCCCGTCGTATATATGTGTGTGCTTATGTGTTTGTGTTTGCCCCCCCACCCAAGTCGCTTGACAACAGATGCTGGTGCGTCTACGTCCCCGTAACTTAGCGGTTCGGCAAAAGAGACCGATAGAATAAATACTAGGCTTACAAAGAATAAGTCCTGGGGTCGATCTGCTCGACTGAAGGTAGTGCTCCAGCATGGCCGCAGTCAGATGACTGAAACAAGTAAAAGAGTAAAGAGAGTAAAGCGTTCGAATAGAGAAGTCACTTACGTTTCGGAAACAAATCTTTCATCACGAAAAGAGAAAAGAGTCTTCAGCGTAGAAGTTTTGGCGAAAAGAAAACAGTGTACACACATCCACGCGCACACACACACACACAGAGTCATATATCTAAATATTTGTGTACGTTTGCTTTGATTTTTTGTTTTACTTTCATCATAGGAAACCTTAAACAAATACACAAACAAAAGAAAATCTCTCTCTATATAAACGGCAGTTTGTCTGTGCGTTTTCTGTGTGTCTGTTTTCTCGTACCCTCACTCTGACCACGGCTTTCAACCGATTCTGATGAAACTTGACACACACATAGCCCAATGTCATAATTCAAAACTAACGCAGCGAAAATTTTGAAAAGTTCCCCCAGTTCTGAAAAAAAATCGATAAATTCGACATGGGGTCGAGAATCAGAAACCCAAACCACAGACCGTCTAGGGGACGCAAATCCACCTTTTTTAACTCTCAAAAAAAATTACCATCATTTTTTTTCCATTTTTTTGCTATTTTTTGGCTATAACTCTCTAAAAATGCTTTATAGTTATTTCCCTTACAAACCTGAGCAACGCCGGGCGATACTGCTAGTAATGTAATAAACATGAAATATATAAATCACGTGACTGAAACCTACGGCTGTCACTTGTGCAACTCTTCAACCTCAGACACAGAAATCTTATAAACAGCTGTATGAGCCGCGTGGTAAGAATGACGGATAGAATTGCGGATAAATATTTGCGTCGTTCCTATTAAAGTTATTTACTACACCCACCACACAAATAATATATGCATTTTTCAAATATAAATTAATACACACACACCACACACACACACACATATATATATATATATATATATTCTTTACTTTCTTTTACTCTTTCACTTGTTTCAGTCATTTGACTGTGGCCATGCCGGAGCACCACCTTTAGTCGAGCAAATCGACGACAGGACTTATTCTTTGTTACCGGGACATAAACACACCAGCATCGGTTGTCAAGCAATGTTGGGGGGGGGGACAAACATAGACACACAAACATAAACACACACACACACACACACACACACACACACACGTATATATATATATTTATACACATATATACGACGGGCTTCTTTCAGTTTCCGTATACGAAATCCACTCACAAGGCTTTGGTTGGCCCGAAGCTATAGTAGAAGACACTTGCCCAATGTATGTATGTATGTATGTATGTATGTATGTATGTATGTATGTACGTACGTACGTACGTACGTACACACACGTTGAAAGACAAATAAAAGCAAGTTGACCTAATGACTATGGAGCACGGAATGAAGAATACACGAAAGGGATTATGTGACATTGTTTTTTAAATATTTGTTTCGGGTGAACCTTGTTTTATGCCGTAGCCACGTTTATACAGAATAAGGATCTTGTTGGTGTGTTTGCGTCCGCGTAACTTAGTTATTCGGCATAGAGACCGATAGAATAAGTAATAGGTTTAAAAAGGAAATTCTTTGGGGCGAAGGCGGTGCTCCAGCATGGCTACAGTCAATTGACTGAAACAAGTAAAATAATAAAAGAATATATGTATGTATGTTTGTGTGTATCCATCCGTCCATCCATCTATACACACACACACTCACTCACACACACACACACACCACACACACACACACACACACATATACATACACTCACTCACGCATTGCTTCATCGGATGCAAATAACCATTATGCATGATGCCTAAGAATCGAATTTCGATTCGTGTCGTCACTGACACCTCATGAATCAATGATTGCATATATTATTAATTAACTATTAATTAGTGATGTAATGAAAGGCCTCGCTCTCTCCATTGTCATTGGCTGTTATTGCAGAATCTCTGAGGATAATAGAGAATTTTCAGGCATGTGTTAACAAACGATCCCCGGATTACTCTCCGCCTAAAAGCCTGAGCCCGTGGATAAACTTGATAGGGGAAACTCCAGAATTAACTGCCG
>NC_043024.1:12537927-12545427 GCF_006345805.1 Octopus sinensis
CCGAAAATTTGATGCAGCCCCAAACATTTAAGAAAGAAGATGAAGAAAGAATGAACAATTGGAAAATGAAATTACTGTATGGGAAATACGTCAGAGAAATCGAAGGAAAAGACAAGACCAACATTTGGATATAGCCAAGAAGAAGTGATCTGAAAGGATGCACTAACTGAGGCATTGATATGCAGCGCCTAGGAACAGGCTCTGAGAACTGATTACACCAAATTCCAAATAGATAAGAGCAGTGAATCGTCCCTTTGTAGGATGTGTGGCAGCAAAGGCGAAACAACCTCGCATACTGTGAGTGAGTGAGTGAGTGTAGCAAGCTGGCCTAAAAGCACTACAAGAGAAATCACGGTAACGTGGCAAAGTTTGTTGACGAGAGACTCTGTGAAAAGTACGGCCTGAACATGAACCAGAAGGGGGTCACTGAGGACAAGATATTGTGAGATTTTACAATCCAGTGTGACCCCTTAATTGATGCTCGGAGACAAGGCCTTGATGTGGTTGATAAAGGAAAAAAGGAAACCAAGATCATAGATACTGCAATATCAGGGGTTGCGCGCATAAGTGACAAAGAACTAGAAAAGATTGAAAATTATAAACTACCAAAAGACGAAATTGCAAGAATGTGGACTTTGAGGAGAGTGTCTGTGATTCTAAAAGTTGTAGGGGCACTCGGAAACCCTAACAACCATGTTCAAAAAATATATTAGAGAAATCGGAATTGACACGAGAGCAAGCAAGCTCCCAAAAACTGCCTCTCCTAGGGACAGCTAGGATCTTGAGATTGGTACTTGGGTTATTGAATGTCTTCCACGATAATTAACAACCAATTATCAAAGACTACAATATGCGTAAAGAGACCCTGTGAGTCCTGATAACAGGCTGCTGTCCGCCTTCACAGAATGAACCAGAGCAGACAAGACTGAGTTCTGAGAAGTAAAAAATAAAAATAAATCTTTTCCACTAAAGGCACAGGGCTGAACTTTTGGGGGAGCGGGAGTAGTCGATGACATCAACCCTCAGTGTTTAACTGGGGTTGATGTTCCCGAAAGGATGAAAAGCAAAGTCGACCACGGCGGAATAACCATAATCCGAGTCCATTCACCTTGATGACTTTAAGCGACTCGTCTCCTTCCTCCACCACCCTCTACCCAGTGACCACCCCCTACAGTAGCTGTAGCTTCAGGCTATATGTTGACTGGTGGTGAATAAACAATGCTTTGACAGTTGTATATATTTGCTCATTGTCAAAGTATGCGGTTATTGTAAATAGAACAGGTGAAGGTTGATGGACGCGTTAAGACTGTTTCTGAGCGTTTGTCAGCTTTGGAGAGGGGCGGATTGGGATGATAGTGGCGGCGGCGGCGGCGGTGGTGGCGGCGGCGGCGGTGGTGGTGGTGGCGGCGGCGGTGGTGGTGGTACAGTGTGGTGTGGAGGTGGTGGTCGTATTTGATTTTCCTATTGTAGTGATTGTGTGGTGGTGATGGTGGTCGCGGCGGCGGTGGAGGTGCAAGCGCGTGTATAAGTGTGTGCGTGGGCGCGTGGGAGATTTTGATATGCTTGTGTAGAAAAGGCAGTGAAGGCGGCGGCGGTGGTGGTGGTGGTGCGATTTTGTGTTGAAATGGTGTGATGTGGTGAACGGTGGTGGTGGAGTGTGGTGATGTATGTATGTGTGGTAGTGCATTTGGGATTTTTGCGCGTTTGTGTGTGTGTGTGTGTGTATGTATATATATGTGTGTGTGTGATATCTTTTTACTTGTTTCAGGCATTAAATTGCGGCCATGCTGGGGCATCGCTCCAAAGGGTCTAGTCGAACAAATCGACCCCAGGACTTATAATTTTTAAGCCTAGCACTTATTCCATCGGTCAGTAAGTTACGGGGATGTAAACAAACCAGAGCCGGTTGTCAAGCGGTAGTGGCGGACAAACATATACACAAAGACAAGACACAAGCAAAGACAGAATATTTCTTTGACGAACGGTTCTGTAGAAAACGGTAACAATTCTGCTCTTGGTTAAGGTGTGTGTATCAGGGACGTGCCGCCTGGGTAGGCAAGGTAGGCAGTGCCTACCCTGAATAAAATAGATCGATAGTAATATTTTCCTTTTATGGTAAAATATAGACCTAATTCAATAAAATTATGAAGGTTACTCTGACTACTGTGGATAAAATACAAAATATTTTATTATTTTTGTAGCTTAGGCAGGCATAATTCGCCCAACCTTTCAGTCTCAGTATTAAAGCTACACATAGTGCTGCTGTAGTACACATGTTGCGTATATTCCTACAACAACGTTTACTTTATGCACTTTAAAGGCAGAAGTAAATCTGCCTCCAACTCAGTCGTGCGTCTGTGTTTCGCTTATTTTTTTGTACTTTGCTACACAAACATCGCCAACTGCCTACCCTGAGTAATTACTGACGACACGTGTCTGGTGTATATATATATTCTTATTTTATTTGTTTCAGTCATTTTGTCTGCGGTCATGCTGGAGCACCGCCTTTATTCGAACAAATCGACTCCAGGACTTATTCTTTGTAAGCCAAGTACTTATTATATCGGTGTATTTTGCCGAACCGCTAAATTACGGGGATGTAAACATACCAATATCGGTTGCCAAGCGATGGTGAGAGGGATAGACAGACATAGACACACACATACACACACACACACACAGATATACATACATACACACACACATAAATATATATATATATGTACGACGGGCTTCTTTCAGATTTCGTTTACCAAGTCCGGGATTCTTTCAGTTTCCGTCTACCAAGTCCGGAGCTATAGTCGAAGACACTCAAGGTGTCATGCAGTGGGACCGAACCCAGAACCATGTGGTTCGGAAGCAAGCTTCTTATCTCAATTCATTATAATCCTTCTGTTTTTGTTTACTCTTGTCTAAACCCTTTTTAAGCATGTCCTTGTAAAGTCCTAAATTTGATGTGACCCCTAGCGGCTAACAAATTAAACATTCCTTTTATTATGCTGAATATTAAGGCGGTGAGCTGGCAGAGTCGTTGGGCGACGGGGGAAAAACCCTCGTGATGTTTGTTCCGGCTCTTTACGTTCGAGTTCGGATCCCATTGTGATTGACTTTGCCTTCCATCCCATTGGGGTTCGATAAAATATCAGTCAAGTACTGGATCGATTTCATCTACTAAACCTCTCTCCTCAAAACTGGTGTCCTTGTGCCTAAATTACAAACCATTAATAACAAGAACTATATATAAACAATAATAATAATAATAACAACTTCTTTAAAATCATCCGATTCTTTCTTTGTAAATTTGTTTCTTTATTATGTTTCATGTTTTTTCTTTTCATTTTGTTTTCTTATATCTTCCTCCACCATCCCCGTATTCTCTCTCACCATCGCCACAGCCACTCCATCGATACTCCAGTCCAAATATATTCAACGGAGTTTTCATTTGATGTCGACGATAAGTTTATCCAGATCTTAGCAACCTTAATTGAGAGAGAGAGAGAGAGGGGAAGAGGGGGGAGAGATGGGGAGAGAAGAGGGAGAATGGAAGGAGATAGGGAGAGAAAAAGTGGAAAAAATGAAAAAGAACACACACCACACACACACACACGCACACACATATATGCAGTGGAGAATGGTTGTAACAGAAAGAGAAAAAGAACGAAGACTAAGAAAAAGCATGTAGGTGTGCGCGTGCGCAAGTTTCTCTCTCTCTCTCTCTCTCTCGCTGTAAATGAACACACACACATATATACACAGACATACACACATTTGCACGCATGTATGCATGTATGTATGTATGTATGTATGTATCTCTCTCTCTCTCTATATATATATATATAGATACATGTATCTCTCTCTCTCTCTGTATGTATATATATATATACATATATATATAGACACAAACGTATACACACATACACATACACACATATATATGTGTGTGTAGGTTTATATTTTGCTTGAGACAACGAAAGAAAGAGAGAGAGAGAGAGGAAAGAGGGAGAGAGAGAAAGGGGAGAGAGAGATAGAGAGAAAAGTATAAAGACAGACAGACAGACATCCTACAGACATCATGCATTATACAGTCTTAGATATATAACATCGATTTCTATCAAAGACATGATTACGAATGTTTGAGAAAATTTCTTCTTCTTCTTCCTTATATATATATATATTGATTATTTTTGCTTTCTTTTCTGTTGTTTTTTTCTTCTTTTCTTTATTACCTTCTGCCATTTACGAAAATATAGAAAGAACGAAGGCGAAAGACGCTGGGAGAGAAATAAAAGAGAAAATAAGCCTTAACCCCAACCCACCCCAACCCTAACCCTAACCCTAACCCAACCCTAACCTGCATTTTGGAACGATCTCAGAAACGTATTTGAAAGTTGCTTATCTTCGAAGTAAAATAGAAAAAGAAAAAAGGAAAAAAAAATTAGAAAAAAACCCCCAAAACAAATATAAACAGCCCCAAATGTACAAACACCTAAAATAGATAAAGGAATTAACTAATCTCTCCCAAATCCTCCTCTTCCTCCCCTCCTCTTCCCGTCCCGTTTATCTTTATTTTATTTGGGTTTTTTCTTCTCTACTCCTTTTGGCATATAACGTTGCTCGGTTCTTCTCTATAATGCGGGCCGCTCGCCTAAAGCTTCCTGTGTTT
This sequence comes from Octopus sinensis, assembly GCF_006345805.1. Taxonomy (NCBI): domain Eukaryota; kingdom Metazoa; phylum Mollusca; class Cephalopoda; order Octopoda; family Octopodidae; genus Octopus; species Octopus sinensis. The sequence goes on from NC_043024.1 coordinate 12,542,591, forward strand.
CTGTCGTTGTATTTCGGCAGAAAGAAAATTTAGTTACGCAGACAAGCCCTCTTCTACAACAGCAGCAACAGTTACTACTACTACTACTACTATACTACTACTACTACTACTAACCTCAACGGTGACGGTGTTGCTCTGCCAGTGCCACATCAACTGAGGCCGACACCACAACCGTCTTATCAATAGAAATCGAACCAAAGCAAAGGTCGATGTCTTTAAAAATGATGTTTGATGTCTTTTCCACGATATTCAGGGGCCGTTTTAGTAACGGAATTAAATATGAAACTTCGTGCGTGTGTATGTGTGTGCGCGCACGCGAGTATGTATGTATGTATGTGTGGGTGGTGGTTTCTATGCTTGATTGTGTGTATGAAAATATGTGCGTGTGTATACACACACACACACATATATATATATACATACACATATTCTATAATTATATGCATAATTATAAAGAAGGGGTCACCTAATAGCTTCGCCACGCACTGATTTTAGAAATAGGAGCTAAATGCCTTTTCTACCACCATAAAGATCTCCCAGACAGTAACACACTTTTTTATGTAGACAAAAAGAAAAATATTACGAATCCACATAACTCAGATTAGCTACATACGCGTTCCGAGATTGAAGTAAAGTTATACTTATTTACTTATTTCTCATCGTCAGTGAAGCATTTCGAAATATATTGAAATTATACACACACACACACACAAACACACACACGCACACATACATGCACAGTCACACACACATTGAAACTAAAATTAAGACTTCAGTTTCACGTCACTACAATATTTAGTCCTCACCTGAAGATCGCAGTGGCATGAAACTCGAGTCCCAAGATAAATTCTAAGTTTCAAAAAAAATTCCATATCCTCTAGAAAATATATTGTGAACTGTCATTTCATTTCTCCATCGTGTATGTATGTGTATATAAATAAATAAATAAATATATATATATATATATATATATATATATATGTGGGTGCGTGCATATGTATTGGTGTATATATGTGTGTGTGTACGTTTTCAAGTATGTGCGCGTTGTTGTATATATGTAAGTAAATAACGGTTACTGCCTCAAATGTCACATGACTTAACAGACATCAACGAATGCTCGTCATTTTGATCTTTCCTCAAAGAGTCAGTCGTGATTTTTCCTCTCAGAGTATAATTCTCAGTCACACGAACCTCGTACTGCCTCTAACAGTACCTTAAATTTCATCTTTTACTGCCTGACACACACACACACACACACACACACACATTACATTTTGGTTACACCTTGAATCACTTTATTTCTCCCAAGTAAAGTGATTTAATTCCAAAACTTCTTCATAAATTTTTAAATGATAAGCTAAATTCTGATCGATAAGCCATGAATCTCCTTCATATATCAAAAACACTTCATGCTCGTGACATACAGTTTAATTTTCATATGAATCGCCCGCCTCTTTGATTTTAATGCATTTCAAAACCTTTCATTGCTAGATTCGCCTTCTTAAATCTTTCATTAAATTCACTTTCTAAAGACCCATCACTTTCTATAAAACTTCCAACATATTTAAACTATTAAACTCTTTTAATACGTACCCACTCAAAGGCACATTTCTTCTATTCGCCTGCTAAATCTTCATAATCTATTCATAACACCAGCTATTATGTATTTACATGTAATTATGAATGTGTGTGTGTGCATGAAGTATATATAAATATATATACATATATGGATACACATAAATATATATGTTTACACCTGCATATATATATACATGCATAGACAAACTCACACACAGCATACACTCACATATGTATGTATGTAGGCATTTCTGGGAAATTTTATGAGTTTTAGCGTGGATTAAACACAAAAAATACCCAGCAAAATATTTTACTCATCATTTCAGTAAGAAGGTACTCCGACTCGAAACGATAAACTCACAACAATAAAATTGCTTGAAAAACAGGTAACACGAAAATCTCATGCCTTCGTTCATGAAACGTGTGGCTGCTGCTGCTTAATGTTCGAAGCATTTTTATATGTGTAGTTGTAGAGTCAAACTTACTTCATACGAGGAAAAATGAGCATTTCTCAAACATGCTCATTTGCTTACTGGATTATGTCACTTTTAACGAAGATATACACTCTTCTTCATCGGATTAGTGTATTGACTCCAATTAATATGCAAAAATGGTTTCAAAAACGATTTACATTGTCCATATCTTTCTCGAACGAGATTTCTTGAGGATGTCCAAAATCCGAACGAGATTAAAGTCAATAATTATAAAATGCGGAAGAAATAACACATGATTACCCATTCTTATGTTTAAGAAACAAAAACATGCCCGCTTTGTATTGCAGAGAAGTACAAAGTTCTCATGTGTTGCTATTATATTCCGATTGCTTTGCCTTTTCTTTCATCTTCCGATCATAGGTCTCAACCAGAGACCTATGGTTCATTATATTAGGAAAAAAACTTCCTGAGAATATGTGCAGCTGATGTCAACACAAGTTTTTGATTCTTATATATTGTTGGTTTCCCAGAGATCTGTTCAAAAAAATTGTCATTACCTTTCTTGATTGCTCTCAGGGCACTTACAACAACATGGACGCTTTTGGTTTTTCATTCCCACATCATAGATATCTCAATCTCAAGACCCTTATATATCAACAGTTTATTATTATTATTATTATGATTATTATTATTATTATTATTATTGTAATGTTAAAAGAAAACCCATATGTAATGAAAAATGCAGAGATGAGTAGAAAATTACTTTCTGGCATGAAGCAGAGCAGATTTATCGGTCACTGGAATTATCTTTGGTTGGATTAAAAT
>NC_043024.1:12552927-12577927 GCF_006345805.1 Octopus sinensis
AGCCATTGAAGAGATTGACACAAACCCCGCTGCTGGACCTGATGGATTCCCAGCGATCCTTCTCAAATCGTGCAAACGAGCCCTTGCAAAACCGCTACAGCTTCTTTTTCAGAGCTTTCTTGCAAGTGGTAAGCTCCCAGTCAAATTGAAAGAGGGGGTAATATGCCCTATCCATAAGGGAGGTAGCAGAGAAGATGCTAAAAATTATAGGCCTATCTCTCTGACCTCACACATCAGCAAAGTCATGGAACGAATAGTCCGTAAGAAACTAATCATGTTCCTTGAAGAAAATGACTTGATGTCTGACACCCAGCATGGATTTCGACCAGGTAGAGGCTGCCTAACACAGCTCCTGCAACACTATGACTGGGTGTTGAAACAGCTACTAAATGGCTCAAATGTGGATGTAATATATCTCGACTTTGCAAAAGCCTTTGATAAAGTCGACCATGGTATGATCTGTCACAAACTGCGTGGTCTCGGCATAGGCGGGAAACTTGGAGAGTGGCTGCACAACTTCCTAAAAGACAGAAAACAGGCAGTTGTGAGCAATGGAGCCACCTCCAAGGAAACGCAAATAACAAGCGGTGTCCCACAGGGCACTGTCTTGGGGCCACTGATGTTCATAGTGGCCCTTTCAGACATGCCTTCAGTTGCTACGATGACCACCCTTGCTAGCTATGCAGATGACACAAAAGTCTCCCACGCAATACAAAACCCTGAAAATATTGCGCATCTGCAACATGAGCTGGACACAATATACAGGTGGGCTGAGGACAACAACATGCAGTTTAATGCAGGTAAGTTCCAGGCCCTGCGCTATTGGCACACAAAGGTAAATGACGTGAAGACTGGATACACTGGCCCAGGAAGAATTGCAATCCCTGAGTCAAAATCAGTGCGTGACCTGGGCATTGACATGAGCAATGATGCATCTTTCCAAATGCCTATTGCTAATCTGGTGATAAAATGCAGACGGCTAGCTGGATGGATTCTCCGAACTTTCAGAACAAGAGAGAAGGAGACACTGATGGTCCTATGGAAAACATTCGTCCTCAGCCGCTTGGACTACTGCTCCCAACTTTGGTCACCACACAATATAAAACAAACAGCAGAACTCGAAGCAATTCAGAGAAGCTACACAAAGAAAATCGTCTCAATGCAAAATATCAGCTACTGGGAAAGACTGAAGGTATTAAACCTCTTCTCCCTAGAGCGGAGGCGGGAGAGATATGCAGTGATATACATCTGGAAAATCCTGGAGGGTCTTGTCCCAAACTTTGGCATTCAAAGTTACTCCAACCGCAGAACAGGGCGCCGCTGCGTGGTGCCAAGGATTCCAACATCACCATCAAAATACAGGTCCAGATACTGCAACAGCTTGGGTTTCAGAGGACCACAGCTCTTTAACATCCTCCCTAAATGCCTGAGAGACTTACATGGTGTGGATGTGGGTTTCTTTAAAACTAAACTGGATCTCTTCTTGTTGGGAGTCCAGATGAACCTACCTCACGACAGGAGAGACGCGGATGCGGGAGCAGCATCGAACTCCCTTGTTGATCAAGTGCCACGTATCAGAGGTGGATTCACAAACTAGTGTAGCTCATTCAGCGGTGGTGCCCCAGCATGGCCGCGGCCTTCGGGCTAAAACATTTTTAAGGATTTAAGGATTTATATATATATTATTTACATAAATATATATATATATATATATATATATATATATATATACTACAAAATTAGAAAATAGAGAAACATACTTAAATCAATCAAACATCAACCATCAGATAATACCCAATCAATACTTTATTACACCATTACATAACAGTAAGGCATTATACAAAATATATTGTAAATATAATTAGACAAGGAAATAGAAATATAAAATATAATATATGATTTACATAAATATTATATATATATATATATATATATATATATTATTACATAAATATTATATATATATATATATTAATTACATATATATATATATATATGTATATATATATATATATACAAAAATAGTAATGAAAAGATTACGCGCGTTTTATGTCTATATTTAACATTTATTGTACTTTATTTATTTTTGAATAAGGTTTTTATAGTATATTATGATAAGAGATGCTGTGAATATATAGTATATTGTGTGAATAACATGTGAAAGTTCCTTGTAAAACATATATATATATATATGTATATATATATAATATATATATATATATATATATATATATATATATATATATATGACGGGCTTCTTTTAGTTTCTTTCCGCCTACCAAATCCACTCACACTTGCCCAAGGTGCCACGCAGTGGGACTGAACCCAGCTGTTTTAACAGCATACAGCATGGTTCATGCTGTATGAGAGAGAGAGAGAGAGAGAGAGAGAGAGAGAGAGAGAGAGAGAGAGAGAGAGAGAGAGAGAGAGAGATAGAGAGATAGAGAGAGAATGTATATATATATATATATATGAAGTTATCGGGCCGATATAGGAGTAGACAGAGAAGGACATATGTGAAGAAATAGATTATTCGATAAAAGCGGTTGTTTAGGCAGATAAATAAATAGAGAAATATGTAGAACAATCGATACGGACCAATAGAAAGTTAGGTGGGGAGGGGGTGCAAGAAACTCACCTTCTTTTACATCTGTTCCTGTATATTGACACCGAAACAATCAATCTATTGACAAACTATCTAACCATATTGCAATTTTATGATAAATATTCTGTAAAGCACCCAGACTTGTTCCGAAGCACTGCTTAAAAATCGACATCTGGTCCTTGTGTTCAATTCTTTTTTGTTTACGAGTGTCCGTTATGTGTCAAGAATTGGATGAGAATCTTTGGATTGAAGGCGGCCCATGATTTATCGTAATTGCTCATGTTTTCCTTTCGCCAGTCACTGGTCTTGAGAAAATAGTTCCAACAAACATACAGACACACATACAACCATACAAACATAATGCATATATACATACACACATGTATGTACTGCGTAGCTCGTTCAAATTCTGATGGTGTTACGGCGCGCCGTCAGTAGACCGCCCGTGTTCCAAGCATTTTTAAAACTGAAGATGTCCACCATTACGCATGTTTCATCAAGTATATAATAATGTATATATATATATATTTGTATCAATGTGAAACATTTCGCTTTTACAGTTTAAGAAATCAACGTATGATTTCTACGATAATCTTATAAACTGAACAGGTTAGTTGTGTTTAACCCAAGGCTCTAGGTGAGAGTCATTGACAAGCATTAACAAAAATGCGAAATGACTGTGATCTGGCTATGCCTGGACTGGATTGCCTGAGGAAACACAAGGAGAAGCCTGAGGAGAGCAGAGGGTAAAATCTGAAGGTGGACGAGCTTTATACTGTACTCTACTAGGTTCTTAACGGAATACACCATAACATATATATATATATAATATATATATATATAGGAGGGATGACCTGTAAGTGGACACCCATTATGTTAGAAGATCCGCTATGGTCTTACCACTAAGAAAGGAATGTTCTCAAGAATATTTAGCAAACGCCAGAACGTATGTTGTGAGCAAGACAACTGAAAAGATACAAAATATAAAGATATAATCAGAGACCAGGTTTCGTTGTTAAGGCTTACATTAGCCTTAACAACGAAACCGGGTTTCTGAGTAATCTATATTTTGTATCTTTTCATTTGTCTTGCTCACATACGTTCTGGCGTTTGCTAAATTTTCTTGAGAACATTTCTTTCTTAGTGGTAAGACCATAGCGGATCTTCTTCTAGCATAATGGATGTCCACATACAAGTCATCCCTCTTATATGTATGTAATATAATTATTTCTGAAACTTCAGAGTTTTCAATATGTTAGACCACTGGTTTTAAATTAATATTCATCAAATTAATATTCAATTTTTCACCCTTATTTTTTTAAATTTATATATATATATATATATATATATATCTGTATGTATGTATTCATACCGTTTACTTGTTTTAGACGTTTTAACTGCGACCATACTGGAGCACGGCCTTGAAGGGTTTTTAGTCGAACAAATCGACCCCAGGACTTATATTTCAAAGCCTACTACTTATTCTGTCAGACTCTTTTGCGCGCTCGCGCGAATATATATATATATATATTATATATATATATATATATATATATATATATATATATATATATATATATATATATATGCTTATATTGAAATGTAAAATATATAATCTATATAATGCACATATAATATATAAATGATATCTATCTATCTATTCATCTCTCTGTCTGTCTGTTACGCTCTGAATTCTGAATATATATATATATATATATATATATATATATATATATATATGTATATATATATATATATATATATATGTATGTGTGTGTGTGTGGTGTGTGCATTTGTGTGTGTGTGTTTATTTGTGTGTGTGTGTGTGTGTGTGTGTGTATTTGTGTGTGTGTGTGTTAGTGCATGTGTATCTCTGTGTATGTATGTATAATAATTTAGAAAATGAATAAATTAAAATAAAGTAAATAATATGAAAGTGGAAAAAAAAAAAGCAGTGCCCCCCCACCCAGTAAGTGTATTTTTTGAGCCAGAATATTTCAAGTGTGAATAGAGAGAGGTATTTCGAAGGCAGCACATCGATAATATGCTGTGCAGAGAATTATTTTTCGTCTTTTCCAGTCTGGTGAATAAATTGAAAAAATATGTAAATAAGTATGTATGTATATGCATGTATGTATGTATGTATGTATGTATGTATGTATGTGTGTGTGTATGTATGTATGTGTGTGTATGTATGTATGTATGTGTGTGTATGTATGTATGCGTGTGTGTGTATGTATGTATGTGTATGTATGTATGTGCATGTATATGTCCGAGTGTGCGCACATGGATGCATTTTGTAAGAGTGTATCTATGGAAACACACACACACATTCACACGACCGCACACACACACACACTCACACACGCACACACACATGCATATAGATGCGTTTATCTATTTCTGTATGCACATAAACACGCATACACATATGCGCGTGTATGGATTGGCACATACATGTTCACCAAAGCATCAATACGTATATACATACGTATATAAGTACACATACGCACATGCATACACACACACACATATATACATACACACACATACACACACATGGAAAGAGGGAGGGAGTGAAAGAAAGAGACAAAACTATTTGTATATACGTGTCTACGTATCTACTTCAACATTTATGTCCATATTTACACACAACTCAAGTACATAATCGTTGCTATTATGTTAAACTGTCGTATGTCCGAATTTAGCCAAATGCGCTTTTTTCAATATTGATTTCTGCTTACAATAGCCGGTTCGTTTGGTCAAACTATCCTACCTCCAGCTGCTTCACATGCCAATATATCCAAAATTGCCCAAGTGTAGTTACTATGGAATGGTGAAACTATGTTTTCACCAAGCAAAAATGTTAGCTGAAAATCTCTCCAAGAGATCAACGCAGTAGTTGTACTCACAAGTAATATTTGTAGCCATTTTAACATGGCCGTCCGTTCGAACGGACTCTACTGCGATTTTTTAACCCCAAGAGCACATCTCAGCTATACATCGTTAACCAGCTAGACGAGATGTCTTCGGGTTAAAAATTCGCAGTAGATTCCGCTCGAACGGACAGCCATGTTAAAGTGGCTACGAATATAACTGTTTTCGTTTTCTGAAAAAAGCTGCATTTTGAATTTAAGACACTGGCAAAATCCTTTCTATTGTGGACAGAAGGCCTGAAACTTTGTTGGAGGGAACTACTCTTCTTCTTCTTCTTCTTGTGATGATGTTGATGATAATGATGATGATGATGATGTCTTCTTTTGGTATGACTGAGGATTTGTAACAGAGAGATAGTATGTTTGTTGTACTATTTACAATACTACTTTTTACACCGAGATAAAATAATGATAACAACAACAACAACAATAATAATAAGATGCTTAAAGCTCATGGAAAACCATGTAAGACGTAAGAAGCTTCATTCTGTTATGAAGAAGAGCAAAAACTTTTCGAGTGAGTTTATGCATAACACTCAGGTTGAACAGCATGATGGAAGTGCAGCAGCTGCAGTTGCAAAGAAGGTGAAATCAATAGAAAAGCAAAATGCATTTGAACAATTGGCTGATAGGTGGGAGCAAAAACCCCTGCATGGCAAATATGTGGCCCGTAGCTCACAAGAAGTTGTAGACCAAAAGCACACCCATAAGTTGCTACGAAGCTCAGGGCTAAAGACAGAGAGTGAAGGCTTTATATTGGCAGCTCAAGAACAGAGCTTATTTACTATGAAGCCAATGGGATGAAAAATGGTGTAGACCCAAAGTGCCATACTGCAACGATGGGATAGAAAAGGTGGACCACCTAATCTCCGGGTGTAAGGTTTTAGCACCTGTAGAGTATAAATCAAGACGTGACAGAGTTAGCCAATATCTACATTGGATGATATGTCGGCATTATAGAATGAAAACTGCTGACAAATGGTACAAGCACCACTCTGGGGCTGTAAATGAGGGAGAAAATGTAAGTATTCATTGGGACTTCTGAGTATGTACAGGCCGGACCATCAAAGCAAACGAACCAGGTATTGTTGTGAAATACAAAAACAATAAAGCCTGTTTATCGATTGATATGAGCGTACCTTGTGACCATAATATCTCAGCAAAAGAATTTGCTAAGCTCAGAAAATACAAAGATTTGCTAATCGAAATCGAAAAGATGTGGCATCTCAAAATGGTTACAATACCAGTAATTGTAGGAGCACTTGGAATGATCAAAAAAGAAACTGAAAATGAATGATCCCTGGCTTGCCATCCATGCCTGAAGTACAAAAGAGAATTGTCGCTGTGAGTTGTCTTTCCTTTTTCCCCTCCTGTATTTTATTTGTTTACTTTTTTGTATTTTTTTCCTTTTTCTCTCTGTATTTCCCCTTGTCTCTATCACAAGGCTTTGTAAATGAACAATCTGATGTGTGTATTTTAATGATCTACCAATGTATACAGTACGCTTCTCTGGCCTAGGTGTTGGGAAGACACTCGGCAAGAAACGGAAACAGAACTGAAAGAGGATGCTAATGAAATAATAACAGATGCCGAAATATCGTTCAACCAATTCCACAAGACAACTATGACACTCTTCTATCAGTCTACTTCATTTTCTTTTTAAGATTATAAAGGACTGAGGTAACTCCTCCAGAAGTTACAGAGAAATAATAATAATAATAATATAATAATAATAATAATAATATAGGCGCAGGAATGGCTGTGTGGTAAGTAGATTGTTTACTAGCCATATGGTTCCGGGTTCAGTCCCACTGCGTGGCACCTTGGGCAAGTGTCTTCTACTATAGCCTCGGGCCGACCAAAGCCTTGTGACTGGATTTGGTAGATGGAAACTGAAAGAAACCTGTCGTATATATGTATATATATATATGTGTGTGTGTTTGTGTATCTGTGTTTGTCCCCCTAGCATTGCTTGACAACCGATGCTGGTGTGTTTATGTCCCCGTCACTTAGCGGTTCGGCAAAAGAGACCGATAGGATAAGTACTGGGCTTACAAAGAATAAGTCCCGGGGTCGAGTTGCTCGATTAAAGGCGGTGCTCCAGCATGGCCGCAGTCAAATGACTGAAACAAGTAAAAAGTGTAAAAAAGAGTAAGAAAGTATAATAATAATAATAATAATAATAATAATAATAATAATAATATTTCAAATATAGGCGCAATGCCAGCATTTTTGAGGTAGAGGCTAAATTAAGTTAATCGACTTATGTGTGTATGCATGCATGTATATAGGCATGTACGTATACGCATGCGTGTGTGAGCTCTATACATGAAAGTGTGGATGTATGCATGTAGAAAAGTTCCTCAGACTGCCAGTGAACCATGTTCTACGACTGTAGCACCACATTCAATAGTTTTCATGGAATTGGCGGAGTCTGGAAAAATGCTGTTAAAGTTGAAAGCTGCTTCAGTGGAAAGTTGCAGCGTTGGTGCAAAGTGCACCGGCTGCCGTGGCTGTATGTGCACTAGTTGCAGCCGTGGCAAGAACAGAAGAAGCTGCAGCAGGTACGTCATCGTCAGCGGTAGAAGAAGTAGCAGCAGCCGCAGCAGCAGCAGCAGCAGAAGGAGACGAAGCAGCTGGGCATAATTGATAAGTGTGTAGGTAATCGATAAGTTATCTAATCAATTCATGTCTATTTCTATTTATATACGCACATATATTTAGTGCCTTCATGCATACATAGTGTCTTACATGTTCACACACACACACTCACACACACTTACGCACGTATGTATACACACATACATATGTATATACGTGTAATTTGTAGTGTATTTAAAAAACGAACAAGGTAAAAGAAAGCTAAAATCTTTATTTGTAGTGTAAACCTTTGAGAGTCTGGTGTGCTTGTAGGCGTATGGGCGCGTTCGCATGTGTGTATATATGTATGGTGTATATATATATTTATATATATATATATAAGTACAAAGTGAGATAGGGGTTATTCTGTATTATTCTGTTGGATGTGGATGTTCCTATTTAATATAAATAATTAGTTGATAAATTATATGAATTGGTATTATCTGGAAGTTGATGATTGAAAGAAATCTATTCCTCCATTTTCTTATTTTGTATGTATCTATCTATCTTTCTATCTATCTTTCTATCTATATATATATCTGTACACGCACACACACACATACCTGTGCATGTGTGTGTTTGTGTGAATGCGTGTATATATTAATGTGTATACAGAAACAAATTTGTATACACAAATGGTTTTCTTGTGGTGGAGCACTTTTGTGTTAAGCTTGTAATATTCTTAGTCAAGGAGAAAAAGAATTGCCTGTGGCCCCTCTTGGGATCTTCGGGACTGGAATCGGAGACCTAACTTGTCGCAAAGTGAATTCTCATGAGCCGAGTGAACTGTTTTGTCTGCCACCTCAAGAAACTTACCGTAAAATTAGAACTCAGAACGTTAAAGGCCGGAAAATGTACAGTATGCGTTTTGTCCGATGTTTCACATTTCTACTGTCTACCACTTTAAACGGGACGTTTATTTACGGCCCCAGGACTGATGAAATTCCGTACTGAGCTCCATAAGATCTGAACTTAGAGCGTAAGGTACTCGAATAAAAACTAACTGTGCCAAATCATAACCAAAAATGGTTTGTGTGTAATAAGATCTGTGGTAAAATTGTAGCTGATGTGATGGAAGCAGTGTAAGAATCGTAGTTGCGGTTGTGGTAGATCAGGGGTGGATCACTAGTTGAGATTACAGAGGTAGTATGGTAGCGAACAATGTCTTGGGAATTACTAGTCGTTGTTCATGTATTGGGATTAGCAGTGTTCTGCTGCTTGCCGTGACCTTCACTAGGAACGGTCAGAGTTGGATCTTTTCCTGCAGGTGACGGAGTGAGACTTACAGACAGCAGTCATGTATGTCTTTTCCTGTAACTTGGACTAAACATCTTTGAGGGATTTTATTGTCAGTCGTCTGGATTACTGCTCCCAACTGTGGTCTTCGCTGAAGTCGTGGAACTTGAGGCAATTCAGCGCCACCACACAAAGAAGATTGACTTGGCGAAACAGACGAGTTACTGGGAGAGGCTATAAGAACTGAAGCTCTACTCCCGGGAGAGAAGGCGAAGAGGATATGCAATGATATACATATGGAAGATCCTGGAAGGTCTAACTCTCAACTTTGTAATTAAAAGCGATACGAACCACCGAACTGGACAGCACAGCATAGTACCAAAGATCCAGTCTTCTTCATGTTGGATAAGGACCCAGTACTACAATAACTTCGGTTTCAAGAGGACACAACTGTTTGGCATCCTGCCAAACGACCTCAGAGTTTTGCGAAATGTAGATGTGGAAATGTTCAAAAAACACCTGGAGAAATTTCTATCTGAATTTCCAGATGAATCCACGACAGGAAGCAGAAAGAAGAACAACAGCTCCGTCTAACTCACTTCTTCATTAAAAACAGAAGAGAAAGGAGACCCCAAAACACTGAAAGGCATGGCGGTGCTCCAGCGCGGCCCTGGCCCCTGACTGAAACCAGCAAAAGAATAAAAGAAATTAAAGAATATATACGCACATAGATATAGAATGTATATGTGAGTGTGTATACATCTGTCTGTCTGCCTGCCTGCCTGCCTACCTACCTACCTACCTACCTGTCTGTATGTATGTCTGTCTGACTGCCTGCCTACCTACCTGCCTGTCTGCCTGCCTGCCTGCCTGCCTGCCTGTCTACCTATCTATCTACCTACATACCTACCTATCTATCTACCTGTCTGTCTTTCTATTAATATATGCACGCATTGTTAAGTAGCTGTTATCTGTTCCATGTTCCCTGCATTAAATACGTTAACACTAAATTTAACTTATTCTCATTAAGCCTCTTCCAACGTCTCCGCCAACCATTTCTGGTTCCATTCTCTGCCTGACGACATCATAAAAAGCTGCAGCGTTTGCTCGTTTGTTTTCTTGTGATTTCTTCTGCTCATTTTGGCATCGATAATTGCTTAGTTATTGAGCCCAATGCCTACAGCCATCGACTTCTCAACTCATAAACTGAGAACAAACACGAAAATTAACTCCACGCCAGTCCTCTCCAAGAAAGAGAAACAATGTAGAAAACGCATTTGGCTTCTTAGTATTTCTGAAGAAGAGAATAACGACGAACTATAAAGTGGTTTTGAATAAAATTTCAATTCGTTTTAGTCCAATCTTTTCTTGGTATACAACACACACACACACAAACATACATACACACACGCACGCACGCATACATATATATATATATATATATATATATATAGGCGCAGGAGTGGTTGTGTGGTAGGTAGCTTGCTTACCAACCATATGGTTCCGGGTTCAGTCCCACTGCGTGGCACCCTGGGCAAGGTTTTTCTACTATAGCCTCGGGCCGACCAAAGCCTTGTGAGTGGATTTGGTAGATGGAAACTAAAAGAAGCCCATCGTATATGTGTGTGTGTGTGTTGCCGTGTTTACGTCCCCGTAACTTAGCGGTTCGGCAAAAAAGACCGATAGAATAACACCTGGGGTCGATTTGTTCGACTAAAGGCTGTACTCCAGTATGGCCGCAGTCAAATGACTGTAACAAGTGAAAGAATATAAGAAAAAAAAGAATATATATATGTGTGTGTGTGTGTGTGTGTTGCATGTATGTTAATCTAAATGTCTTTTAAAATTCAAATACAAAACAAACATAAACAGCTGCATATGTATATAGTTGGGACTCCGTCGGTTGCGACGACGAGGGTCCCAGCCGATCCGATCAACGGAACGACCTGCACGTGAAATTAACATGCAAGTGGTTGAGTACTCCGCAGACACGCGTACCCTTAATGTAGTTCTCAGAATGTAACAAGGCTGGTCCCTTTGAAATACAGGTACTACTTATTTTTGCCAGCTGAGTGGACTGTGTGGTACGAAGCTTGCTTCCCAGCGACATAGTTTCATGTTGAATCCCACTGCGTGGCCCCTTGGGCAGTGTCTTCTATTATAGAACCGGGTTGACCAAAGCCTTTTGAATGGATTTAGTAGAAAGAAAGTGAAAGAAGCCTGTCGTATATATATATATATATATATATATATATATATATATATGTGTGTGTGTGTGTTTCACAACTGCTTGATAACCGGTGTTGGTGTGTTTACGCCCCCTAACTTGGTGGTTTTGGCCAAAGAGACCGACAAAATAAAGTACTGAGGTCGATTTATTTGACTAAAAATTCTTCAAAGCGATGCCTTAGAAAATATATTTTGAAGTCTTAGAGGAGAAATCGGAATTTAAATGTGATACAAAAATTTCTACAAGTTGTTAAAATTAATAGTTTACTATTTTATGAGTCATCTAGAATAGGGGCCTGGCCCTTCTCGATACGTAGCATCGCCAGTGTCGGGGTGAGAATAGAAAAACAGAGAGAGATCGAGAGTGGGGGAGTAATAGATCCCTGTTATTTTATTGTCCCTACAAAGATTAATTAAAGGCACATGGTTCAGGGATTAGAGCGTCAGGTTCACAATTATGATGTTGTGAGTTCGATTCCTGGACCGGCTGTGTCATGTTCTTAAGCAAGACACTTCATTTCACGTTGCTCCAGTTCACCCAGCTGTAGAAATGAGTTACAGCGTCACTAGTACCAAGCTGTATCGGCCCCTTTGCCCTTTTCTTGGATAACATCAGTGGCATGGAGACAGAGAAGCTGGTATGCATGGGCGATTGCTGGTCTTCCATAAAGAACCTTGCCCCGACTTGAGCCTCGGAGGAGAACTTTCTAGGTGCAATCCCATGGTCATTCATGACCGAAGGGTGTATCTTAGAAAGATGAAAGGAAAATTTGATCTCTGTGGGATTTGAACTCACAGTACAAACAACCAGAATACCGCAACACAATCTGGCTAACGCTCTACCGATTCTGCCAGTTGGCACTGACTTAATTCGGTTAATTCCACCGCCACCCTCTCAGCACAAAACCACTTTTATGCGCTTCGTTAATAAATTTATTTTCGATGTTTTTAGAAATATTTCTAATTTTATCAGAAAAATCTCAACATTGTTGTTCTAAGCTAATTGCTCTCTTTCAGGATTTGAAGCAAAAGTTTTCTGTTTTTTGTTAGTTTTATTTTCACAGAGAGGGCGTCTCTCTGAAATTCTTTTAATTCTTTAATCAGAAGAAAGTGATGGGGAGAGACTAATCTAAGATCTAAGATCCAAATTCATTGTCTTTAAGTCGGTGTTAACATTTTCGACAACAGAGAGAGAGAGAGAGAGAGAGCGAGAGAGAGAGAGAGAGAGAGAGAGAGAGAGAGAGAGTGTGTGTGTGTGTGTGAGAGAGAGAGAGAGAGAAAGAGAGAGTGAAAGAGAGAGTTCCTACTATTCACCTAAATTCTATAAAATTCTTTTACTTTTCTAATAAAATGTGGTTGCCCTTGTTTTCCTTATTATTATAATTTAGTCAATCCTAATCAAGCAGATTTATGATCGAAGGCAATCTCGCCGTGACTACTTCGTCATTATCTTATGTGTCTTTACCTTTTTAACCTTGTAGGATGTGATAAAGGGAATTTGGTTGCTATTTCTAGCAGAGTTGGTGACCACATAAAGACTCCCTACGGTTTGATTTGATGTTTATTTTTTTGCAGCTTTATTTTTGAAACTAAACAACAGTTGTGTGGTTTTCGTTTCATTAAAACTTTCTCCAATTCCTCTTCTCACAGACATAGAAAGGTAATATTTTCAAACTGCTTTTTTTTAAAGTTAGCAGAAGGTGAGTCAAGGAAGATTTGGCTGCCGTTGTCTGTAAATATAATACGTGACAATTATTCGGTAGCCATGATAAAACTCCTAGTTCCCACCACGACATCCGAAACTCGGAGTTTAAGATGGCTACCGAATAATTGTCACATATTATATTTACAGATATATATATATATATATATATATGTGTGTTGCTGTGCGTATGTAACAGCAACAATAAGGAAAGATCTGCACACATTCTTGGTATTCTCAACTACCTGACGTACCTGGCAATTCCCAGGAAATCTGGGTTTATCCATCGGTTCCGTTGTCATAATTGTTTGGATCTATTGTTTAGGAAAATACTATTTACTTGTTCAAGAGTCGTAGTGGATACATTTTGAAAATAACTCTAACAGTTCAAATACTAAGAAATAAGCATACTCAATTTAATTTTTACCAAATAATTTAGGAAAATGAATGGGTTATTTCCCTTGGCTACATATAAGGATCCCTTCCATGGGTTATTTCCTTTGGTTTTTAAAATAAAATATATTAGATATATATATAAGGATCCCTTTCTGGGGCCCTATTACTGATTTTTTTCAATAATCTGCCATGAGGTTTCCAGACATGAATTCTACTCAGGTGTTAAGCTTCATCAAAATCGATAAAATGGTGTAGGAGGAGTTAACTAACAACTCCACAAATACACCCCACATACAGAATTTCCCACATATGTCGTAGATAAATACGTATAGGGCTTAACAGCGAAAAACTGAGACAAAAACAAACAAAAAAAACAAATAAATATACAAAATTCAATTCCAGATGTCACTAAATTGCAAAATAACTAATAGTACACACACAAACGTGCGCGCGCATACACGCCATCGGAAGTCATCAATAGTTTGAACCACCAGCTGTTTCCTAAAACAAATATAAATTATTCAAATTGTATACTTTTCCCTGTGGTTTGTAACCAAACACGTGTGTATGTGTGTGTTTGTATGAATATATATATATGCACGCAGCATTTATGTGTATGTGTGTGTGTGTGCACAGATTTAGGTATATCTGTATATCAATCTATCATCATTATTATAATTACTATTATTACTATTATTATTATTACATGCAATAACAATGACAGAATAGAAACATACATGCGTGTGTGTATGTGTGTGTGTGTCCATGCATCTGTGTGTGTGTGTGTGTATAAGTGAGACGAGTTGATTTCCTATTATATTTCTAATTATCTTCCTGATTGACGCAGCATTTTTTTCTCTGCTTGACAGTCACAGATATCCACTGACAGGTTACATATAATACTTTAACAATGTATTCTGTTCTTTATAGAGTTGTACACAAACAAAAAGGCATTTCCTCACAAATTACTCTTGAAATTTGTATGGAGTTTTGCAGTTTTGGGTTTCAATTAGTGGACTCTGATCACCAGGGTGTTTGACAGCAATAAAATGACTCTAGGTGTGTTGATCAGAAAACGTTGGCTGTTGTCTGTCAGGTACGATAAGGGAACTTCTTTGAAATTATTAAGGATAAATTTGATCTTGTGGATGCAAGTTCTTTAATCTGTTTCGGTCATTGGACTGCAGCCATGTTAGGGCACCACCCTGAAGAGTTTTAGTCAAACAAATCGACCCCAATACTTATATTTTGAAAAAAAAATGCTCAATAACGATGTCTGTATCTAAAGGGATAACATGAATAAATACCTGCCGAACTTCGCATTTCTGAGTAGACTTAATACCCTCGTTGCTAATCATCTACCCATCCCCCTTATTCAGAGTCACCCGTAGAGCATCCCTAGGTTGATGACGTGGTTATGTTTTATGATGTCGATATTTTCAACAAACCGTTATTCTTTCTTATCACTTCTTGGTTTTATTATAATTAGACTTAGTTGAAGACATAAAAAGAAACGGATTTCTTATTTAATAGGTCACAGTCACATGTCAGAGATCACAGACCAAAGATTTTTTTTTTCGGGCGGTTGATTTTCTATTTCTGTTTTAAATAAAAACTTAATTAAAGATGACACTTCTTCCAGACTATTGTCGTTGCTGCTTTTGTTTAGCTGAAGGTTGCCACGACTGAGACTGACGATTAAAGACTTATGATTAAAGACATTCCAAATATAATCATCCCGTGATTATATTAGGCATAGTCTATATAGGACTACATCATTCAATGTGTGCCTCTTTCTTAAACACTGCAGAGACTGATTTGATAGGATTTTGTTTGGTTTTTTATTTGAAGGTCGAACGGCCAAGCTGTGACTTTCTCGGTCGTTCTTGGCGTTGTTGCTGTTGTTGTTATTGCTGCTACTGTTTGATTCTTGGTCAAACCTAAATCAGCAGACTTATGTTGAAATGTGTTTCAAGCCATTCCTCTAATCTTTTATTCAACATTATCTACTTAGAACGAAAATTATTTTGTCGCAGTCAACCAGAGGAAACTAATGTTTTGTAAATGGTCAACTTATAAAAAAACCATGCAACTTACTAAATAATTGAAACCGAATTAAGACCGATGTCAGCTTCTTCGAACTCAGTTTTTTACGCCATTTAATTCGTTCTGGCTTTTCGGTGCATTTGATTCTCAACTTTCCAGCCAACATTATTTGGACAAACACCGTATAAATATTAATTTGTAGACAGTTATACAGTATGTAGAGTTTGACTGTATAGACTATGTTGTCTACCTCCTCACTCAAAATATATATTCTGTGTCGAAGCATAGAGTCAACATCAACGTGCTATGAAGTCAATATCTATACAATGTTTCTCTATCCGGTCAATAATTACACACTGTGTCTGTCGCTCCATTTAACGTCTCCATATATAGACAACATCTGCATAATGTGTCTAATTAGCGTATACACACCGTGTTTATCTATTTAGTTCAACAGAACAGCCAGCTTTTGAAATTAACATGCAAGTTGTTGAATACTTCACAGACACGTTTAATCTTCACGTAGTTCTCGGGGAGATTCAGTGTGACTCGGAATATAGCAATTCTGGCCCTTTCGAATACTGCTAGTACTAATTTTTGCCAGCTGGGTGTGGACTGGAGCAACGGGAAATAGAGAGTCTCGCTCAAGGATATAACGTGTCACCGAGAATCGAACCCACGACCTAACGATCGTGAGTCGAATACCTCAACCATTAAGTGACGTGCCTTCACCACACAAGATGTTTATCCAGTCAACAAGTTATGGTTGATAGATGAGACTGTCACTATTCACACAACATCTTCACACATCTATTCTTAACTTCTTTGTGTCTTTTCGATAAAGAAACGCCTTCATTCTCCAAAAACCCGAATCTTACATGCTGTTCTTGTCTCAGAAGTTCAACAAACAACAAACAAAATAATTATTTATCTGTCTATAATTCTCAAGTATGAATTGGGGACATTTAATGCAATATCATCCACAAGAATCGAATATTTATCAATTGTATTTGAAAATTGCATTGTAAATTTGTTAAATATAAAAATGTGTGAAAAAGCAAAATATTTTATTCTTGGTGGGCAGGAATTATTATTATTTCTTTTTTGAATATATTTTTTATATTTATATTTTTGGTATAAAAAAATACATTTGTGAAAAAAGAAACTTGGAAACAAATGATTTATTTAATTTTTTAAAGAATAATTTTTGATGTTTTTTTTCCGAAATGTTTCTTTCTCAAAGAGATTTTCTTCATCTCAGAAAAAAAAAAATAAATACAGAAAAGGAAAAAGAAAAGAAAGAAAAAGAAGCAATTCATTTCCTCCTCATTCTTTCCTTTTTCTTTCTGTAAAGTTTATGAATTTTGCCTCTGCTGAGTTCATTTTCTCGCTAAATATCTGATTTTAAACAGGAATGACACGTAAAATGATAGATGAAATTATACCGAAAGATTGTCAAGTCCAAAGACGTAATTTCTAGCAAGAAAATTGGCCGCTAAAATCTTTTCTTTTTATTATCTAAAGAAATAAAGAAGTAAATAAAAAAAACAAAAAAAAAAAAAACATAAGCAATTGACGGGGTGGGGTTGGGGTTGGGTGATATTCGTGGCACAAAAAAATAAATAAAAATAAATGATGTATTTATGTTTGTTAGAATTTTGGCAATATTCTTTCCACTTGAAAAAGTGTTTTTTATCACAAAAATCAATAAAAATATAAATAAAAGTGAAATTGAAGGTAAAACAACAACAAAAAAATGAAATGATAGACGTTGGTCTCTATTTAGTGGTTTACGGTACGTCTCTAGGTTCTGTGTTCAAATCCAACTGCCGGATAGACTATATTATTTTTTTTTTAGTGGCGACAGAAGAAGTGGAGGTCGAACCGGTCAGTCAGCTACGGGGGTGGGGTGGGGGGTGGAGGTGATTAAATAAAGTCTCCCAGAAGAACGGCTGAGTTATTCCATTTAATCGACTACAAACTCCATTCTCTTCTCAGAATTTATTATACATTGTTGCCAAAATTTCGATATTAGAATCAGTATTTAGCTTCGACCGTTTACATTCCGTGATTATAATAACCGAAACGGACTTCGTTTTTGCGTTTTACTTTTATCGTCCCAGCAAGGAGATGGAGTTTTTGAAAGTGGTCGGAGTGGGTCCCTAAAATAAAATTAAAAAAAACATTCAGGTAGAGAACAAAGATGGGTTTGAATTATTAATATTCTCCATACTTTTCCTCAACACACATCGAAATTTGGAATTTCGTGTCTAGGTTAGAATTCAAAAATCAGTATTCAGTTTCGTCACTTTAATATTCTATGCTCAGACCTCACCCGGGTAGATGAAATGTTTATATGAAAATGAAAAAAATAAAAAAAAACAAACAAAAATGTCATCAGTCATGTTCGTTTAATCCGGGGAGTGGTGGAATTTCTGAGAATGGACCCTAATAAGGCGAACCACATAGATAATTTTCTACACCAAACTCTCTCAAACAATGAGATCAAGATTTTGAGCAAGGCATTATAAAGTAGATATGCATAATCCTGAACAGATCTGTTGGCAAAATTCAATTAATGCGACGCATAATCGAAAGAGTGAGTAAAGAAATGGGCAGGTTTCCTTATTCTCATAAACTTTGATCAATCAAAAACCTTCGATTAGGTCGTCCATCAATATTTGACAGCTGCCCTAACTGCTTCTGGTTTCGACTCCTTTCCCAGGGTTTCGATCACTGCAATGTACGACCTATCGGATCCGTTCAATATCAGGCGTTCGCCCGGTCAAGGTTGTCCTTTTTTTGTTTCTTCTGTATGTACGGACATTCGGGCCACTGCTGAGGAATCTAGAGACTTTGAGGGGCACCTCACGCGAAGTGCGAAAGATCTGTGTCAGTACACGTAGACAACATCACCATAATAGAGTCTGATGCAGTGACGATTTCAAATTCATCAGCAAAATTTGGTGGGCCTGCAGCTAGGTAGATCCATGCTATCGAAAAGAATCGTGGGGTCGTGGGCAGACGGATCGGTTAAATTGCTTGGGGTCTGATTTGGTCCAAATCTTCTGGTGTGCAACAAATGGGACAAGGTGACGGGCAAGGCGGCCAATGTCATCCAGAAATGGCTCGAGAGTCCGTTATCCTTGAAAGTAGGGGCAAAGGTGGCGAATGCTTGCGCTGCCTCCTCCATTTAATTTCGCCAAACCTTCATGCTTTAACCCCGTTCACGTTTGGTCAATCTGCTCTTTCGCTTTCTGTGAAAGTAACTCGTTCCAATGGTCAGCACTTTTGGATTTGGAGGACAGTTTGAGAAGGGCCTCAGTGGTCAAAATAACCCTCTTTTAGTGGGGTTTCCACGGGTAGCCCTCAGAGGCCACAGCCTTTGTGCAGATATTTTCTTTCTTTGAATATTTTTTTATCTTTGTTACTTCCTCTGTTTGCATATATATATATATATATATATATATATATATATATATGTGTGTGTGTGTGTGTGTATGTATGTATTACAATAATCTCACACCCTATCGTCCTGTAGTGACCTCAATGTATTTGTCAACTCCCGTGGTTAATAAATAAATAATAATTTGTATTGCTTTTAAGGCAACGAATTCTTTTCTACTATAGGCACAAGGCCTGAAATTTGGTGGGAGAGGGCCAATCAATTAGATCGATTCCAGTACGCAACTGGTACTTAATTTATCGACCCCGTAAGGATGAAAGGTAAAGTCGACCTCGGCGGAATTTGAACTCAGAATGTAAAGACAGACGAAATACTTATTTCTTTATTACCCACAAGGGGCTAAACACAGAGGGGACAAACAAAGACAGACATAAGTATTAAGTCGATTACATCGACCTCAGTGCGTAACTGGTACTTAATTTATCGATCCCGAAAGGATGAAAGGCAAAGTCGACCTCGGCGGAATATGAACTCAGAACGTAAAGACAGACGAAATACTGCTAAGCATTTCGTCCAGCGTGCTAACGATTCTGCCAGCTAACCGCCTTATTAAGGCAACGAATTGATAGAACTGTTAGTGCAACGAAGTAAACGTTTAGAAGCATTTCGTTTGGCTCATTACATTCCGAGTTCAAATCCCTCCGATGTAAATGTAATAAAAAGGATTATTATTATTATTATTATTATTAGTTGTAGTAGAAGTAATATCATCATTATAGTTGTTAAAGAGGCAAATTTTATATTACTTCAACTCCGTGTCACTTTGTATTGTTGTTACTTTTGTTCCTTCTTGTTATTCCACTTTCCTCCTCAACGACTCCACCCCTCCCGTTAATACTCCTCATTCCCATACATTCTCTTCTTCCTTTCCTTCTCCCAAGCCACGCATCGTATTTGATGTTTTGTTGTTTTGTTGTGTCTGTAACAAAACTTGCAATAATTATTTTGTATCAAATTATTAGATTTGATTTTTCAGTCTTCATTTTGTGTAGAACCAAGCAATGAATTACTAGAAAGGGCTTGTCTTCTGTTCTTGTGTTCACGTAGTGCTCTCTTCCTCTGTTCTTGTGTTATTCTTCTTTTCTTGTGTTCTCGCTTCCTGCGATTGTTTTGTATCAAATTATTATTTCATATTTTGATTCGGTTTTGTTTTGTGTATTTTGCAAGCAATGAATATTTAGAACGGCTCGCCTTGTATTCTTCTTGCTTCGAATGCAGCCGCAACCCCACCAGTTGGTCAGTACATTTAAGGTCCCCAAACAACCTATTATGTTACATAGTGTAATGATTAATGCTTTATTTAGTTACAACAAAACTTGGTCAGTATATAAAAGCTCGCCAAAAGAACCTATTATGTTACAGAACACTATAGAGTGTTATAGGAGAATATCGTATAATATAATATACGATACTATAGCAGATTCTTTGATGCTTTGTCTAGGTCTGCTTCGGGTATTTTTGATGTTAGTTTGCTACAGAATCATTTATTCTAAAATTACTAAAGTTGTTGTCCAGAAGATGGTCGACAAAGGTCGATAGAGGTCGCCCAATGTCACCCTGGAGAAGAAGGAAAAAAATTCTATGTATTAGCAAATAGTGGTGTCCTTTGTATTGACAAGTTTTTCATGCTTTTGAGGTGTTCGTTGGGGCGGGGAGGTTTCAATTAATACATGTCGTTTTAGTTGTTGTTGTCGTTGTTATTGTCGTCGTCGTCCTCATCGTTGTATAACTCTCCGTCAGCTTTGATGAATTAGTCTTCTGATAACAGACATTCCAATAGCTATGACCAACCCGCCTTTCTTCTAAAATAACCCTTGACCGTCGAAAGCTTTGTGAGTATAATACACAGGGTTTTCAATCGCAAAAGAGTTGAGGCCCGTGCAAGGTTTTTCTTTTTGGCGGAGGTCTAGCATTTGCCCCTCAGCACCAATCTTCTCCAAAGAAAAGGTTATCAGTTTGGTACCAGAATCATTAATAGTTGAGAACGCAATGAGTTGGAAGCGAAACCGCAATGCGTCTCGTCTGATTCTCTGCCGGTTCCTCTATTCTACAGTCGTCGGGGTGATACCTGTTTATTGACTCCTTCCCCCAAAGATGAATACAGAGAGTCGGAATAAATACTGCAATGTATTCTCACGATGGGAAATTGCGAAGGAGGTTATGGCTGAGAGGGTGGTTCTTTGGCTGGAGTAGATTTCATTTGTGGACCGTTGTAACAGAAACCCTAACCAAAGAATGTCTTTAGCAGGGTTTCCAAAACAACAAACATTCTAGCAAGGACTTCACTCTAATTATATCTTCCTTTCACTCTTTTTCTTTCTCCTTTCCCTCTCTCTTATTTCCTCCCCCTCGCTCTCTCTCTCACACACAATTTTGAGATCCCTGAAAAAAAGGGGCACGGATACTACTCTTTCTTCTCTAACGGAGGAATAAAAATGAATTCACTGAAGTCTTAGAAATATTTCTTACGACGCTTGGGACTGATCTGAGGGAAATTCTGCAGCTATTTCTTGCAAGTAGTGTCACTACGTAGAAACTCCTATGTTGGATGTAACTTAATATATCCAGTGTGGAGGCGCAATGGCCCAGGGGTTAGGGCAGCGGACTCGCGGTCATAGGATCGCGGTTTCGATTCCCAGACCGGGCGTTGTGAGTGTTTATTGAGCGAAAACACCTAAAGCTCCACGAGGCTCCGGCAGGGGGTGGTGGTGATCCCTGCTGTACTCTTTCACCACAACTTTCTCTCACTCTTACTTCCTGTTTCTGTTGTACCTGTATTTCAAGGGGCCGGCCTTGTCACTCTCTGTGTCACGCCGAATATCCCCGAGAACTACATTAAGGGTACACGTGTCTGTGGAGTGCTCAGCCACTTACACGTTAATTTCACGAGCAGGCTGTTCCGTTTATCGGATCAACCGGAACCCTCGTGGTCGGAACCGACGGAGTGCTTCCATCCAATATATCCAGTTGTTGTTGTTGCTGCTTTTGTTGTTGTTTATATGCTGATCGAATTTAGCCGTGACCATTCCATCCTATTATGGCATGTGGGACGACATTGTCTAATGCCTTCTCTATTTAAAACGGTAAGACATGTTGGCTGTTATTCCTTGCATGTCCTGCGACTGCATACGGGCTTCGTCGCTCGACAACAAGCACAGCTATTTACATTTTAGACAAATAACAAGAACCATTGATATCTTATTATTAGAATATCATGTGACATATCAAATCGTTATTCCGATGGCAACACCCCCTCCCCCACCCACCCTCACCTGCTGTCCTTGTCTACCTTGGTTGCAATTTAAGTGACACTTGACATTAGATTGACACTTCACATGATTTTCTTTTCAGTTTCTATTTTGTTTCCCCGAATACATTAGGAAAGACGAAATCTGTGACCAATCGTCGAAGACTTGGCGAACTGTGGCGGGGGAAGGGGGGGGGGTAATATGTCAGCTGACGTCAATTAGAGAAGATTTATAACACTTATTGCTACTCTCTGTTTTAAGACAAATATTTTCTTCTCACGTTCTCTGTTTTCATCTGTCAGTTTGTCTGCCTGTCTGTCATATATATATATATATATATATATATATATGATAATCTGTGTGTGTGTGTGTGTGTGTGTGTTAGTGAATTCAAAGCCACTCAGCTGATGACATGCAATTACACAGCTTTGGTTGGATCCTGTTTACATAATATTTATATTATTATAATGTGTATAATATGTGAAACACTCGGCCACTAATTACTGATGCTAATGTACAGAAATCATTGCAGTGAATTGGATTAAAACTTATTCCATCTTATATAATAATAATAATAATTTTTTAAGGTATCAATGTATCAATGCACATAGATATTCAGACAAGACAGATTCTTGCGTCGAAGGCGGTGAGTGTTCTGCTTTTGACGAACGACTTTCACAAATGATTTGCTTACGGTGATCAAAACACATCTGCCATACATTAGCTTACGCTCTCTCTGTCAAACCGACATTGCCCGAGCAGGTGTCGAAGTGATGGCAGGGCGACGTGAGGTAAATTGTGTTGTTCAAGAACACTACTCGCCACCCGGTCAAGTAACTGAAACCACGATCTTGCAATCGCGAGTACAACACACTGAGTACTTGGCCATGCGTCCATATATGTATGTATATGAGAATGTGTATGTGTAAAACAAAAGTGCATTACTATGACCGCTATCGAATGATACTAGTTTATCTATCTATCTATCTATCTATCTATCTATCTTCTTGTCTGTCTCTCTCTATCTGTGTACATGTATGCATGTTTTTATATGTACATACATGTATACGCATAATATATATATATATATATATATACATATATATATATATATATATATATATATATATATATATATATATATATATATATATATGTGTGTGTGTGTGTGTGTATGCAAATATTCTATTCTTTTATTTTTACTTGTTTCAGTCATTTGACAGCGGCCATGCTGGAGCACCTCTTTTAGTCGAATAAATCTTATTCTATCAGACTCTTTCCCGAACAGCTAAGTTCGTGGACGTAAACACACCAACACCGGTTGTGAAGCGATGGTAGGAAGACAAACGCAGACACAAACATATACACATACACACACACATAAAAAAAAATATATATAAGTTGACTTCAGCGAAATTTGAACTCAAAACTGCAACCTTATACATGTTTATGCACGTATGAATAGAGACACGCATAGGAATATGCACACACACTCACGTGTGTGTGTATGTATATACACACACATACGCATATATATATAGTGTAAATATGCATACATATACATGCATACACGTACACGCACGCACAGTCACACACAACACACACACACACACGCACACATACAAACACGCATACATATTTATATTTGAAACACGATTTTGTTGTCAAAGAAAGATCTGTGTTCTGTTTCTCTGGAGAATTACTAAATTTCAAGGTTTCTTAATTTAGAGTGTATTTTGACATTCAATACAGTTAAATAATTCTTCCGTAGGATGTTGATTTAAAATTTTCTGTGCATGCGTGTATGTATATATGTATGTAAATATATATATGTGTATATATATCAGGTTATCCCATATGTTCTGTCCGAATTTTGAATAAAGAAAACAAGTGATCAAATGTTATATTTAATTGAAATTTAATCATCAATGTACTTTCCCTGATTATCTATGACTTCCTTCCATCTATTTACAAGGTTTTTAATCCCATCAATGTAAAACTCTTTTGGTTTCAAAGTGAAGAACTCTGAAGTGTCAGTTTCGACCCCCTCCTGACTTGTGAAAGTTATATCCCCTAAGTGTTTCTGTAAACTACGAAACAACTGGTAGTCTGAAGGAGCAAGGTCGGGAGAATAAGTTGAATGAGGAAATTTTTCCCAACCAAGCCTTTCGATCTTCTGTGATGTGATCTTTGCAGTCTGGGGTCGCGCATTGTCCTGATGAAACATCACTCCTTTTCGATTCACTAAAGCGGGGCTCTTTTTCTTAAAAGCTTGGTTCAAACGCTCTAATTGCTGACAGTAGACTTGAGCATTGATTGTTGCATTAGGTGCAAATGATTCAAAGTGAATTACTCTTTGCAATCCTGCCAGATAGAGAGAACCATTTTACCACGAAGTTCCCTTCTCAGTTGTGGTTGAGATTTTTCTCTTTTACCACGACAGGCTTCTTTTAGTTTCCGCCTACCAAATCTACTCTCAAGGCTTTGGTCGTCTCG
>NC_043024.1:12582927-12590427 GCF_006345805.1 Octopus sinensis
CCTGTAATACAGCTTTGGATTAATTAACTGTGAGGTGTAAGCCACCGAGTGAAAACGTCGCAATGGTGGAAGTAAATTTTAACGGTGATAGTTCAGCCATATTTCTTCCAGTGGCACAGAACAGAGTATCGTAGACAGATTATCCTGTTTGGATTTTGGATGAAAGTGTTATCGCATTCAGAACATCCTTAAAAATATAAACTGCGCATTAATGAAAGTAAAACCTGGGGATCATGTAATCTAGGGGGAAAAAGTCATTATTATGAATGATAATGAATTTATTGACTGTTGCGGTTACAGAGTACTATGCCATGATCGGACAGGAGGGTCTTTCCACTGTGATGTTGCAGATAGTGTTAGCATGATTGCTTATCACTAGATCCAAGACACTTTGGTTGTTTCTGGTTGGTTCATGGACGAGTTGTGAGAAGAAATAATTATCCATAAATTTGAAAAGTAACTCCACTGTCTGAACTTGAGGTGAAGGTTCTTGTCCCAACAATATCAGTGGACCAGTCTACAGAGGGCAGGTTAAAGTCGCCCATCATCAGAATCTTTCCTGGGTTACATTGCAGGAGAAAAGATTTGATCTTCTCGAAGCACTCTTGAAAATAGTGTAGGAGTGCTTGTGGGGGTCTGTAGAGTCCAATGACAGACATGTCTTTACCCTTGTTGTGTAGAGACTGATTTGCAGTAACCATTGGAGAAAAGGTCCTTGGCATCAGCGCTAAAAGAATCGTGGAAGAAAACAGCAACTCCACCCTTTCTTCGGCCTTGCCCAATCAGCGCGAATGGCAGTGAAGTCTCAGATTTTCAGATCAGCCTCTAAATGAAGGTCATTTAGGTGGGCCTCAAGACAAAGAAAGGGTTTCGATGTGAGTGTGCTGAAATCCATCCCTCAGTGTAGGGCATTTTCCGTTTTTGAGTCTTGATGGCTGGGTTGATACCTTGGGCATTAAGGAAGAATGTTGTTGCTAAGGTAACAACTTCGTTGCGTTTCTTCAGGATCTGCACATCATGTTTGTTGTTGTTGCTGTTGTTTGCCCATCCCTGGGGAAGTGACTCACCTCAAATACTTAATAAGTAGCAAGTAGTGAGTTACGCCTTTTCCCAGCAGATGCACATGCGTTAGTTGACATCATTCCACTACAAAGAAACTAAGAATACGACTGTGAAAGTGTTGAGTGCTGCATTCAATTTCTGGTGAATTTTCGTTTAGAAAAAATACAAAACAAAAAAAAAACGGTCTGGTATCCCAGAGATGCTGTATAGGTTTCAAATGCCGTCGAGGCATTTGAAACATAATGATGGACGAAATACCGTTAAGCATTTTTGCGTGACGTGCTGACGATTTCGCCAGTTCACTGCTTTATACGCAAATATAAATATGGGAGTATGTCTGTGTGTGTGTGTGTGTGTGTGTGTGTGTGGTGTGTGTGTGTGTGTGTCGGTTGGTCATTTCTGTCTTGAATTTTACTCGAAGGAAACACAAGTATTTTTGTTGGAGTGAGACGCACGTACACACAAACACACACAGACACACACGTGTATGTATATATATATATATATATATATATATATGTGTGTGTGTGTGTGTGTGGTGTGTGTGTGTGTTTCATCTTATCGAAATAATTGATTAGTTTTGCAAAACCTTATCTTCACAACTTCAGAAGTAACGGAGGGTGGGGTGGAGGTAAGACTTGTAACGTCTATGTGAAGGTGTGTGGGTGTGTGCGTGTGTCTGTGTGTGCGCATGCGGTAGTGTTTATCATGTATGTGTGTGTTTGCGATTGAATGTGTTTGATAAATGGCCTCTAAAAATGGGGAAGCAAATAGAAAACAGTATTGTGGTACGAATGGAGGTGGTTATGTTGTTGTTGTTGTTGAGGTGACAGCAGGGTGCGTTATTGTGTTGGTGCTAGTTGTGGTCATTATAGTAGTAGTAGTAGTGGTGGTAGTTGTTGCTGAGGTGGCAGTCGTCTTTCGTTGATGATTGTTGTCAAGTGACAACGTAACATTTCCGTTGTGGTTGAGGTGATAGTACTTGTGGTGGGAAATATATTAAAAATGGGGAAGGCCGTTTTATGAGACTACCCAAGGTTTCCCGTCCAAAAAGGTTTTAGCGTTATGGCGTATCGTCAGTTGCCCAAAACATGTTGGCCCATAACTTTAAGTGGTCAAGGGCCAGCAAGTTTTGGGGATCTGACTAAAGCTAAACATTTTATGCGCGGGAAACCTAAGGGAATCCCATAAACCCAACCTTCCCCAGTTTTAATATATTCTGCTCTACATCTTAGACTGTGTTTCTTCGGATTTATGTTTTTTACAAACGATTATATATATATATACACGTATCTATCTGTCAATCTATCTCTATCTGTCTGTCTGTCTGTCTACCTGTCTATCTATCTATCTATCTATCTATCTATCTACCTACCTACCAGTCTATCTATCTATCTATCTATCTATCTATCTATCTACCTACCTACCAGTCTATCTATCTATCTATCTATTTATCTATGTCTGTCTATCTATCTATCTATCTATCTATCTATCTGTCTGTCTGTCTGTCTGTCTGTCTGTCTGTCTGTCTGTCTGTCTGTCTGTCTGTCTGTCTGTCTATCTATCTGTCTGTCTGTGTTCGCATCTGTAGTTACTTCCATAGCAAGGTTTCAAGTTGTCATACGGAAATGTGGACACAGCGATTCTCGGCTGACTTTATTCTTAGTTGGTGAAACAAATGTTAATCCTCTAAATATATAAATACTACGCTCTGCTAGAGTTTCTCTCAGAGAATGTTTGACACTTTGGAGGCTTACAGGAAAAAATCGCAAGAAGCGGTGTACAATCACGCGCACTTTACATCACACACACACACACACAGGTATAAATGTGTGTATATGTATACATGTATATATATAATATATATATATATATATATATATATATATATATAAATGTGTGTATATGTATACATGTATATATATATATTATATATATATATATATATATATATATATATATATATCTCCTCTTATAAATTGAGTGATGTTTCTCTGTCCGTTACGTTTTATATCATTAACTCCTCCTAGGCCGCTGGTGCAAGGACAACGAAACTCAAACCAGCAACTCCTCTAATCCCATGGAATGTCCTAGGGGCTCAATTCTTTTAGGGGCCGCCTAATTAACCATCATTTTTATTGCATTTTAAACTAAATACATAGCATTTCCCCAAGACACCTGATGAAGGCTGGAGGGTGTATTAGCCGAAACGTTGTGTTAACAACAAACAAGATGAGGACAAATATCGTCAAATGTAAATAATGTAAATAATGTACACAATACCTCATCTCTTAAATATAGAACTTTCATATGTATTCGCACAGACACACAGACACACACACACACACACACACACGTGCGCGCATACATATAACACACGCTCAGATAAGCGTTCCACCCAGGCCTTCCCTACCGTCTATCGTCTCTCTATCACTAATACCTCCACCATTTTCCCCACTGCGTTATTCTGCTTCTGCCGTGTGATAACTACATACTTCGCCATTTTTTTCTTTTCTCTGCGATACCAGTCATTCTTCCCACTCTCCGGAACGACTTCACTTAATAATATTCATCCATCATTCTCATACTCATTTACTTGTTTCAGTCATTTGACTGCGGCCATGCTGGAGCACCGCCTTTAATCGAGCAACTCGACCCCGGGACTTATTCTTTTGTAAGCCCAGTACTTATTCTATCGGTCTCTTTTGCCGAACCGCTAAGTAACGGGGACACAAACACACCAGCATCGGTTGTCAAGCAATGCTAGGGGGACAAACACGGACACACAAACACACACACACACACGCATATATATATATATATATATATATATATATAATATATATATATATATACATATATACGACAGGCTTCTTTCAGTTTCCGTCTATCAAATCCACTCACAAGGCTTTGGTCGGCCCGAGGCTATAGTAGAAGACACTTGCCCAAGGTGCCACGCAGTGGGACTGAAC
The DNA here is from genome assembly GCF_006345805.1 of Octopus sinensis. Classification (NCBI taxonomy): domain Eukaryota; kingdom Metazoa; phylum Mollusca; class Cephalopoda; order Octopoda; family Octopodidae; genus Octopus; species Octopus sinensis. The sequence continues at coordinate 12,586,962 of NC_043024.1, forward strand.
CCGGAACCATGTGGTTGGTAAGCAAGCTTCCTCTTCTTAAAGTTGCCGAACTCATAGAATCGTTATTGCGCCGGGAAAAATACTTTGCGGTATTTCTTACGACTTTACGTTCTGAGTTCAAATTCCGCCGAGGTCGACATAGCCCTTCAGCTCGCCGAGATCAATAAAATAAGTACCAGCTGGGATCGATGGAATCAAATTATCCCCTCCTACAAAATTGCTAGCCTTATGTTAAATATATGAAACCAATATTATCCCTCTCCGTTCCCACTTAAGATTGATCACTCTTATCAGTCTTTCTTCACCACCACTCACCTCTCATTCCCTCCATGTACCACATCTGTCTCTCCGCTCACACTCTTGCAACCTACTACAACAACAACTACTACTACTACTACTACTACTACTACTACTACTACTACACATACACATCCTCTCCCTTTCCCTCTCTTATCTTTTCTCTCTCTACTGTATTATCATACGATTTTGTTACTTATTTACCTTCACTCATCCCTTGCTATCCCCTACCTTTCCAAACTCATATCATCGATCACCCTTCTATCCCGATCTCAAATTCCCTACGACCACGCCTCAATTTCATTCAATCTTTAAATTCATCACCTGTTTTCCCTCCAAAATATATCTAACATCGATCTCACCCACAACCCTCGTTCTTAGTTCAATATATTCGCCCCTTACTTTCTCTCTCCCCATGGACCCTTACAACCTTTATCCATCCTCACTTCATGTTCTTCTGTTTCCATTCCCTTCTAATCATATTCTTGTAACTTCAGGATCGACCTTGGTATTTTATCGCCGTAATTGTATCCATTTTCCAGCTCCATCTCTTCACTCCCATCAACTCTTCAATAATGCGAGTGTCCAAGGAACTTCTCCACGGCAAAGAAACCTGTTCTGGCCCCTTCTCTCACACATAAACCTTTCACTCCGTGACCCCACTCAGTCAAAAGGGGTCTTAATCTCGGCAGCTGCTTGATGAATCCCCTGTAGCTTCGTAAACTTGTACTCAGAGCTCACTGTAAAGTGGTTGACATAAAAAAAGGCATCCAAGCAGAGAAACCATACCAAAGCCGGCACAGGAGCTCGACGCACTCCTTTGAGCCCCTCGACCCTGTCAAATCGTCCAACCCATGCCAGCTGGGAAGATGGACGTTAAACGAAGATGATAATCATGATAATGACACGTGTTTATCTGGATGTATTTCTATTAATAGCAAACTTAATTAAAGAAAGGTATTATTTTAATCTTCTAGCCAGACATTTCACCATCGCTTTCATTATCGTCGTCATCATCATCATCGTTGTTGTTGTCATCATTAGTTAATATTTCTTTATCGCGTTCATTATTCGCCTCACACTCCCTCCGCCTTCCCCTCTCTTCCCTTTTGTTGTAATCCCGTAAGAAGGGATTAATATGAGTGAGGGTAGGCGTTTGTTTCCAGTCGTCACATCATCCTCATTGTTACCGTGACTTCATCATCATCATCATCACCCCCACCATCATCAATTTCATCAGAACCATCATCATTCCCATCCACACCATTCTACTCCTCCACCCCTCATGGTCATCATCATCACCGTTATTACTAACACAACTCCACCAGCACCAGCAACAGCAGCAGCAGTAGCTTCACCACAACTACCACCACAGGCGCCATTTACCACCACCACCACCATCATCATCACCATCATCAACATCGTCATCATCATCATCATCACGTGTTTGTCTGTAATAGTAATCTTGCTTGATAATAATATCGAGCCTTATTGCTTTGAATCTGCCTTTATATTTATTCATAAGTCACTGTCAACTTCACTCAACAATCATTAATCAAACTAATGCTAACATATCTACTGACGAACTAAAGAAAAACAAAAGAATATCTTAAATTAGTTAAGACTCCGTCATCTTTGTAGGAAGAAGAAAAGCAATAACTCTTGGACTGAACTTGAACACAGCGAATAAGAGTGGTCGTATTTTGCTGCTTTAAGCGAAGTCATTGCTATCTTGCGTAATTTATGAACGTTGTGTTCCTACTGTTTCCCTTGATCACACACACGCGCACACACACACACACACACACACACACACACACACACACACACACAATTGTACGTGCGCATACACACGTCACTGGATTGCAGACATGCTGGGGCACGGTATCGAGGGATTTTAGTCATGCAAATCAACCACAGAGCGTATTTTCCTCTTAAGCTTAGTATTTATTGTATCAGTCTCGTTTGCCAAACCGTTAAATTCCGAGGCCATACTGAAACCAACACTGTTTGTAGGTGGAGGAACAAACATACAAACACACACACACACACACACACACACACACACACACACACACACACACACACATACGATGTGATTCTTTCAATTTCCGTCTGCTAAATTCGGCCAAAAGCATCATTCGGTCCTGGGGCTATAGTAGAAGTCACTAGCCTAAGGCGCCACTTCCGCGCAATGGGACTGAACCCGAAACCATATGGTCGCAAAGCAAACTTCTTAACCACACAGCCATACCAGTATGATATCAAATGTGAAAATGAGTGAAGTTATTTAACACCACCAGGTAAGATTAGTGGAACACAAATACACAACAAGCGCCATTCGAGACTTCGTTTACAAAGATTTTCTTTCTATTAAGAAAATATTTACGAAATTTTTGTTTGCCACGAAACTTTTAAAGGATGAAACAAAACAAACAGACCCACCCTTCCCATAAATGCAGAAAAAGAAATGCGAACAAAATAAGAAAAAATAAATCAGTCAAAAACGAAATTAAAAATATAAAAATAGAAATAAATACACAAAGAAAAACATTTTTCTAAACACACACAAACAAAATAATTAAAAGCTATGCTGGAAGATTCGCAAGAATTTGGTTTATAAATGAAAATAAATAAACAAATGAAATAAATAAATAACTAAATAATATATATAAGACGAAAGTGTAAGGCCGTTAATAATCTTTCGAAATTATAATTATTTCAATGACAATAATGATGATGATGATGATGCTGACGATAACCTTGATGACGAGGATGATAACGATGATGGTGATGACGACGATGGTGATGATAATGAAGCTGATGGTGATGATGATTATGATGACAATGATGATGATGATGATAATGATGGTGATGATGATTATGATGACAATGATGACGATGACGTTGATGATGATGATGATGGTGAGGATGGTGATGATGATGGTGATGATGATGATGATGATAATGAAGGCGATGATATTGATGTGGTGATGATGATGGTGATGAAGATGGTGAGGATAATGATGCTGCTGCTGCTGATGATGGTGAAAATTATTTCTAGATTATATTGGTATTATTCTATTAATTATTTATTTTCGTTATTGATAATTAGCCTCCCGCTTAAATTTCTAATGTGAGTCTACTGCATGTGTGTGTGTGTGTGTGT
>NC_043024.1:12592927-12615427 GCF_006345805.1 Octopus sinensis
AATTTATGCTAACTAGCTCACTTAAACATCCAGAAAAATATATGTATGTATAGGAGAGTATTGTAGTTCGCTTGAAGCATTGTAAAGAATAAAATATTTTGAATCGTACAACAATGGATTATAATACAGACAATGGTCTGTGTATACCTGTTGTAATTTAGTCATCCATAGTCTGATATGATATTTTGGAATAAAATTCCTTCTTCAGATATTCTTTGGTGGAGCCGCTGCTATAATCGGCTGTATGTATGTATGTATGTATGTATGTATGTATGTATGTGTGTGTGTGTGTGTGTGTGTGTGTATGTGTGTGTCAATGTTCAGATTTATTTCATGATTTCTTGCCAATAGAGAAAGCACCGGTTTCTAACCTAGAGGCTCTTTCACTGGAATTTCAACATCAACAACTGGGTTTTTTTGTATGTATGTATGTATATATGTATGTATGTATGTGTAGATTTTTATGTTTTATGTATGTATTCTCATGCCTATAGTTGCATATCTAGATATTCTCATATATATCTAAATGATAAACTTCTGGAAAGTTTTGCAGAGTTTTACAGTTCCACTGATGGATTGGATCTGTAGTCTTCGAATTAGTTTTCTCCTTCCTGGTTTTCAGAAGCCTAATTTCTCAAGATTGGCATTTAAACAGTGTATTACATATACCAGGGCCCCAATAATTACATCTTATGGTTTCGGCCCCTAGACCGAGCGTTGCTGTAGATGAGTGGCCGGTGACAGAACGACGTCCCGTTCATGGAGGCATTTTGTGATCTCGGCCTCTTGGACATCATGGAAACCGAACAACCAGCATTTTGATTCCTTTGAGGATTCCGAGATACGAGCAACAAAATTTGCTCTCAGAATAGAATATATATCTTGTGTACCTAATTAGGGATTTTAGTTTTGGTTGTCTCAATAGGGTTTGTATAAGGCTAAGAGCCACAGCAGGAAGGGTTTTGCTCCGGGCAGGAAACAAGGGAGGAAACTAATGATTCACCATCAGAAAACTTGGGAAGAAGTAAGGTGGAATGGTGAGAGTTAGAATCGCAAAACCGATGTGGATCAAGGTTACCAAGGTTACCAAGGTTACCAAGGTATGGAAAAGAACTCTTGCTAACACACCAAGCACAGACGATCGTTGAAGGGATTTAGCTACCGAAAGGTTTAATAAATGAGAACAAGCTCGAGCTGATGACGTCGAAGAAGAAGAAGAAGAAGGCGGAGGAGGAGGAGGTGGAGGAGGAGAAGATGATGATGATGATGTAAATGAAAGTGATTTGTTAGTAACAGCTGTGGGACTACAATACGTATATATTACTACGAGGGGGATATAAAATCAATAAGAGATTTGAAAATTAAACATATGTCTCTTCATGTATAAGTTGATCCTTTCTCTCAGAACCACGCAACCCAAGAGGCTGAAAGCAATTCTTAAGTACACATTGTAATGAATCCTAAGATAAATAAATTACAACGTGGGTTGGCAGCGACACGAACACCAACACACGTTACTTGCATTATCAGCCAACTCATACACGTACACATTTGTAATAATAAAGCCTGCAAAAAAATAATCAACACACACAGACAGACACACACACACTTAACGTCATACGTGTTCACATAAGCTCAAATTACTCGTAGAATCAAGCACGCGTGCAAACATATACATGCAAACATACGTCTGTATTGGTTAACATAGACAGCTGTTTAATACTTAAGTCCATACATGGGCATATGAAAGGCGGGAAAGTGGGCAGTAACGACCGCTCATATTCAAGCAAAACACTGATGAATATTCGGATGAAAATCGTCGAGAGAGATCAATAATATTGGTTACTTAATTTATGAAACCCGAAAGGATGAAAGGCAAAGTCGACTTCGACGGAATTTGAACTCAGAACGTAAAGACAAAAAAGATGCCGCTAAGCACTTTCTCTCCGACTCACAGCTCTACACTTAGAGAGGTACCATCCACTCTTGCCACACACACACACACACACACACACATATAAAGAACCCCTTTGGTCACGAATGACCGTAGGTTGGCGCCTAGAAAGTTCTCCTCCGAGGCACAAGTTCGGGAAAAGTTGTTTGTAGAAGACCAGCAATCGCCCATGCATACCAGTCCCCTCTTTCCACGCCACTGATGTTGTCCAAAGGAAAGGCAAAGAGGCCGATACAGCTTGGCACCATTGCAACTCATTTTTTTTGATGAGTGAACTGGAGCAACGTGAAATAAAGTGTCTTGCGCAAGAATATAACACGACCCGGTCTGGGAAACGAACTCACAACCTCACGATTATAAGCCCAACACTCTAGAAACTGAGCCACATATATTTACACACACACGCATACGCACATGTATGTATGTATGTATATATGTACGCGTCGCACGTTTGTAAGCATGTATATAAAGGTTTGTAACGTAACATTGTATAATCAAAGACATTTGGAAAGAAAGCGAGATATGATTGGTTCAGATTTTACTAACTTGAATGGCTGCCGAAACGATTCGATACAAAATACTTCACATTTTATGAACGAAAGGATTCGCATATTCGCTTGAAGCAATCTCCACAGCCCTTTCTGCTGTAAGCAAACAAACAGGCATTTTTTGGAGCAATTGTAGGTAGTTTTACTGTTATCTATAATTCTCCATTGTAATAACGAGTAACGGCCTCACAATAAGATTCCCCCATCAACGGTTATACCGCTTATGTGCGTATTTATAAACTGTAATCTTTAAATCCTTATTACATACACAATGGTTTAGATCTAAAGATTACAGCTGTTACAGATTTAAGCATCGTCAATTTCTTCGATATTAATTTAGATTTAGAAACTGATAAATCTCTTACTGTAAAATTAACGAGGAGTTGCATTCCATAAATGGAATTTCCTGCCATCCTATAATAATTCTAAATAAAGTTAGTAACATCCATAAGTGCATATCCTGCGTTTCCCTTGAGAGGAATGTTAATCGTGTTACTCATAAATAGTATCTTCAAAGACAGAACACTTTACTTTCGAAATGATACTAACATCATCAACTCAAAAATAGTCAATGAAATTGCTCGTGGTACAATCCGCCTTTTAGTTTCTATGTTTGTTCTGATATTTCGAAGTACTTATTAAGTTTTATAAGCAAACGTTTCCTCATGAACGGCGTGTATCTTCAATAAGCATAAAGTTAAAGTGAATGACGGATGTAACAAAACTTTGTTGCTTCTATAAACAATGGAAGCCTTTCTAGTAAGAACTTGGAAATTTCTCTTCTCTCTCTCTCTCCTCTCTATGTAATAGCCTTAATATTTGCCCTATCCACAGTCTGTGTGTCCCCAAACCAATAGAACTGAGATCTTTCTTAGAAACTACAGTAAAAATCATCTAAATAGCATTTAGAGAATAGTCTTTGAAGAAAATTCTCTTCATTTCAGCAGACCAAAAAAAAAAAAAGAAAAAGATTAGAATTTCACCCAGCAAATATGTCTCAACCTTAAGGACGACAATGTTGGCAGTTATAAGACCAAATAGTCTGCTATGGAACATACGTCGCTTCGCATCAGTGGTTGCCAAAAGTGTAATCCTTATCCCTCGGAATAATGTAATATTCTGTTGCAATTTTAGCAAACATTTATGAATTGGGAAGTTCTTACTTACATTTCTATTGTTATTTATTGAGAAATTTCCACACAGATTTTAGTTAACAGACTCTACTTCCTGCATCACGGATTCGCTATACTCTAGGACTCCCCCATTTTCAAAAACATTAATTTAATCATAAACACAAAGAATTTATCAATAAAGAATGATCCATCAAATCGCGAAAAGCTGGTACACTATACATAGACAAATGAAAATGGTTGGTGGTTTTGTATAAGAAAGTGAAGAGACGAAACGTTGACAAGTTTTCATCCGGACTGATATCGCAACCAATGAGATATAGAACTACATTTGAATTAATCTTACTTTGGTATTCTCGATTATTCTTTCATATATATTGTTCTACTGCCACGCTCTATCAAACATTTGAACAAACAGAATCGTCACATTGGCAATTACGATTCAAAAAAGCTTCCGTCATATAAAGTTAGAAAGGTGGTGACCTGACAGAATTCAAAGTCCCGTCCGTATTTGTTCAGGATTTTTGCGTTATGAGTTCAAATTACATCAAGAATAACCTTCCCTTTCATTGATTCTGGGGCGCTAAATATCGCCAACTCTTGGCAACCAGGGTTGATATGTTTACATTCTTATGACTTAGAAGTTGGACAAAGAAACCGATAGAAATTGTACAAGGCTTTAAAAAAAACAGGTAAATTTCTTCGATTAAACCCTTCAAGGCGGTACCCAAAGCATGACTGGTACCAAAAGACTGAAGCAAGTAAAAGTTAAAAAATCTCTATAACAGTTTCGCTGCTGCCGCTGCTACTGCTGCTACTCTTCTTGCTACTACTACTACTACTACTACTATTACCACTACTACCACTACTACTACCACTACTACCACTACTACTACTACCATTACTACTACTACTACTACTACACAAACATGCTCCCTCTCTCTCGCATCTTTGCGACTGCAACAAAAAGCAATCCTTTTGGCAACTCTCCACTTACAAACAATCAATAACCATCGTCTCTCAGTAGCTCACGTTCCTCTCCATGTCTCTTCTACCGCTACTAGAACGTTCCCTGCTCCATACTACCTGTTTATCCTCTCTGGTTTATAGTTGCTCATGGACTCGCATCTCTTACTTGGCGCCTCAATGGCCTCCATTGTCTCACGAAGACACAATTCCCTACCAAAACAACTTTCGCAATCATTCCTTCTGTTATTGAAGAATTAATTATTATAGAAAAACTTCGCGGAGAGAAAATACAAAATAAACAACAATAACAACGTTCTTTTTCTAATTAAAATATGCAAAATAAAAATTACAGTTCAAAATCAATTATGTTCCTTGTAATTATTGTCTAATGAAAATTTTAATGATATTATTAGATGTCCCGATATAGTAGTGTATGCTCTAAACATACGTACACAATCATACACACAAACACACACACGTACACACGCGAGCGCGCCCCTTTATATATATATATATATATATATATATATATAGTTATATGTATATAGACACATCATATTATATATATGAAAATACTTATAAGTATATGCATAAACGTATATTATATACGTATATGTGGTTGTGTGTGTGCGTACGTATGTATGTATATATATATATATTATATATATATATATATATATATATATATATATATACACTGTGCACTGTTGGCTATTAAATATCTTGCTTAGATTAACAATGATCGGATGCCTTCAAATTACGTATCTTTAGCTGCTGCTGCTACTACTACTACTACTACTACTACTACTACTACTACTACTAACAACCTACTACTCCTACGTATAGAATCGTCTGACGGTGAAGCAGATTATTTTCTCGCTTCTTCCGTTTTCGCCTGTTGACGTGAGTCAAGAGTATTTCTCGGCGGAGTAGAATACGTAAGCGCCGGCCTGCATCACCATAGCAACGTACACGGCTATCTAGGATACATAGAATCCCTATGGCTATCAGTACACTGAATATTATCCCAGGTCCGTCAGCTATGCCATACGCTGAAAATCCACATCGTTCGCCAACATGACTCAACTTTAAGTTTAATATCCAAACTCATCTCAACTTGTCGCAAAATTCAAAGTTCCTCTCTTGAAAGCAGACATATTTCTCATATCTGATGGGAAACAAGAGACGGCACTAATGAGTGGACAAGCCACATGGCTAATAGCCTATCCTTCTATGTCTTTAGCTATCCCGGATAACATCAGGATTAAAGTCTTGTCACATAATCAGAGACTTGGACACAGCTGGCTTGTACGAGTGTAGTCGCTCGAAATCTCTGCATACAGGACGCCAGTTGGTCTCAAAGGTCAGCAGGAGAGAATGTGTACCGTATCGGGGCCTAACTCTCCCTGAGTCTAGAGTGTACTAGCCCCATTCACTGATGTGGGGCCTCACCTACTGGATCTACTGATTTATGTAATCTTAAATTCATTTCGGGGTCATCATCTCCATTCAAAAATGGAGATCTGATTTGTCGTACGGACAAATATGTCCTTCCCTCACCCCACACATCACTTCTCCAGGTTTCCGCATTATTTTTCTGTCATATTCAGAAGTTAGCCTTCTCAACTCTTATCTCGATCTCTTTCAAAATGGTGTTCGCTGGACGATGATTGATGCCATTTGATAGCAGCCATCATCTCAGTCCGATTTCAATAAAACCCATACATCCAATTTCAGCAAAAAAGTGTATTGCACTCCAGCCAGCGTCTGTACAGTCTCCTTGTGGACTTTCATAACGCTTGACTACCAGAGTAGCTCCTATATTGTCTTCATGTGGAACAATTCGACAAGATGACCTATATTGCGTCCTCACACCATATTGTCATAAAAGGCTTCGTCTTTCTAGGCATTCGAAAAAGGAATTTCAAAGAACAGCTGCTCCCTCCCAAACTAGATCCCATTTTTCGTCGTTTACGGCTTTCTCCTTCTGTATTGGGTGATCATCTTTATTTTGTTGAAATAATGTGATAAACCATTTCCTGGCAGTCTTATGCGGTTCCTTCCTTTCATTGATAATTTCCATTTGCTTCTTAGCAGCAATATCAAGCGAATTCTGAAGACCGAATTTTGTTTCCACATATACCTTTCTAGCGCCATTGAAGAATTAGAAAGAATACGCTTTCGCGTACCAACTTTCCTGCATCTACATTTGACAATAATGGACGTAATGTGCAGCTAATTGAAGATGTTCCTTCCTACTGAACAATCAGGACAGTTCAATATACTTGTGTGTATATTTGTGTTTCACCATATACGTGATTGTGTGTGTTTGTGTATGTGTATGTGCACACAATTGGATGTTGACCCACAACGGACCATCAGGGGAACATTTTTACTTCACGTTACAGAAATCAAAAGCTTACATGTCTAATATACTCACACACGCACAGGCACATATGTATGTATATATGTATATCTATCTACCTGTCTGTATGTCTGTGTGTGCCTGTCTGTCTGTCTGTCTGTATCTATCTATCTATCTATCTATCTATCTATTTACCTACCTACCTATCTATCTATGTACCTATGTATGTATGTATGTATGTATGTATGCATGCATGTGTGTGTGTACCTATCTAGCTAGCTACACACACACACACACATATATATATATATATATATATATATATATATATATATATATATATATAAATATGCGCGTGTGTATGCTTGTATGATATACAGCCCAAATAGTTTAATATATCCTCAATATTCTTTGACGATAACGAAAGAAATACTTCAGAAATTTCTTTAACGAAATCAAAGAAATAAAAACGAAGAAAATCACTTAAAAGATAACAACGTCAAATACAAAATAAATAAATAAATAAACATTGAAAAAAACAACAACAACAACAGTAAATAAAAGCAAAACAATTGAAAAGAGAAAGTATGAAATGAAGCAAATATATTCCCACGTCATTGTAATGTTAATTTCAGCAGTGAAACTTGCACAGAATATATAATTGGCAGCAAAGGAGCGGCCTGCTGCCCTCTCTAGCTTTCCTTTAAAGTCATTTGAAAATCAGTCATTGACTAACGTGGTTGGTGTTGGTCGCTCGGTGAACGTGTATTTACACACACACACGTTTATATATATATATATATTGTTGGTGTTGTTGTTATTACCTGACGCTCAACAATCAATATATCGGATATGATAAAATATCCAATAACAACAACAACGACAACAACAGTGATAACAAAATTCAAGCAACAAGTATTTAAAATAAAGTTTCGTCTACTTCCTCTCAGCAAAAAGATAAATATACCAACGAAAAAGAAAACAGAGCTTAAATCACACAATCTTTCAACGAAAGTCTACTATCACCGTGGGCCAAAAGAAGTAACTGTTTTCTTTAACCAAACATCTTTATTTTTATTGCTTTTTTCCTTATTTTTTTTATTCTTAGATAAATTCGCCCTTTGGTATATAACAATTTTTTAAAAGAAATTATTAAAAAAAATTCCTTCTTACTGAAAACATAAGAATTTTTGATGTTCTAAGAATTTCCTGGAGGTAACAGATTTCGTGATATCATTATTATTACTATTACTATTATTATTATTATTATTATTATTATCATCATATTTGCTGCGGAATACATAATTTATATTTTCGAACACACTGCGTAAATCTTGTATAAAATCATTGTTTTCATTCGTTTCGTGGTGTCCATTTGTTTGCAAATGTTTTGTTATAATATATTATTAAGAGCACCAGGAACCGTTTGACTGGCGCTCTGTGCTTATTTTGCCTCATAAGCGTAATATTTTCCCTTCCCCAAAATAATTGTCAAAATGATTTTTTAAATTCACAGAAAGATAAAGAGATGCAACTTCTTAATTTTTACAGTTTACTTAGACACAATACTAAATCAGTGTGTTATTATCTTTTATGTAATAAGGCAACTAACTGGCAGAACCGTTAGTATTCCAGGCGAAATGCTTAGCGTCTGTCTTTAAGTTCTGGGTTCTAATTCCGCCAAGATCGACTTTACCTTTCATCCTTACGGGGTCAATTAAATATACACCAGTTGCATACTGGGGCTTATCCCTGCTCCGAAGTTGCTAGCCTTGTGCAAACGATTTGAAATTGGTAATTAGTGTGCTATTATTATTTATGTAATAGTATTTGGTGTTAGGTATATTACAGGCTGTCTGCAAGTCTGTCTCTACTCTGTACTAAAATTCCATATTATTTTCACATTGCTTATTTTCCACGTAGGTGGGACTTTATACGAGAATCAACGAGATTTCTTTCTTGGCTTAATAAACAATCGGTGGTTAGGTGTACATAGAGCTTTGCTACGTCGTTGTGATTGTAAGAATAAAATTTTGTTGGAGCAAGTGTAGGACATTTCGGTATAATGTGATATATTGTCTCTAGAAAGGCTTCAAACGGGCCACATTTATCATTAACTTTGTAGTGACAGGCGTATGTCTCGTTTGTTTCTGTTTTCCATTGTGACTTCAGCTGTTCAAAGACGAAACAAATTCGTTGTGGGAATTTTGTTTCTCTATATGTGATCAACTTGCTACCCTTTTTTTCTATCGCAGTCAACGAGAGACCAGATCAGGCGTTTTGTGAATTAGAATGGCAATGGGCAACATCAATAACTGCCTTCTTATATTGTGCCCTGACACTCTGGAGCATCCTTTATTTCGTGGATCCACAGAAGGTGAGAGTCAGATTTATCGTTTGGATGTGGTGTGTTTTAAAATACATTTCTCGCATTACAATCTACAGAATTCTGTTATGTAAGAGGAACAAAGAAAACGTGATCGATATAGCGCTTTGTATAATGTACACGTGCTTCAGAAAGCCGACCATCTTAAAATGACTTGGGCCGGGAGGCTCTGTTACGCGACAAAAGGAAGCTGGCTCACTACGTCAACATTATTGACAAAAATACAGCAGAAAGAAAGATGCTGGCCTTTATGTACCCCAGCATCGAAATAGATACATTTAGGTCGTATGAGAAAAGAATGGAATACAGGGAGAAAGAATTGTAACGTTTATCTACCGCACCCAAATCTTTTGATAACGAGGCGTGTCTTCCGGTGTAGCTTTTGGATACCCCCCCCCCCACACACAGAGAAATATATATAGATAAATAAATAGATAGATACATAGATAATATATTAGCCCAACCCGGCTGTAAAGTACATGGTCTGACAGAGGAGCAGATAGATATCTAAATATAAACAAATCAATATGGCTGCTGTCTTAATTCCAGAACAAGATCTTCGTGACTGGGTTTAAAAACCGATGTTTATAAGAGAGAGAGTTGAAAAATAATGTATGAGTGTGTATGTGTATATATATATATTATATACTTGTTTGTATTTATGTATGGATACGTGTGTTTGTGTATATGTTTGTAACGTGTGATTTCTACAGAATAGTAGTATACTTGGAGTAATCACGTGAGTGATAAAGTCTCCAAGAGCTCTTCTTTAATGAAACACTGTAAAGTCTATGAGAGCAGTGACGGTTAATTGGTACACGTTATAAACTAAGGCCTAATGAATAAATATTCATTATATCTATAATTAAAAATAAATAACATTATGAACAAGTATGTGTGTTTATGGATAATATGACTGTATATATATTTGCGTATGTATATAAATGTATGTGTTTATGTATATGTATATATCTAAATGTACATATGTATGTATGTGTTAATGTATGTATACATATATATATACATACATACACACACACACATAACACACACACATATATATATGTTGGTGTGTTTACGCCCCCGTAACCTAGCGGTTCGGCAAAAGAGACCGACAGAGTAAGTACTAGGCTTACAAAGGATAAGTTCAGGGATCGATTTTGCTCGACTAAAGGTGATGCTCCAGCATGGGTACAGTCAAGTGACGGAAACAATTAAGATATAACTTCGTAACGTCTGTCACTTCTCGGATTCTCTGAATCCGAGCAACGCCGGGCAGCGCTATTAGAATGCACGTGTCCGTGTGTGTATGTGTTTGTGGGTATGTATGTGTATACAGTTACGTGCAGTCACAGTATGTATGCATTAGTAAGCAGGTAGCTAAACAAAGAACATAGTCTACCAACTTTAGAATCCGGAATATTCCCTGGCAACGTCCAAACAGCGAAATTATGCCTAAAGAATTCAAGAGATTTTGAAATGTTTTTGGCAATGTTCCCAGATAATCTCTGGCTAATCCCAAGATATAAGCTTCCTTGGAGAAATGTTGACTGCTTCCTGTAAGTATGTATTATGATATACATACATACATACATCCGCACTTATGTGTGTGTGTATACATTCATACATATATATATATGCGTCCGTACACACATGTATATATGATAATATAATATATGAATATAAATTTAAATATATTTATGAATATGTATACACACATATACACACACTCATGCACACACATATATAAATGTACGAATGTCTGTGTGATTGCGTGCAAATATACACGTGCATCGGTAAATATATATATATATATATACATATACACCCTTGCACAAAAATTACATACGCACATCATATATATATATATATATATATATATATATATATATGAAAAAATAAATAGTAAATCCCAAAAAGTAGAACAAACACAAAAAAAACACAACAAGGCAAGGACGTAGTACATGTAAAGTATTAGCAGACGCTCAGGGAAAGAAATAAAGATGATTTAACGTTTCGAGCAGATGCTCTTCTTCGGAAACAGAGGAAAATCCAACAGAAGGGAAGACAGAGGAAGAAAATCGCCAACGTTTCATATTGAAGAAAGAAACCTAGCTGTTTCTTGTAATACATACTAATACATACATTTAATGCAAATGTTTTTCAGGGGCCCTTAAAATACAATTGTAGATCCCCACTTTACTACTTCGTTGCGTGGGCCCCAAAAACCTTATATCGACCCTGGTTGAGAACCACTGGTGTAAACCCCGACCCAGATTTAGTGAAGACCATCATCGCTGATGATGAGACATGGGCTTATGGTGTCTGCTCGATGGCTTCGGTCACCTTGTGGAAAACTGGAAATCCGCCGTACACGCTGTACTCTCGGCATAAAAGTCGGGAACGTAACAGCAGACGAAATACCGCTAAGCATTTCGCCCGGCTGCTAACGTTTCTGCCAGCTCGCCGCTTTTTCTGTTATTGTACCAATTCTATCAACCTATTACCATTGAAAGAACGGGTATTGTTGGTAAGGCTCTTCGACTAGAAGAAGCGTGTCAAACAGAGATTCGGTGGCAGATAGATATGTTTATATATAATAATAATAATAATAATAATAATGTATAAATATATGAATATATACATACATATATGTACATACCTACATATATATATTTATATATACATGTATATATGGGTACAGGACATAAAAAAACGTAAACAAAATGATAAACGAGAACATAAACGCAAAAACATAGAAAACGAAGTTTTTTCGAACAACGAAAGAAACAAACAAACAAAGAAACGAGACAGAAAACATAAAAGAACATTCCCTTCCTCAGTTGTCCGCTGTTTTATCTACTCCGCGTTACGAAGGTAATGACAAGACGCGACTTCTTCAAAGCAGTCCTTCCCGCAATGCAAATTAAATAAAATTTGGGATTTTTTGCAGAGGGTGAAAGTGGTAACGAAAACAGGACAGTGAGAACAAAACAGTAAAACCAAACGGTGAGGGCTGTTAAGCCCAGACGATGTGAAGTGGTGAACGCGATGTAGATATGCTTGTAAATGAAGTATGAAATGGTTTATCAGCCGAGATTTAGTCTTTTGTACTTCCAAGGTTTCTCAAGTAGACTAACTTCCATGAATTCGGATCGATTCAAAGAACAGTTCTTCCTTCGTTCCCTGGTATCCATGTAAGATAGCCACATGTGCAGCGACGGTCATGCGGTGGCAGACTCTTCACAGCGACGGACAAGATGCCTTTTATTATTCTTGGGTATTTACCTTCTGAGAATAAATCCCGCCAGGATCCGGATGACACCTAATCTATCTGCTGTCATAAAAATAGAATACCTATTTCTTTATTACCCACAAGGGAGACAAACAAGGACAGACATAGGTATTAAGTCGATTACATCGACCCCAGTGCGTAACTGGTACTTAATTTATCGACCCCGAAAGGATGAAAGGCAAAGTCGACATCGGCGGAATTTGAACTCACAACGTAACGCAGATGAAATACCGCTAAGCATTTCGCCCGGCCTGCTAACGTTTCTGCCAGCTCGCCGCCTGGCAGAATACCAGTAAGACACTGGGGTGGATTACATCTATTAAACTCTCTGCTTCTATAAAATCAAACGTCGCCAAAACATTGTACTCCGATGAGAAACCAATATGGCTGAGGTTAAGACGATCAACATTTCCTTACGCTTGGTTCGGGGCCAAGTTGGGCAACGGGAGTTTCGGGCGGAGGAGGATTTGTCAATGAAGAGAATCCCAATAGCTCGACATTTATTTTATTGATCGCAGCTGAAGATGAAAAGCTTAGAGGGGATCCCCATGTGGGAGGGGGGTTCCGACAAAGATTATCAGAGAACGAAAGTAAATATTGGCAGGTATTAAAGGAGGAAGAGGAGGGGGGGGGCTTGAGATTTCCGACAACTGTTCACGCTCTAAAAGGGTTATATTATGTGTGTGTTTGAAGAGAGAGATAGAGAGGGAGAGGGGAGGGAGAGAAAGAGAGAGTGAGGGGGAGAGAGAAAGAGAGAGTGAGGGGGAGAGAGAAAGAGAGAGTGAGGGGGAGAGAGAAAGAGAGAGTGAGAGAGAAAGTGAGTGAGTGAAAGAGAGGGCGGGGAGGGAGGGAAAGAAAGAGAGGGGAGGGAAATGGAGAGAAAGGGAGAGAGGGGAGAGAGGGGAGAGAGTGACTGAATGAGAAAGTTAACTCGCTAAAGAGATGTAGATGCTGAAACAGAAAGAAGTGGACCTGAGGAGTGTATACACACCCACACACACACACACATACATAACATGTATATATATACATTTATATATGGATGTATATCTATATGGATATACATATCTGCTACATCAATATATATTGTGAGAGAAGGAGGGAGAGAAGGCGGGGGAGGTAATCTGTTGAAGAGATAAACAGGTAAATTGGTGGATTCCCAGGTAGGTTTGGATGGGGAGAGGGTGATCGGTCTGTAGATGAGTGGGAAAGCGGATGTGTGCTTGTGCGTGTGCATATATACATGCACATACATACATACATACATACATACATACATATATATGTGTGTGTGTGTGTGTATAGGTATATTGACAGAGTTGGTAAATATGTAGTTCTATACTTCTCCTTAAATACGGATAAAGAGATGAATGGTTCCCCAGGAAGCCGAGTAGTCAGGTAGGCTGTTGTTAACTTCCTGGCTATGAATAGGGAAAGAGATGGATATAAGTATTCATTGGTTCATAGAATACGTTATTTTGCTCTTCTATTTTTCTATGTGTTTCAGTCCAGAGGATGTGGCCATACTGGGACGCCGCCAGTGTGATCACCTTTACAATGGCCATTCTAACATTCTAACACACACACGCACACAAACACACGCATATATATATATATATATATATATATATATATATATATATATATATATATATATATATATATATATATATATATATATGGCCTAGTGGTTAGGGCAGCGGACTCGCGGTCGTAGGATCACGGTTTCGATTCCCAGACCGAGCGTTGTGAGTGTTTATTGAGCAAAAACACCTAAAGCTCCACGAGGCTCCAGCAGGGGGTGGTGGCGATCCCTGCTGTACTCTTTCGCCACTTTCTCTCACTCTTTCTTCTGTTGGCCTGCTCGCTTAGCCAGCGGGGTTGCGTCATTTGAAGGCTAAAACAATGCGAAGCGCATTGTGATCAGTGATGTGTAACAACATCTGATAGCCTGGTCGGTCACGGTGATATATATATATATGGAGAGAGATCATTTATTAATGTGTTAATGCTCTATATGTTACATGAAAAGGCATCGTCCATAATCCATAAGACTCTGCAGACATCGGAACATTTTCAAATTCTTTCAGTTCCGAAGAAAACTATTTGTTTTACATTTTCTGACTCTTTGTAAGGGAATTTTCAAATGTAGGATTTTACTCGATGTTACAGTCGCTGGTTTATCAAGCTATCTGCTCTAATTTTAAAGATACATACATACAAGTGTGTGTGTACGTATGTGTGTATGTATGTGATTATGTATGTATGTATGTACGTACGTACGTACGTATGTATGTACGTATGTATGTGTATGTATGTATGTATGTGAGTATGTATGTATATATGTATGTATGTGTGTATGTATGTACGTATGTATGTGTGTATGTATGTATATATGTATGTATGTGATTATGTATGTATGTATGTATGTACGTATGTATATATGTACGTATGTATGTGTGTATGTATGTATGTGAGTATGTATGTATATATGTATGTATGTATGTATGTATGTATGTATGTACGCGTGTGTGTATCTGTCTTTCATTGTATATACAACCCCGTGTCTTTTATATTCCTCTGTATAGTTTAAACCAACATCTTCCGTTGCTGATTGAACCTAGCACAGTCCTGATTAGGCAGATCCGCGATGAAATGCGCTCTAACCATGACCACCCTCTCTACAACTATATTTCGCTAATGTGCTCATCCCTCTTTTATGTAGAATATGAATCGTGGAAGCTTGTAGAATCTCGTTGTTTTTATTTAGCCCATGGTCGGCCCTCATAAAACTGACCTACGATCAAAAGCTTTCTTGTCGTGGCCATCCCGGTTTTTGTGTTTATGTCGGACTATATTTGTCTAATAAATCTTTCTTTTAAGCTGGCAGATTATGAGGGAGATTCAGTTGCTGTCTTTTGTAGGTCAGGTAACCAGGTAGCAATCTCCCTTGGAGCCAGGTAAATTAGATGATGTTCAAAACGAATCCATTAATTATTCAAATCGAAGCTCAAACATTAAAATTCGTTGACACAAAAACAGAAATTGGTTTTCTCTTTCTTTTCGTTGTAACATATTTGAGAGAGGATAAAAAAATAATTCTCCACATTAAATATGAGATGCATGCGTTTCTTGTATGTGTGTGTGTGTGTGTGTGGGTGTGTGTGAGAGAGAGAGAGATAGAGAGAGAGTGGGGAAGAAAGGAAGGACGAAAGAGGAAGGGCGAAAGGGAGAAGAAAGCTTATTATATGAAGTTGTTTGTGTTGTAGTTGCTATTGCCACTGGTCTTGTTGTACAAGTCTTTATATAAAAAAACGAAATAATCTTCTCTTTATGTCAGTATTGATTTTCAAAAGCCAATGGGTTGAGTTCAGAATTAAAGACTTTCGATGATACTTTTTTATGGTTTTCGTTCTCTCTCTAGTTACTTCGTGTCATTTCACTTTAACCTTATCTAGTGTTGCTGCAGAGAATCGTAGGATATTAAATTATTCCTAGTTAAATCTGCGACAAAATATTTAGCCTTCGTGTTTACTAATCACTGTTGCATCTCTGACCCGACCTTTGACATCGTAAATGGTTTTCTTTAACCCTTTCCGCAGAGACAAATAATCCGAATAAATGTTTATCTGTCGGCAAATAAGGGCATGGCACACTTACATTTAAAAACAAAAACGTTTTATGTTTGTGAGTTTTTGTCATAAAAATTACAACAAACACAAACCCAGTGAAAACATTAGTAAATATATATTTATTTTTACTCTTTAGTATTAACTGTTAATGGTCGGCACATCTATTGCTTAAACACACATATAACAGCCAGAGAATACCAACAGAAGCTTGAGGAGAATATAAATGCAAACACCTCTAACAGTAAATTTGTATTTGCGGACAAAACGGAAAATTTATACGAGGTGAACAAGAACATGTAATAAATTACTAAATGACAACATAACCGAAAAAAAAAAAAACGAAAAGAGAAAGCAAAACAATGCAAAAAACATGAAGAATCACACAATGACGTAAAAATCAATAGAAAAACGAAGTGAAACAACAAAATTGAGCGAACACGAAGTGATGGTCACAGTAAGTTACAATCAAATAATCACAACGTCAGTTACGACACACAGCAAATGCTTGTGAAATTAGCTTCGTAAAAAGTGAGGCCTCGTCAAGCAAAAATATTAATCCTAAATAAATAAATCAAGTAAAAGCTCGATTCTAAATGCATTAAATACCTTTACAAAAACCAAAAGCACCAAAGATATTGTAAACTGGTTTAAACAAATTGGGGAAAAAAACAAGAACAAAATCGCCGGGTGTCAATTTATCCAGTTTGACATGGTAAAATATTACCTATTTATCATCAAAGACCTTGGCTATAAAACCGTAGAGTTCACAAGTTAGTACGCAGTCATCACATCCTACAATCGTGAAACTGTAACACACTCTGGACGCTTACTCTGTTTTAACAACAACAAATTCGGAGTTGGAAATCTTGGCGTAGAATTATATAAAGTCACATGGCAACTCTGGAAAAAAATACAATAGACAACAATAGAGTGGAATTGTATATGGAGAATGGGTTCCAAAGGCCAGAGTGGACACACAAACGGCGTACTCAGGAAAAAAATTACTGCTAGCTTTAAAATGTTTCATCTCAGGATAATAAGAGAAACTATTCTGGTATACAAGAAATTCTTGGGTTGAACACAGTCTAACACAATTTATTTATAAATTTATTTATAAACTGAAAAATATACTCTCGTATCCGGATAACTCGCCGCCAGCTTTTTTGCCGCGGGGAAATTTGCCGTAGAAAATTTCCCCGAAAACGAGGCTCACAAGAAGACTACAAACTGGATAACTTATTTTAAAGAAATTACCATTCTTTAATTGATAGGTTAGATGAAGAAGTTGGCACTTTAAGAAGAGAGCCAACTTTTTGTTCTTTTTGTAATTTATTTTTCTTTTGCGGCAAATTTTCTTATAGCAAATATATTTTTGTAGAAATTTCCTATAACCCTTTCCCCCCCCCTCTGCTTGGAAAATAGAACTAATCTTTACTTGCAGGCACAACAGGAAATTCTTAGTGCATCATTTCGGAATAACAAATAACTCTATGGTGATATCATGAATCACGTGACATACTGCAATTTTGTTTTTTGCAAATGTGCGAATGTGTGTGAATATGCATGAGCGTCTGTGTATACACACACACACACACACACACACACAAGTGTGTATAACCATAGGTTATTATACAGTAAGAGGAAAACCAATAAGTGGTTTCCTTGCCTGCTGAATGAAGATGTCGGATCTTCAAACCACGAAAAGTACATTCTCATACATGTATTTCTCATGGTTTGAAGATCTGGCATCTTCTTTTAGCAGGCAAGCAAACCACTTATTGGTTTTCCTTTTACTGTATAATTACCTATGGTTATACACACTTATGGATAAAAAGAATTTAAAGTCTTCGGAGAATTTTTACGCATGCTGGCCACTGGTATAAATTACCATTTTTAATAATCTTTACTCTTAATATATATATATATATATATATATATATATATATATATATATCTTTAATTTGAAGCTCCTAATAGTAACATAAGTATTTTAGTAGTGATGGTAAGGGCGGCGTTGTTGTGGTATATTCTTACTGATGGTTATGAAAACGTTCTTTTGTACTCTAGGCACAAGGCGCAAAATTTTTGGGGAAGCGTCCAGTCGATTAGATCGACCCCAGTACGCAACCCGTACTTAATTTATCGACCCCAAAAGGATGAAAGGCAGAGTCGACCTCGAAGGAATTTGAACTCAGAACGTAAAGACAAACGAAATACCGCTAAGCATTTCACCCGGGGTGCAAACGTTTCTGCCAGTTGGCCGCCTTGATGGTTATAAAAATACTCATTTCTTTATTGTCCACAGGGGGCTAAACATAGAGGAGACCAACAAGGAAAGGCAAAGGAATTAAATCGATTAAAACGACCTCAGTGAGTAACTGGTACTTATTTAATCGATGCTCAAAGGATGAAAGGCAAAGTCGACCTCGACGGAATTTGAACTCAGAACATAAGACAGACGAAATGCCGCTAAGCATTTCGTCCGGCGTGCTAACCATTCTACCAGCTCTCTACCTTAGTGTTGGTAGTAATAATGGTAGCATATACCTTATTGGTAGTAGTAGTAATGGAGGAGTAATGGCCCAGTGGTTAGGGCAGTGTACTGATGGTCATAGGATCGCGGTTTCGATTCCCAGACCGGGCGTTGTAAGTGTTTATTGAGCGAAGACACCTAAAGCTCCACGAGACTCCGGCAAGGGGTGGTGGCGAACCCTGCTGTACACTTTCACCACAACTTTCTCTTACTCTTTCTTCCTGTTTCTGTTGTACCTGTATTTCAAAGGGCCAGCCTTGTCACACTCTGTGTCACGCTGAATCTCCCCGAGAACTACGTTAAGGGTTCACGTGTCTGTAGAGTGCTCAGCCACTTACACGTTAATTTCACGAGCAAGCTGTTCCGTCGATCGGATCAACTGGAAACACTCGTCGTTACCGACGGAGTGCCACTAATTAGTACTAGTAGCTGTAGTAGCGTTAATGTTAATGTAGTAGTAGTGGTAGTAATTGCAGTTGAGTTATTAGCAACAGTGGTGTTAGTCGAGTGGTGGCGTTAGTAGTGATGGTAGTAGTGGTAGTGGTGGCTTTGTTGCTAATGGCAGTAATGCTACTACTAGTGGTGGGGGGAGGGAGAGGTAGTAGTACTATCAGTATAGGCATTTGTGGTAACGACAGAGCATTAACAGTAGAGGTTAATAGATATAGTAATAGTAATAATAGTGGTGGTAGTAGTTGTAGTAGTAGTAGTAGTAGCAGCTGCAGTGATGGTGGTAGTGGTTGTGGCGGTGGTGGTGGTGTATGTTCTATTGATTATATCTGAAGATAGTGGAAGTTGTTGACGAAAAAATATATAAAACCCGAAGAACAAGGAAATTAAAATGTCACCTTTAGAGAAATGACATGATCATAAATATGGCGGATTTCAGATATTCTAACTCACGGCTGTCATTTTATTCTGGTGACTGGAAATGATTAAAGTTCTTCTGGTCTTCTCTTGCTATTGTAAACGTTGTTGTTGTTGTTGTTGAACTGCGGTCGATGTAGTTGTTGTCGCTGTTATTTTATACTTGTTATGTTGGTTGTTATTGTTGTTGTTGTTGTTTTGTCTTTGTTGCTACTATTGTTGTGAATGTAGTTGTAGCTGCTGCTGCTGCTGTCGTGGTTAATGTTGATGATGATGATGATGAGATTGTTACTGTTGATGTAGGTCATGGTCAAGCAAGATGGACAACATCCAAGGCCAGAACGAATGAGCAAAATAGTCAAACGCTCTTCCTGCGTTGTTGTTGTTGTTGTTGCTGTTGGCGGTGATGGTGGGTGCAGGTGGTTGTGAGAATGTTGATGGTGGCGGTGGTGATGAAGAAAGTGTAATAAAAAAAAATGAACGATAAAGGTAACTGGAACTGATGACAGAGATGATGATGATGATGATGATGACGATAACAATGTTGATGAAAACGAGGACGTTACTGATGATAATTAAGGATATTGACCATCTGAACACGTGGGTGAGGAGTCAATTTAATCGACTAGCCCCTCCTCACAAAATTCCAGGCCTGCTCTTGTTGATGATCATAATTGTGATGATGATGATGATGATGATGATGTATTTGTGTGTGTGTGTGTGTATCTTTAAACAACACGCCAAGTGAAATATTGTAAACTGAATTCTCGACATAGTATTTGGATGGTATCTGCAGAAATATTTTTTAATAAAAGCATATTTTCGGAACGTGGCGCACCCTGGTGGGCCAACTATTGGGTAGGGTGGTGGTGGACAAAATCCTTTCTTGATCAAAATCGAAGAGTAAAGAAGAAGGTGAACAGAATATACACGTCTCATATCTTCTTCTTTCCCATATGTTACAAAGATCTTAAAATTTCATCCTCATATCAATACATCAACATGGCGTAAGTCGGGGAAAATAAATTACGCTAAATTAAACATTTTTATAAAAGTAAAACAAATTACCACCATTTTGATCCCCCCTCACTCCGCACTTATTACGCACACACACACTTATTCCACGCATTTACACACACGCATGTATAGAATATAGTTCCCCGTGGCGGTCTGTCAAACCCGGGAAGCATGTTCATTGTTGTCACCAGGTGGCGTTAAAGATCAGACTCAGGTCAGTTTTAACTGTCTTCCATTGTTCAGAAATTCGTTCAACTGACTTTAGTCAATTTATATAACTTGGTTACTATTTATATTTTCTGTTTTAGGTTTTCAAAACCCGAAATGTAATATTTGTCTACCAAATGTTTGGATAACCTTAGTTGATAAATGTTGTCTAACTCAATACACAGGTGTCAATCACCTGTCTTGGGTTTAACCAAGGCTGTTAGTAAAACACACAAGAAAAAAAAACCAAACAGACACTTGTTCCATACGCCATTTAGAGGAACGGAAACCAGGACATAATTTCGAAACAAACACCTTTGAGACTCAGCTATTCCTACAACCAATTATTAACGCATAAATAAAGTCCTACACAACCTTATGGCCACACATACACGCACATATAAACACGGAAATGAAGTACAGACTTGAATACGTAGAGCGAAGACAGGTAGTAATTGAAGAATAGTTGTTTTTGCAGTGGTGTTCGTGTCAATCATGTGTCATGTGATTCCCGACTCTGCTTCTATTGTGTTCTTCGGTCTTATTTTAGGGAGAAACGCACCAGTATTATTCATGGTTTGATGCGAAACAGGAAGTGAAACTTTGAATCCAGTTAAGGTTTAATGTTCGGCATCGCAATAATGAAAATGGCTTTCATAAAAGACAAATGAGAACACTTGTTGTTGTTGTTGTTATTTAACCTTCTGTCTGTCTTTAAGCAACAGAATTATGATTAAAGATCTTCCGGCTGTGACTAACCATAGAAGATCCAACAGTGTTTGTAGGACCACGCGTGTGTAAGCTTTTTATTCTTTTTTACTATTCTAAGAAAGTGCTGCGTAACTTCGGAGTTGAAGGACATTCTCACTGTTATGGTTAACAGGTTGATAGTCCTTGTAAAGTATTCTACACCGCTGTTTTTATGATTACCGAGTTTGTTTTACGAGGATTAAAGCCGTCTTTTCGCATCTTCTCTCTCTTTTACCTCTCTCTCTCTCTCTCTCTCTCTCTTTATGAATGTTGATTACCGAAGGGGCTAATGAAATAAGAAATGTGTATTAATATAGTTCATTATACTCGTTCCTACAGAGTCTTGTGCCTATATTAGAGATAGCACTTAATTTTCCCTTGGCTTTCGTCGCAATGAAACATATAGGAGACAACTTCAGTCGAACGCGATTCAGCTCTTCTGAAGGACTCGTTAGTGTAATGTGGCCTTTCTGCAAAATGATTTATCGTGTAAATTGTTAAGCGTATTAAACTATGCAGATGGCGATGTGGATTAGGATCAATATCGATAGATTACATCTGCTATTGATGCCTGTTTCATGACTGGTTGTTGTTAGTGGAACAATAAAAATACGCAAGACTTTTCTCAAGTTTCAAATGTGAGATTATATTCGTTATCTACATTCCAACGATGGAGCTTTGTGTCTTTGTTAGAAACCAGTTCCTTCCTCAGAGGAAGTTATATAATTAAAAGTAGCAGAGAACATACACACACACATACATACATACATACACATACATACATACATACACACACATATACTTACATGCACATACACACACACGCACACACATATATACTCAATAT